>NC_135784.1:303353802-303680677 GCF_051106095.1 Pogona vitticeps
TGGAAAAGATTAAGTGAAATGGTTTCCTCTGATGAGCTAAAATACAACAAGAAAAAAAAGCTTTTTAACTTCTTTTCGGGTGTGGGTGTTCAAAAATACACTTCCCTCTTGGCAGCCTGAATGGGTACAGTCTGGATTCCTGCACTGCAATCTTGCAAAGCCCTTAAACAAGTTCACCATGCGAAGCTGGCCCAAACATGGCCTGGATCACAGGAATTACAAATATTCAGTGTCATCACCATTAAACCTGTAAAATCAGAAGTGGGAGACTTCTGCCCTTCAGCTATTAATGAACTGCTCCTATCATCATAGACTGATGGTCATGGGAATACAACATGGGGCAGGAGGAACACCTTCAAATCTTTTAAGTCTGCTCATACCACCTTCTTCTACACAGGTGGTGCTGTTTGGGTGACCTGAAGATCAGCTCCCAAAGAACTAAGAATTAACCCATAGAGTTTTCCATTGTTACATCAGGCCAGTGGTTCCCAGCCTTGAGTCCCCAGATGTTCTTGGACTCCAACTCCCAGAAGTCCTGACCAGCACAGCTAGTGATGAAGGCTTCTGGGAGCTTTAGTCTAAGAAGAGCTGGGGACTCAAGGTTGGGAACCACTGTATTATATGATTGGGTGGTACACGCAAGCCATCACTTGATGCTCCATCTACAACTCTGGAAAGATTCCCTTGATCCATCCAACAACAGGACCTCTGGCTGCATTAGTTACATGATGAAGATGCATGTATGTGTGTTGTTTGTAATCTGACCACCATTCCTCCACACCCACCACTTGATTTTTCAACTTTTGGTGATTTCAAAAATTCATAATTTGCAGCTGAATGTACGAACGGTCTCCAGGCTCCACTGTTGTGCTTTTAAAATAATGCGGATTTTATATCTGGTGATTGATGGATAATGGCTAATGCACACACTCAAACCATCTACATTTGGTCCTCAAATAAAGAGCCAGAATGTATGAATGAACCTCAATCAACTGAACACCACCAAAATCTGCTGTGGGAGAAGCTTAGCATGAGAATAATAGAGTCTCAATCAGCCTTTCCGAATCTGGCATCCTGTTGAGGCCAAAATACCTGGAATAAGCTGATGCCAGAAACAGACATGTCCAGTAAAGCAGGGTTATAGCACAGTGTAAGAATCTTTTAGGACCCTGGACAGCACATGCTGAGGAATACTTCCTTTACCGGTGTGCTGTTGTTGGTTGTTTGTTTGTTTGGGGGATGGGGTTGTTCAGACTGCATTTCCCATAATTCTCCAAGAACTCCCCAGGCAGAATTCTGGGGGTTTCAACCTAAAAATGCACACCTACAGACAGCTATATTGCACTCGCTTGGAATAGGGCCCATCTGGGCCTAGCTTCCTGTTGCTAATGTTAAAAACAAACAAACCAGGAAGCTACCATGGTGCTTTGGGGCAGTCATAGTTCCTCAGGAGGCATCTTCTACAGGATCTAGTGGGTGGTGAGACTATGATACACAGTACCTTTCTTAACATTAACTATGGCTGGAGAAGGCCATGAAACCTCAGAGGCAGAGCCTATTCCAGGTGAGTGAAATCTTGGTGTGTCTGACTGTGTGTTTGGAAGCTTAAATTCCCAGAATTATGCTGGGGGAATTCTGAGAACTGCAGTCCAAAAAACCAAGACTGAAACCTTCTCTTGCTGCAGGGGTGGGTAAAGAGTGTTGTTGTTGGTTTGTTTTTTTTTGTATTGTATTCAGTCTGACATTTTTGGCCCTCCTCCCATCCCTGTCAAAAAAAGTTGTCTTCTTCAGCCAAACAACAACAACAGTTATTTTGTTCATAGGTCCCTTCCAGAAGTGTGACTCGCCTTCTAAATAGGTAGCACTCATCCACCCTGGGTGTTCAACCCCAACAAATTTCTATTACTCACAAAGTTGAGAAGCATTACCTTTGTGGACTACTTTGCCCAGAATCCTTCAGCCGGTCAAGAAGAAAGGTTGAACAGTGCCACTTTAGACTAAAAATGGAATCTGTCTCTCTCTTGTTCTCCCACAGCCATGGAAGATCTTACAAACAATAGTTCCAGCAGAACAGGAAAACACTTAGGGTCGCACAGAGGGGCTCTTGCCATGTGTGAGCCAGATGGGACTGTGATAACCATGCTTGGCTGAACACCACTGGGCAAAGTTACTCTTTTGACTTCAACACCCATTATCTCCTAACCAGCATTACCTCCCCACCCCCCCCACCCCCCAAAAATCTCCAGCCTTCAGTGGTTGTCTCTCCATTTCAATCACAGTCACTGATACCTCTGCTTTTGGCCTGGCTTGGAAGAGCTACTGCTATTATCACTTGATGAGTTTGTATTCAAACATCTTAATAACTTTGCTTTTCCTGCTGATTCACACACTTCCCGGAAAGGCAGAAGGCCAGTCTAAAAAGAGACAAATCTGGGGGCCACAGCCTTTAATTGTTGTCTTTCTAAACTTCTTGTACAACTCTGTGGCTGCTCATGGGGGAAGATGACTCATACACAAGGAAATCATTTAACATGACATAATTGATCTCCTGCTCAGATCACTATCACCCAAGCCATGACCCCTTACCATCTGCAGAACTTGGAAATATGACTTTGTTCCTACAAAATGTAGCCATCAGTCCTGGCTGGGAGACTCTGCAGTTGCTGTCCAAAAAGATATTCATTTTTGCAAGCATTCCATTTGACCCCACCTGTAATTCCCCACTCCTCTCCACTTGTGTGGATCCTTGTTGAGGATGGTAGGAGGTTTCCAACGTTATATGCACCGTTAGCCACAGACATCCACTGCATGGCCGTGTGGGGAATCATTTACTTCTCTGTCTCTCCATTTCTGGCACCCCTTCTCTCCTCCTCCTCTCCCTCCCCACATGACAAACTGCAGGGCAGAAAACCGCTGGTCATTTTTGTCAGAGGTGCAAAATTATTTTGTAAAAGAAATAATATTTTATATTAGAAACATGGCTGTTCCTTTCGTCAGTAGAACACAGGGCAGAAAAACCACAGAAAGCATGAGTTTCACCAGCCCTCCCTTGGATCACACAGTCTAGCCCTTTTATAGAGAAAAGTAATCACTCTAGATCAGTGGTTCCCAAACCTGGATCCCCAGATGTGATTGGACTACAACTCCCAGAAGCCTTCACTGCTAGCTGTGCCAACCAGGGTTTCTGAGAGCTGTAGTCTAAAGACATCTGGGGACCCAAAAGTTGGGAACCACTGTTCTAGATGCATCTTGAGAAGAAAGAAACTTACATTTACCAATTACGTAGTTTCAGTCGGGGAAAAAAGGATCCAAAAATGGAGTTTCTGGCCTAGAGGAAACCTCTATGCTTTCTTCTCAAAAGGTCGATCAGGGGAGGAGAGGTAAACAACAACAGAGGAATCCAAGACAAACAGGAGAAAGAGCTGGCCTCCAATGATGGAGGCAAGAATAAACTCAATTGATCAAATTAGCATCAAGCAGTAAAACAACAAGCAGACACTCTTCCACAGATACTCCACGTTAAGGAGTATGTAAGACTGCAATTTTCCTCATTAAAAATGCCACCTGCAGAGGGTTTCACTGCCCTATTGGGTGAAGGGTGGATCAGTTGAGATTGGCATCCCATGGTATGAGAACCCCGCGGTCTGAATGCAGGGGGGGTGTCACTGAGATTCTATGGAGAACCCCCCCCCCCATTTTGTGCTTCCATCCAACCCCCGAGGGGCATATTCTGGGCTGCCAAGTTTGCAATTGTTCAGGAATGAATGACCGTACCTCTAAATATTCATGTTTTGGGGTCAAAGCCCTGTTTGCCTTGCCTCAATTAACAGCCCTAGTTACACCTGATTAATCTAGACCTATATAAGTCAGAATTGACTTGACAGCATATCATCATTATCATCATCATCAGTAGTATTAGTATTAGTATTAGTATTAGTATTAGTATTAGTATTAGTATTAGTATTAGTATTAGTATTAGTATTAGTATTAGTATTAGTATTAGTATTAGTATTATTAGCATTAGCATTAGCATTAGTAGTAGTAGTAGTAGTAGTAGTAGTAGCAGCAGCAGCAGCAGCAGCAGCAGCAGCAGTAGAGAACCAAGATAATGATACTATTACTCCAGATGCAGCAATCTGAGTGAAACAGCGCAGGCAAGTGTCGCCAAGAAAATGCATTCGTTCCTTGATCCAGCTAGTGAGAGAAAAGGCAAAACCTTCTTAGCACTGAACAGGCCTTTCCAGTATAAAGAGAAAGTGGTTCCCGTCTTTCCCGGCAATGGTAGACACGCATCCAGCAGACGCAGCTTTCTTCCCCTTTGCGTCAGCATGACAGGAAAAGGTGCATCCATTTATGTTTCTGCCGATAAAAACAGTGCCTAAAGAGGCAGGCATCTCTGTCCAGATTCTGGAAGAGTGCTTAAGCTAAATCAAATCTGAATTCTTACTAGAAACAAAAATGACTCAACGGAGGGTATCCTATTTGGGCATATCCTGAGCAGAGAAGGCTTGCTGGAGAAGACAATAATGATAGGAAAACCCGAAGCCAGTGGGCGGAAAAAGGAAGACACAGATGGGATGGTTTGACTCTGTTAAGAAGCCACGGCCCTCAGTTTGCAAGACCTCAGCAGGGCTGTTAATGAGAGAACCTTTATAAGGTTATTAATTCATCATAAACTGGAAGCAACTTGATGACACATACGCACGCAAAATACCAAATCAACATAATCCAAAAAAACAATACCATGTAAATCAGTGCTTCATTTTCATTCATTTTTGGTTGTTCTTCTTCAATATTCCAGACTTCCCAAGAGGTTGAGAAGGCTTATACATTATTTTAAAACATAATATGTGTTATTGCTCTCAAAGAAGTGGACCTTTGAAGTCATCCCAAATAGAGCCTAAGCAATCCTTTAAAACACCCTGTCCTGATCTGGCAACCTACAACTGCTCCCATTTTCCCCAGCTGGCATGCTAGGCTTGAGTGATAGGATCTATTGTCTACTAGCTAAAGATGACACATCAAACCAACAACAACGTGATCTGCCGGGATCCCTTCCTCAACCCACTAATCCTTCTTGCTTTGCAAGACTTTCGGCAGCTGCCACCAGCCCACATCATTGAAAAGCTGCTGGTGCTGATTTTTCATTCTTTCAACTCAATGCTAATTTTAGTGTTCTGTGCAGCTCTTTCCAATATACATTCATTCAAAATTGAGTCAACTGGCTGATCAAGCTTCTGTGTGATTTCTGGGAAACTATTTAATCCTTTTCAGTGTATCTGCCTGCCATCACTGCTTCATTTCCATGTAAGGCCAACGCTGTAGTGCCTAGAACAGGGGGTGGCAACCCTTAGGTACTCCACATGTTTTGGACAATAACTCCTAGAATTCTTGGACTGTTTCGCCAATGATAAAGAACTATGGATGTTGTAGTCCAACACATCTGGAGTGCCAGTGGTTCACCACCTGTGTGGTAGGTTATGTACGAAAAATAGGAATGACTGGACTTCAATGGAACCAAGCCTTGGACAATCTATGAAAGCCTAGTTTTTATGTGTGGGGGGGCAGTGTAAAAGACATTTCTGGTTTTATCGAGTAATCTCTGCAGAGTAGCCTCAACAACTAAGATAAACGAGGCAACACTGAGAAATCCCAAATTCTAGATGTATCTATAGTTTGAAGTTCAGACTTGGAATAAAACCCTTCCTTAAACATTTGGTGGAAATTCACAAAGCCTATTCAGTATCATGCATTGGAAGCAAAGATAGTGAAAGCTACAATTTTTTTTTCACTATTGTTCTGTGAATGAGCTGGCTGGATAGCCCCTTTATGTCAGTCAAACTAGTAAGAGTACTTACATGCTGTAGGTCCATGCTCATTTGTGGCAACCCTTTCCAGGGTTTTCTAGGGAGAGAATACACAGAAGTGGTTTACCCTTCATTTCCTCTAGGGGGAGCCCTGGGACTGTGCAGCTTGCCCAAGGCTACACAGGCTGGCTCTACTCACAGTGAGGAATAGAACTCAGCAATGCAGCCTCCATACTCAGATACCCAATTTACTCAGCTATACTGTACAGACAATTTTTAAAAACTCCAACTCCCAAAATTCAAGTGGCCACGCTGGCCAAGGATTGTGGGAAACATAGTCTGAGCACATAACATTTCTGAACTCTGGAGGAAAGATAAACTGGAGGTGAAAGACAGAGCAACTGGGAGAGAAAAAGGAAATCACAAGTGGTTACTGTTCAAGCAAAAATGAAGGCACCGTAGGTTTGCAGGTGCTCCCACCTTGCTTTGGAGGCAAGGTCAGCTGAAGTCATTTTGCTGTCTGAGGCATGTTGTGAATGTTCGCAATGTGGGAAAGGGGGGGGGAACAATTAAGACTTATCTCACTAGCAGAGTAAGCACTCCCTAGACATATGGACTGTTTGTTCAGCAATAAAGGAGGAGAAGCATTTAAGAACAGACAGTTCCACTTAATTAAGAAAGTCACATTCAAGGTAGAAAAGCCTAAGAACTTAATCACACCTAGACAGACATCTGCCCTTGAAGGCACACAGAAAAGAAGTAGCATATTTCCTCCTTAGAAAGACAAGCAAGGAAGAGGTGGGAAACCTCTTTCAGATGTTTTGGAGTACAACGGGTATCAGACCCATCCACCATAAATGGCTCCAGAGGAATATAGTTCCCAGCCTCTGGAAAGCCAAAAGCTCTCCACTGCTGATCTAATGGTAGGGCCGGCCCTACCATTTCTCTGCGAATTCTGTAATGCCTACACATGCTTAATTGCTGAAAAGTCCTTAGAGCTGTGTGTTGCCTGATCACTCATAAAGGGACCCAACAATGCATCAAAGGATGCTTCCAAAGTCAAGATCACTGGAGAAGAAAAGGGCGATTTTGCCCCCACTGAAGAATAAAAGGATACGGTAACAGAAAATCTGGCCAGTCCTGTTCAAAAGTATAGAACCCATGCAACCAGGAACCAAATTCTGTTTTACCAACTCAGCATAAGGGTGCCAAGGGCTCTGGGTTGGAGGGTTTATACTATAAACTTTACAGCTTGCAGATTTAGAAGGCAGCTGGAGACAAAGGCTAGGTTAGGGTATGAATCCTCCAGTCGTGATTACAGCCTAAGTGAAATGACATTCATACGGATGAAAAACGGATTCTCCTGAAAGATAGTTGAACAGAAGGGTTCTGACACAGTAGTGTGTGTGTGTGTGAATTTATATGAATAACTCTGTTTAATTATGTAGGGCAGCATTGAGCTATGGGGCTTGTGCATGAGTGCAGGGAAAATTCTGTCTGAATGCTTGGACTCCTGGATAGCTGGACACCCGGACTGCTAGATAGCTCAGTGGTTTAGGTCTCTGGCTGTGGAGCCAAAGGTCAGGAGCTTAATTTCCTACCATACCTCCCAGAAAGAGGTTGAACTCCATAACGTACAGGGTCCCTTCCAGTTCTGCAGTTCTAAGGTGATGATTATGATGGCGATGAGGATTAGATTGGAGGACACTCCAAGTTCTCAGGACCATTGTAAAACCTAGATTGTAGCCCCAAGGAATAGAAAATACGAGCTTGCCCCTACGTATGGCCAGCATCATTCACTGACTCAGCTCTCACTGCTGTTGAAACCCATGCCAGGCTGTGCCACATCCGACAGCACCTGCCAGCCGCTGCTTCTGATGAAACAGGATGCATTGAAAGAAACAGTTTACAGTCCATGATCAGGGATAATAGTCATGTGTTGTCTTCTTGGCATAAAGTACTCAGAGGTTGTTTACCTGTCGCTCTTGGTGGCACTCTGGGACAGTGCAGGTTACCCAAAGCTTCGCAGGTGGCAAGGCACGCCACCCCACCAGCCACGCACATTCCAGGAGATTTCGGTGGGCCTCTCTCCCTGGAGGCACAGTAGAGATGCAGATTGGTGGCCCATGGGCAGGTATCCCAACCCACCAAGCTATATCAGGTCTCACAAGCCCTACAGGTAAAACCTGTTAGACTTTTAAGGGATCACCTTGGTTTTGTGGCTGAAGACCAACATGACCACCCCCCCCCCTCTGAAAAAGCCTAGACTGCCTGAAGGAATCTGACATTTTTTCCTCTACCAGCCCAAGCTAGTGTGCTGTGGTGGCCATTATTATTAACTCTTCCCTGGTTATATCTGTGAAGATTCTGTCAAGAGTCATCCACGTGATTATCTGGAAGTTGAGTCATGGCAACATGGCAAGTATCCAGAAAGACGTCCAGTTGCCATGACTCAACGTCCAGATGTTCCTTGGTTACTTACATGCATATTCATTGCTATGGTTATGGGTTAGCTTAAATTTTGAAACAGGATCCAGCAGCCGGCTCTCACCTGTATGCATGTGGTCTGCAAAAATCGTTTTTAAAAAAATCATGTTTCTTGTCCTTATGACAGTAAAGATAACTTTGAAACATTATGGGGGCAAAGTCCCTGAAGGCAGAGAGGTGGCCGGATCTGCCTGTCAGTGATCTGGGAGAGGGCACCTGTCTGGCGAAAAGAAGCCTACTCTTACAATGAAGCTTCCCTCCACTCGGAAGGCTTATGGAAGCTGGTGGTGCCCCAAACGAACGCTTTGGTCTGTGTTATTTTGCTTCAATAGAGTAAAAGGCTTGTTTCCCAGCCTTCGTTCTGCTCCCACAAATTCTGGCCCATTTTTAAGCGAGCTTTTTATTCTTCATTTTACTTGCGTTTTTAATACTGCTCTTCCTATGAGTTTCCATATGATAGTTGTTTAAGGCTTTTTAAACCGTGAAATAAATTTATTGTTTGACTATTCACTTTGTTTCTTTGCAATACTGTAAACCACTCTGGTTCCCTTGGGAGAAAGGTAGCGTACAAACATTTTAATTAATTAATTAATTAATTAATTAATTAATTAATTAATTAATTAATTAATTAATTAATTAATTAATTAATTAATTAATTACTAAATAACTAAATAACTAAATAAATAAATAAATAAATAAATAAATAAATAAATAAATAAATAAATAAATAAATAAATAAATAAATAAATGGAATAGCTCCCATCTCTGGAACTGATAGAGTAATCAGGCTTGCCTCCCTTAAATTAGCTGGCATAAGATTGACTACACATCTGTTTAATCAGCAGACAGCTCCCTTTGCAATGCAATGCGGTTCAGAAGCAAGTCTTGCTGAATTCAATCCTAAGAATATTTGCCCCGGTCTGCATTTCAGTGAGTTGTATGGAACTGCTTTTGGGACAGAGATCCACAGGATGGCATTGCGTGGCTGCAGCCCCTACACGCACAAATACATTTCGGTGGGAGGGAGGTCCTGTCCTCTTACTTCTGAGCAGGAAGGCATATGTTACACCACCAGGAATGGGAAGCTGCCATCCTGTGGATGCAGTCGAACTACAAGCCCCATCAGCCAGCATAGCAAAGGGCAAGCGATCCTGAGAGTCGGGATACCTGGAGGAACACAGGTCCCCTTAAGCCCTTGCTGTAAAGCGTTCCCAGAGGAGTGGAAGCGAAAGTCTGGTTTTGAAGCTGCAGGGGAAAGCTTTTCAGCCGGGCTGCGCGGCAGAAGGGGCTCAGCCGGCTCCTTTCATGAGGGTTTGGATCTCCCTTGTTCCAATACATTTCGCTTGAACACAAAAATACGGAGAAGCCTCCCTGGTGAGCTTTTCCTGATTAAGCTACAGGTCATCTTCTTTCAGTCCCCCACCTTTCTTTAAAAAAAAAGGGGGGGGGGGTTTCCTAGGCCGAGATTTTACTCCTCGGGAGTTTTAGTTCAGTGGCAGCTGTTCAGAGCCCCGGGGTGCGATCCTGTGCCCTCCTCGCGCGTCGGTCCTCACGCTCTGCTTTCTCCCTCTCTCCCGCAGCTCGCCTGAGGCGCTTCCCGGAGCCCGGATCATGGCCGGCAGCCCTCTGCCGGGCCCTCCCGACCTCCTCCTGACCGCCCCGTCCAGCGCCTTCGCGGCGGAAGCCTTGAACCCAGCGCCTCCTCAGCCTCCTCCTCCTCCTCCGCCGCCGCCCGTCCAGCGGGGCTCCTCGTCTCACGCGCCCGCCATGAAGCCCAACCAGGTGGGCCAGGTGATCCTCTACGGGATCCCCATCGTCTCGCTGGTGATCGACGGGCAGGAGCGCCTGTGCCTGGCGCAGATCTCCAACACGCTGCTCAAGAACTTCAGCTACAACGAGATCCACAACCGTCGGGTGGCGCTGGGCATCACCTGCGTGCAGTGCACGCCGGTGCAGCTGGAGATCCTGCGGCGGGCCGGGGCCATGCCCATCTCGTCGCGCCGCTGCGGGATGATCACCAAGCGCGAAGCCGAGCGCCTCTGCAAGTCCTTCCTGGGCGAGAACCGGCCGCCCAAGCTGCCGGACAACTTCGCCTTCGACGTGTCGCACGAGTGCGCCTGGGGCTGCCGGGGCAGCTTCATCCCGGCCCGCTACAACAGCTCGCGGGCCAAATGCATCAAGTGCGGCTACTGCAGCCTCTACTTCTCGCCCAACAAGTTCATCTTCCACTCGCACCGCACCCCCGACGCCAAGTACACCCAGCCCGACGCCGCCAACTTCAACTCGTGGCGCCGCCACCTCAAGCTGACCGACAAGGCGCCCCCCGACGAGCTGGTCTTCGCCTGGGAGGACGTCAAGGCCATGTTCAACGGGGGCAGCCGCAAGCGGGCCCTCCCGCCGCCGCCCCCCGCCCACCCGGCCGGCCTGGGGGGACCCCTCGGGGCGCTCGGCCTGGGCGGCGGAGGCGGGTCCTCGGGGCCCCACGGCCACCCGCTCGGGGCCGTCAAGGCGGCGGTGGTGGGCGGCGGCGGCGGCGGGGGAGGCTTGCTGGGCCCCCACCTCCTGGGCGCGCCCCCGGGGCCGCCCCCGCCGCCGCTTCCGCCGGAGCTCCACCACAAACGGGGCCGCTACGACGAGGACGACGAGGACGAGGCGGAGCTGCAGGAAGCCGTCGCGGCTGCCGCTGCTGCCGCCGCCGCCCGGGCGCACCACGGCGGAGGGGCCGGCAAGGGGCCGCGCAGCTACCCGGTCATCCCGGTGCCCAGCAAGGGCGGCGCCTCCTCCTCCTCCTCCTGTGGCGGCGGCGGCGGCGGGGTGCCCAAGTTCGCCGGCTGCGGCGGCCTCTTCCCTCACCCCTACGGCTTCGCCGCCGCCTTCGGGCTCTGCCACAAGAAGGAGGACGCCGAGGGCTTGGGCGCCGTCGGAAGCCCCGTCGCTGCTGCCGCCGCCGTCGCGGGACACAAGACGGCGGGGGCCGGGCCGGGCTTGTCGGGTCTCTTCTGGCCGGGGACAAGGAAGGATGCGGCCACCGCTGCCGCCGCCGCGGCCGCCGCCGCCGCCTTCTACCCGCCCTTCTGCATGTTCTGGCCGCCGCGGACGCCGGGGGCCCTGCCGGGCTTGCCCACCTATCTCCAGCCGCCCCCGCCGCCGCCCCCGCCGCCGCCGCCTCCCGGCTGCCCGGCCCTGGGCGGGGAGAGCCCCGGTCTCTTACGGCAAGCCTTCCTGGACCTGGCCGAGCCCAGCGGCGAGGGAGGGGCGGCCGGGCTGGGCACCCCGACGGCGGCCGCCCCCGCCCCGCAGGCCGTCAGCGGCGGACGGGAGGCGCGGGCTTTCGACGGCGGTGGCGAGGCGGGGGGCTCTCCCGCCGCCGCCGAGGCCGGAGGCGCGGCCCGCGGCTCGACGGCGCACCCGCCGCCCCTGCTGGACGGCCCGGCCCGCGGCAAAGGCGCCCCGGCGGCCTCCCCGTCGTACCACCACTCCAGTGCCTTCCGCCCGGTCGGGGGCAAAGAGGACTCAGAAAGCCTGGCCAAACTCCATCATCATCATCATCACCACCACCACCACCATCAGCCCACCAACCAGCAGCCCCACGCCGCCGCCGCCGCCGCCTCGCCCCCGCCGCCCCTCTTGCTCCTGCCGCCCGAGCGGGGTGAGCCGGGGGGCTGCGAGCGGCCCCTGCAGGGCCCGGCCGGGCCCCGGCTCCTTTCCCCGGGGGGCACCAGCTGCAGCTACGCCAGCGAGGACAGCAGCCAGGAGGAGGAGGAGGAAGAGGAGGAGGAGGAAGAAGAAGAAGAGCCCGAGGTGGACGTGGAAAGCCACAAGCCCCCGGAGGAGGAGGAGGAGGAGGAAGAGGAGGAGGAGGAAGGAGAAGACCAGGAGCGGGAGGGAGGCGAGAGGGATCCGGTGGATCCAGTCGGGGGCACCGGCCGCTTCCCCTCCAGCCGAGGGCTGACGGACAAGGGCCTCGCCCGGGACGGGCCCGAGGAGGAGAAATCCGGGGCCCCCAATTCGGACCAGCTGCCGCCTCCTCCTCCTCTGCCCCCTTGCCCCCCAAAAGGGGGCAGCAGCAGCAGCAGCAGCAGCAGCGGAGGGAGCAGCCCGGCGCACCATCCATCAGCCGAGGAGCACCAGCCCCCGCCGCCGCCGCCACCGCCGCCGCCCTACAAAGATGTAAATACCCCTTTAGGCTCCTTCAAGCCAATTATTTTTATTGAAATGCGCCTCGAGGCTCCGGAGCTCCCCGATGCGGGGAGAGGAAGATGGATGGCAACGGGGGGGGGGGGGGTTGAAGCTCCTTTCAAACCGCCCCGCACCACTTTTTCCTCATATGCCCACCCAGTTTAAAAAAAAGAAAAGAAAAGAAAAGAAATCGCCCACCTTTCCCTCTCTGCTGGGATACTTCTAGCTGAGGGTGGGGGGGGGGGAAGTGGCGGGTCACCCCTTTTCTTTCTGCAGAGACTCGGTCTGTGTCAATGAGTTCTTGGGATCAAGGACCAGCCCCGTTCTCAAGTCAGAACCTCTTTCGAAAGCGGGGGAGCAGTGCTTGAGGAAAAAGGGTGCAGGATCAAGCCATTTAGACCCGATGGTCCGAAACGTACTTGTTTGTCCTCCCTGCAATCAGCCCGTTGAATTGGGAGGGGGGGGGAGAGAGACCTACAGAGGAGTCGCTACACTAAATCCCTTCTGACTCAGTGAGTCGACTTCAGCGACCGGATTTCAGCCACAGAGGCACCCCATGGGTTTAGGTCTAGCCGAAATGAGTCACCGGGTAGGGCCTGAGATTTTGAGCCCTTTCCAAAGAACAGCAGTAGTGAAATCCATCAGCAAGGTGAACCAGGGATCCTTTTTGCTTTGCTGGCACTGGTTCAGAGAGAAATGAGCATCACATTTACATCACATGTTGGTCTAGTTCCTTGGACCCTACACTTTATACATCTCTGCCTGGTGAAGAGATCTGGTCAACTCAAAAGCACACCTTGTTTGCAACATTTTAAAGGTATTGGAAGTTAATGCGTCCATCAAGTCAATTCCTAACAGGGTTTCCCAGTACAAAGGCAAAGTAGGTTACGTCTTTATAGATCAGGTATGCATGATATTCAGGGGGTGGTTTTTCCAATGACACACTGAATTTCCATGACCCAGTGGGGTTTCGAACCCAAATCTCATGAGTCTGACACTCTATCTGCCTACACCATGCTACATCTCACAGGTCCTGGAATAATGAGGGAGGAGGATAGTGGCAATGATGATAGAAGTAACAAGAGGAAAAACTGTTTGGAATAACACACCTTTTAGGATGATGTCATGAGACCTTGATAATCTAGCATATTTTAACCAGGGATTGAAATACCAGCTCTCATTGATATGTCCCATTGACATCAATGGGATCTTTAAAAAGCTGGATTTGATTGGAACATAGCCTTGTGGGTCCCCCCCCTTCCCTCTGCCATAATCCAATTAATTTGAAATAAATGCACCCGTTGTCCTAAGAGTCTGGCACACATGCCCTCGGGCATAATCCAACATGCTTCAAGTCCCATTTCTTTTGCATTGGTGGGATTCCTCAGTAGAAAGCCATCACAAACGGAATATGCTTGCATTGGACTGGGATTGGGTCCATTGTCATGACAGTGACGCTGCCCTTGGCATCAACGGGAAATGGCCCCATTAGGTTACTAGTTGACCCCAAAGAAAAAGGGGCGTAGGTACATTTTGGAAGGCACACAAGGCCATTCGCCAACAGGGCAACCTGGTTTTAAACCGGTTCACTAGCATAATTTGCAATGCTGGCTTTCCTTAATGTTCATTTGTTCAACTGTAATCTCTTACCCCAACCCCACTTGACAGTAAATTCTATCCGTCTTGATGAGACTTTGTTCTGAATAGGCACACATAGGCACCAGCCCCATAGACCGGTGGTTCCCAACCTTGGGTAATCCAGATGTTCTTGGACTAACACTCCCAGCAGCCTTTGCCACTAGCTTGTGCTGGCCAGGACTTCTGGGAGTTGGAGTCCCAGAACATCTGGGGACCCAAGTTTGGGAACCCGTGCTATAGATTTAGCCATAAGTAAATTACTTATGTTTACAAACCACAGTTGACACAATGAATCTCACTTACAACATTGTGTTGTATTGCAGAGCCTGGGAAATGCCTGGGCTTCCAGATATATATATATATATATATACACAGTATATATATATATATTTACTTCAACTCTCAGAAGCCCAAATGAGCATGGCCCTTTGCAATGGATTGTGGGAATTGCTGTCTGAAGCCTCTGAAGGCCCCCTTTGCCCTGCAGTGCTGGTTTCTCTTTGGAACAAGAGCGGTTCTCAAAGGAGAAAGTCTGTTTGCAGACAGATTTCCTACTTTTAATAGGACTATACCCTGGAATCTGTTTGTGTGAGCTGCTTCTCTCTTTTTAGTACCAAACCAACAAGATGCCATTTTGAGAGCTTAGTGGAGTCTATCTGCATCAGCTTGACCCCTCTTAAACTTCCAGGACTATGAACGTGCATTAAATCTTCCTTATCTGCAACCACTGAAACTGGAAACAGGGTTTCCAGATTGTAGCACTTCAAGATGGTGGGTCACGTTACTGAATGCTGCTCCATCCTGCCCAAAACAGATAGACATGATAATCTCTTCCTGCAGAAAGCTAGTGTGTCAGGGAGGAAGCAGGATTAAGATCTTTCTGTCCAGAATGCTTGTTGTTGTCGTCATCATAATTGTTGTTAGTAGCACTCATAAACCCAACAGCTCATGATCAACTAACCTGCCCCAACTGTTTCCATATCTTCTGCACTAGCCTTGGGCTAGTTAGTCACCTGTGCGCCCATCAGTGTTCTACTGCTCAACTGCTTACATCTTCTCCTTTTTTTCACCTAAATGGTAGATCTGATGGAGGTGGTCATCTTTGGGAAAGGAAGAAGGAACTATCAGTAGTATTATTGTTACTACATGCCACCAGATAGCTTCTGGGTAACAGTGACCCTTGAGATTTATGACCTTCAGAAGGCTCTATTATTGACAGCCCTGCTGAAGTCTTGCAAAGTAAAGGCTGAGGTTCCTTTTCCTGAGTGAAGTCATCTCACAATCACTCTTCCTCTTTTCCTCCTGTTCTTCCCTAGCATTATTTCCTTTTCTGGTGAATCTTCTCTTCTCATGATGTCCAGAGGAAGACATTCTCAGTACAGGGATCTGGATCTCACCTTCTTGTCAGAGTAAACACATTAGCAGTAAAAAGAGTCAGCTAAGGACATAGAGAAAGCAGCCAACAGTCCCTTCCCCTGTGGGGTCCCTGTTATTTGCAACCTTAGTTTAGACAGGGGCAGACGTTTGATTACAACCGATGGTAGATCTCCCAGAGGTCCATAATGGATATGCAAACACTTTGGATCCCTAGTAGTTTGATGGTAAGGTAAAGGTAAAGGTTCCCCTTGACAATTTTTGTCCAGTTGTGTCCAATTCTAGGGGGCGGTGCTCATCCCCGTTTCCAAACCATAGAGCCAGCGTTTTGTCCGAAAACAATCTTCCCGTGGTCACATGGCCAGTGCGACTTAGACACGGAACGCTGTTACCTTCCCACCGAAGTTGTCCCTATTTATCTACTTGCATTTGCATGCTTTCGAACCGCTAGGTTGGCGGGAGCTGGGACAAGCGACGGGAGCTCACTCCATCGCGTGGATTCGATCTTACGACTGCTGGTCTTCTGACCCTGCAGCACAGGCTTCTGCGGTTTAGCCTGCAGTGCCACCACGTCCCTTTTGATGGTAGAGGACATTTTTAAAAGCCTTTCCCTTTCCTACCGAACTTAAATCAAGAAATCTTGAGGGCAAACAAGAATATATCTGTCTAGGCATTGCGTGGGTGCTCAGAGACCCGTCCCCTCTCGTTTAGGCCCCTGTTTCTGAGTCACGATTTTGTATCCATGCTTTATTTTCAAGGAGTGGACCCTAAGAGTCTAATTTCAGAAGGACATTGTGGAGAGGGGGGGGGAAACTGGGTCCCAGAAGCCCAAAACGGTAGCCCATCCCTTTCCACGCTCCCCTTCGAACCCAAGAAAAGCCAGCCAAATTGCAACACTTGACACGCTAAGTCTGAAAAAGGATATCGTCTCAAGGGAAAAGGCGAAGAAGAAAATGGAATAAAAATGATCATGGATTGGGAGCTGAGCCAACTGTCCAGAAAGAAAGATCACTAGGTTTAGGACATTTGTTGTTGTTGTTTTGCGGGGGGGGGGGTTAAAGAAAGGAAGAAGTCATGAGATAGATTTTACCTCTTCCAGGCAGTGTTTTAGATCACAATTTCTCATCCTCCTGCTTTAAAGAAGGAATCTGAAGGCAGGGAGATCCAGATAGCTTTATTTCCCCACCCTCTGTCACCCCGCCTTGTTTCCTTCCTGCAAATTATTCCTTAAAGAGGGAAAGAGGGACAGTGGCCCTTTAGCCTTTGAGTGCGGGCGGTACGAGCTGCCTGCCTGGAAGCACTCCCAGACCTTGAATGGGGCAGCTCTCCTCCAAGGACATGGACTGGTTGGAGATTATACCATAGATAACACTATGCTGTTGGAACTCTCTGCCACATGAGATCCATAAAGGAAAAGCTTTGTGAACAAGTAGTCGTTCCGGATCCTATATGCAGGCACCCCTCCTCCCCTGATTTGTTTGTTGCTTAAACTACAATTCCCAAAATCCCCCTCACCCATCTTGATAGGTTTCTAGTAACTTCTGCAAGTTCTGGGTGTGGATCTACGTATCGTGGGAGACAGGCATCATCATGATTTCATTCAAGACCCTTTAATTTCAATGGGCCTACTCTAACAATGGAGAAACTAGGTACCTTGCAGATCTTTGTCCTGGGCTGCAACCATATTGGGCATGTTAGTTGGGAAGAATGGGCATTGTAGTCCAAGGGACCTACAAGCTGAGGAAAGCAAAGCTAAACAGATATTTCTTGTGGGTGGTCTTCTGATAGTTATTTATTCTTCCCTTCCCCCTTGCAACCTCTAGCATGTTAATAAGCATGTGCGGTCAAGTCAATTCAAAGTTATGGTGACCCTTTTCAGGATTTTTCAAGTTAACAGAGTTCTCAGAAACATTTTGCTATTTCCTTCTCCGGGGGGGGTGCAAGCTCTGGGACTGTGCAGCCGGCCCAAGGCCACCCAGGCTGGCTCTGCTTGCAGGAAGCACAGTGGGGAATCGAACTCCCAACTTCCGGCTCCACAGCCAGAGACCTAAACCACCAGGGGTCTTTTCCCTTCACATAGAAAGTTCCCATTGAGACTTAAGTAAACGCCCTTGAGTTAGCCAGGAGTTCCTCTGACCCCATTTGGGGAACTCCTGGCCTACCAGATGAGTTATGTTATCAACATCCATCCTCCCTGATCATTGGCCATACTGGCAGGCATTGACTGGAAATAGAGTCAGCCAACATCCAGGGATCAACTGAAGTTGGGAATAGCTGCCACCCCACAACAGTAGCTGTATTGGTTTTGTTTTAATTGCTAAATTTGCAGTTGTACCAACACTTCCTTGAATAAATATGTGTGAGATGAAGCCATTAATCTCAGGGAGGACATAGAGGCGCATGTGTGCGGACCTGTAAGGTATTTTGTGTGTCTCTATACATCGTCCTTACTATTTTTAAAAAGTTATTTATAATGAGCCCATTTATTTCTTTACCTTCAAAGCCACCCTGCCTGTAAGAGTTTGCACATGCGCACAAGAAGGTCTGGTGTTTTAGAACAGTTCCAGATCCCTAAGCACTTTAAGCCAGCCTTGCTTGCAAACTAGTCTAAAGCCAGCCGAACGCCTTTGGTAGGAGGGCCCTTTCTTGACACAAAGTGACCTCTACATCTGAGTAAACACAGAGCTCCTCTCCCTTGGATTCCAATGGGGCTCCATCAGGCAGGAACCAGGAAGATCCAGGGCCAGGATCCGGCCTGCTCCCAGCAGGTGCATGCTTACGAGGAAGCATGTCCTACTCAGTTAAATGAAACTCCTAGTTTAGGAAGGGCTGGTGGGTAGAGGAGGTGGGCAAGAAGGTTCACAGGATCTTCAAGGTGGGGCAACATTTGGAAGAAACCAGAGTATAAAGGAACTCACTTTGGATTTGTCTACTTCAGCCTTCCCTCAACACGACCCTCCCTATAGATAGGAGACCCATCTGGGACTGTTAGTTGATCCCTCCCTCACAGAGTAGATGCCCCACAGCATCTCTCAGGGAATCCCATCAGCCCCACCATCTATTCCTGTTTCGTGTCTCCTTTAGCTCCTCTCTCTCTCTCTCTCTCTCTCTCTCTCTCTCTCTCTGTTCGCTCTGGCGAGCCTGTTAATTGATCATTGATTGTAGCGGGTCCTGTTTTTAATTTGTGCGTGATGTTTGTTGTTTTCGTTCCGGCAGATGCAGAAAATCAAGGAAAACAACCACGTCGTCATCTCCCCGAAAGAAAATAATTTCTCAGGCAAGACATGAGGGGATTTGTTGTTGTTGTTGTTGTTGTTTTCCTCCCGATCACAGATCTTAAGAGGGTGGCTGAAATAGATCGAGTGGGTAATTGGGGTCCCTCTGCTTGTGTCCTTGCATGTTGGCCACTGAGACAGTGACTGTTGAATAATCTTGGGAAAGCTTGAGTCCTTGATTTTGTGTGTGTGTGTGTGTGTGTGTGTGTGTGTGTGTGTGTGTGTGTGTGTGTGTGTGTGTGTGTGTGCGTGTGTGTGTGTGTGTGTGTGTAAGAGAGAGAGAGAGAGAGGGAGGGAGGGAGAGAGAGAGAGAGAGCAGTCAGGTTGCTACAGGTATTGATGAGAATATTGATAAGAAGTTCAGTATCTTATTGAGCTTCTGCTCCATGCAAAGTCAACGTCCAAGGTGAGGACTGCACAGCTTTCTGGCATAAGCCTTCCCCATGTGCAAGGGGAGACCCCCCCCTCCCCTAAGAGAATGATCAGGCCAGGGCATGTTTAATAGGATTCTGCCCTAACACTTTTGTTAGCACATACATTCTATGTTTAACTGTCTACTTCTCTCTAATGAAGTAGTCCACAAAAGCATTGTGCCGTTACAATTGTGGCAACCTTTAAGATGCTGTGAGATGTGTTACTGCTTAATAGTCTAGTTGAGCACCAAACTCTGCGAAGGCTACCTTTTAAGCAAGGCAACAGAGCTACTGGTTTAGGTGTCTGGTTCGGAATTCGGTTCTCCACTGAGCCTTCTTGCCAGGGGCTGGATTCGACGAATCCATAGGATCCCTTCCAGTTCTGCAGTTCTAAGAAGAAGATGATGATGATTTCTAGATGTTTGAATTTTTACAGGGTGGATCGAATCCCCATTTTCACCCCAAATGTAGGTGTACGTTTGTGTGCATGTCATCGTCGTTTAGTCGTTTAGTCATGTCCGACTCTTCGTGACCCCATGGACCAGAGCACGCCAGGCCCTCCTATCTTCCACTGCTTCCCGGAGTTGTGTCAAATTCATTTGCATGCATGTATGCCCCTTATATTTTGGGAGAGTTCATTTTTGTCTTGTTTCTTTGTTTTTTTAGATAAGAACAAGGAACTCAATTTTTTCATTGCGGAATCTGAACACTCAGGAGGAGAATTCTGGAGGAATATCGCTGGTAGGCTGAACAATGGGTGCAGGGCGGGGAGATCGATAGATATCCTGCAACCCAGTCCTATCTATGTTTACAGGAAGTAAGCCCCACTGAGCCCGGTGGGGCATGGTCTCCAATTTGATCTGCGTGGGACGGCAGTCGTAAAATTCCTGATCAAATGACTGAATATTTTGCTGAAGGAAAAATGAATGAATGAACGAACAAACAAACAAATATATAAATAAATGGCATTCCTAGATACATCTAATAACTAAAGGAAAATGAAGAGGGGGAGGGGTGGAGAGGCATTAATAGTGATACAATTATTAATTGCTGGGCATATTTCAGCAGGAAATTTCAGAAATATATCAGGTTACACAATGGAGCAGGCTGGCAGGGGGAAAAACATAAAATGACAATAATTGAAATGTTCTCTTTGAAACCTTCCATTAAAAAGGATCACAGCTTATTGCTTTTAATATCTGTCAGAGAGACATTAAAGGTGTTTTATGAGATCTATGGCAACATTTATATTATCTCCGTGATAATGATCTCTACACAAAATGTATAATACATTGACAAAAATTACATTATACAAATTAAATGGAACCACCTTTTACTGATTGCTAAATGTCTCCAAGGGGTTTGGAGTGGGGGACGCAGGGGGGGAGAGAAGACGTGATTAGAAGTTTTGATACGAAGTTGTCTATTGCCAGGGAGGGTTATAAAGAAAGTGGGTTTTGTTTCTTGGGAGAGAGAGAGAAAAAGAGAGAGAGAGAGAGGAGGGGAAAAAAGGGAAATCTAATTTTCCATTTATGTAATGCAAACTGTCTTGGCTTTGACTATTCACGGTTAATTGACTGTCAAACGAGGTTGTTATCCGGAGGCTATGTCTGCAAATTTGCTTGTCAAATGAGACAGAGAGACCAGGGAGGGAAAGGGAAAGAGAGAGAGAGAGAGAGAGATGCTAGTGGAATGGAAAGCGCTGAAAATATAGTCCTAAAAAAATCCTATGTAACAGTGAGGAGGATAACTCAGAACTCTCTTGCTCTGTGTGTGTGTAAGTGTGCCTAAGTGTATAATCGATCCAGTGGGTTTATAATTTTAATGCACTGCAAAACCTTACTTCCTTCAAAGGATTTCACATGGATTTGCAAACACACACACACACACACACACACACACAGAGAGAGAGAGAGAGATTGAAGGTGGAAGTGAGGAAGGCACAAAGAATGGCCTTTTAAATAAAGCCGAAGAGAGACGAAAATTGATATTAAAGCAGGGCAAAGGCTAATCACCCTTGATCATTTCCAAGGTATTAAGGGAAACCAAATATCAGCAGGAAAATGATCTGGAGTAAATTATGAAGATGAATGTGTGTATTTCTTGGGTCCTTCTCCTATAATACAGTTTCATAAACTTATGGGGAATATGGGGAAAGCTGTTCTACAGCCTTACATTCTTGCTATACAATGTATATGTCTTCACACACAGAGACATACACACACATGCTGAGCTAACAGATTTATTGTGTCATAATAACTGAGGAATGAAGATGCATTGCAGCCGATGCAACCCATGGGTGCAGTGGTCTTCTGTCTGCGAAGGCTTAAGTCACAACCAATTTGCTAGCCTTTTATGAGTCTCAAGTTCCTTTGTTGCTTCTCCTGCAATGGACCGACACTCCTGCCTTTTCTCATCATTATCATTCCTTGATGTGGGTTATTGTTTTTTGGCTCCAGAGTTTGAAAATGTGACTCTTTTGACCTATAGTTTTCCAAACCCCAGTCAGGAAATGCCATGCACTAGTTGTGGTCTCATCAAGCCTATTAGCCTTATTCTTTACCTGTCACAGAAAGGGGTCCTTACCTGTTCCCAGCGACCAGCTACCAAATCATTCCATTCTTTAATAACAGAAAGAACCAGGTACTGTCAGGTCAGTTCTGACTTACAGTGACTCCTTTCTGGGTTTTCTAAGTAGAGAGTACTCGGTAGTGCCTTACCATTCCCTTCTTTTGGGGGCGCCTTGGGACTGAGCAGCCTGAACAGCTAAAAGCACTTGGTATATTTAGCTTAACGAAGAGAAGACCGAGAGGGAGACATGATCGCAGTCTTCCAAGATCTGATGGGTTGCAACAGGGAAAAGGTCATCGATTTATTCTCCATTGCGCCTGAGGGTGGGACGAGAACCCATGGAAATTTGTCAGAGGGAGATCCAACCTGGAAATAAGGAGGAATTTCCTGATGGTGAGAAGCGTTAAGCAGTGGAACAGCTTGCCTCCCGATGTGGTGGGTGCCCCATCGCTGGAGGTTTTCAAGAAAAGATTGAACTGCCATCTGTCCGGGAGGATATGCGGTCCAGGATGGTCTGAAGTCTCCTGCCTTGGGCAGGGGGTTGGACTAGAAGACCTCCAAGGTCCCTTCCAACCCTACGATGATTCTATGATTTCATGATTCACAGACTGGCTGTTTTTTCCTGGAGACTTGGTCGGGAATTGAGTCATCTGGCCAGTTACCAAATCATTCCTTTCTTTAACCACTTTTAACAACCCTCCTAGAATCCCAGCCCCAGCTTGGCGTCCTCCAGATTTTTTGACTATTAGACAGGCTATCTTGGGCTAGTGAGAACTGTAGTCTAAAACGTTGGGAGGGTGTTGGGCTGCCTGCCCCCCATTCCACTAGGATTAAACCTAAGGGAGGCGATGTTCATTGGACCCTCTTTATCCCTCCCATTGTCTCATTTACCATCCTCTTTTGCTACACTATTATCAACTATTTGGACTGTAGACACCTAAGAGAAGGGAACGGTCACTTTGTAATTTGTGAAGAATTGTGTGCATATTTGTGATGCTATGTCCATAATGGCTAAAATCTTGCAAATAAGGCTCATCAAGAGAGGCCCATTTGAATCAATACAACTTGTGGTTGAGTTGACTGACCAAGTCCACACTGATGAATTGGATGTATTTTACTTGCAATTTACTGCTGGGTTTCAACCAATAAATCATAATATGCTTTATGTTTGGATGTTCCAGGGTGCACAAGGATAGAGGGTGGTGTTTCTCTTAACTGGGGCTTATTTGGGGGGGGGCTTATATGATGAGCATCCTGAAAAATCGTACTAGGGCTTATTTTCAGGTTAGGTCTTATTTTTGGGGAAATGGGGTAGGTGTAGCCTAGGTAAGGCACAGGGTTTTTCTAATAATTACTAAAAAAATAATAATCCCCCCCTCTGTCGCTATGTCCTCTTCCAAGCCGTAGTGTACTGGAACTAGGACTTGCAAGGCTGAAGTTCTGGGACCTTCTGAGTGGAAGGGACTATGACCTCCTCCTCCATCAAAGGTCTGAAACTACTCCATTGCCTCTAGTCTTAGCTGGGAGAGAAAACAGTTTTCCCCAGGAACAGTACTGTATATTGTTGCCAGCTATTCCTCATGAAGGGACGTGGTGGCGCTGTGGGCTAAACCGCAGAAGCCTGTGCTGCAGGGTCAGAAGATCCGGCAGTCGTAAGATCGAATCCACGCAACGGAATGAGCACCTGGTCGCTTGTCCCAGCTCCCGCCAACCTAGCGGTTCGAAAGCATGCAAATGCGAGTAGATAAATAGGGACCACCTTGGTGGGAAGGTAACAGCGTTCCGTGTCTAAGTCACACTGGCCATGTGACCACGGAAGATTGTCTTCGGACAAAACGCTAGCTCTATGGCTTGAAGAGCGGGATGAGCGCCGCCCCCTAGAGTCGGACACGACTGGACAAAAATTGTCAAGGGGAACCTCATGTAGAAGAGGAAATGTAATGTGAGAGATTAAACTGATCCCATCTATCTATGATCCTTTACAACAGAAGTAGCAACTTTGGAAACATGGTACCCTCATTCATTATTCCCTCTGCTCCTCCACTTACCATTAATGATACACAGGGCAGCACAGAGTGGACACCTGGTGATCCCAAAGCCATTTCTGCTGATGGTGTGTGTTTCCTTAAGTCAGGGGGAAGGGGAGCCGGAACTGAAAAAGAGATTCTTCCACCCTTGGAGGCCTCTGAGATCCCACCCACAGCAAAACCTGCCACTTTTAGAGGCCTGCGACCGTGTCGCAGTTTAGCATTGGAAGCGCCAGTCGTCAACCACAAAATTGAACCCAGATCTAAACCTTCTGTCACTTCCAATTTTGAAAGTACTGTATGTATGCATGCATGCATGCATGTATGCGTTCATTTTGTTATTTCCACTAGCCGTGCTAAGGGCAAATCTTTGGCCCTAACCCCATCAAATCTGCACCTACCCCCGTAACAACATCATGCCTATAAATAAATTCCATTTATGAGGAACTGGGCTTTTTGTTTCTCTCATGGTTTCTATATGCATTAGTGTAAACGCATACGTTCTACTGGCATGTTGTTCCTTACTAGCATTTACCAGTTTCACTCCCAGTCACATGACAAGTTGTGTGACTGGTGTATGATCAGGAATGTGAGCAGCAGTTCTTTAAATTAGTGGCAATTTGCCACTGCAGTTTACTTATTTATGCTTAAGGTAAAGGTTCCCCTTGACATTTAGTCCAGTCGTGTCCAACTCTATGGCATGGTGCTCATCCCCATCTCCAAGCCGTAGAGCCAGCGTTTGTCCAAAGACAGTTTCCGTGGTCACGTGGCCTGCATGACTAGACACAGAACACTGTTACCTTCCCACTGAGGTGGGACCTATTTATCTACTCGCATTTACATGCTTTCAAACAGCTAGGTTAGCAGAAGTTGGGACAAGCGACGGGAGCTCACTTCGTCGCGTGGATTCCATCTTACGACGGCTGGTCTTCCGACCTTGCAGCACAGAGGCTCCTGCGGTTTAACCCGCAGCGCCACCACGTCCCTTATTTATGCTTATGCCAGTGTAAATCCCAATAGAATTGTGGCCGTTGCATAATTATGTAAGTACATCCCTGGACAGGGCAATCCATAAGAATTAGAAGCAACAGAAGAAGGGCCGTTCTGCTACACAGAACAGCCCAAGACTTGCAGACCCCCCCCCCCAAAGGGGTGCCAGGTTCTCCAAGAGCTGGCACTCTTTTAGAGAATGCTGGGTCCTAGGATACCATTTTGAGGGAAAGAGGCATTTCTTCCACCTCTCATATTCTGGTATTTTTCAGATAACTTATGATTATTGTTCATCACCCTCCATATTACTGTATCATGGAGCTGCTTCAGATGTTAATATTTTATACTTCCAAGATATCTGTTTAAAATAGAGTAGGACCCAAATATCTGTGGGGGCTCAGTTCCAAGACTCCCAGCATGGATGCTAAAAAAAAATGCAGATTATAACGAACACTATTATAACAGCATTGATGCTTTTAAATTGTGGTGCTGGGGGAGACTCTTGAGAGTCCCCTGGAC
The DNA here is from genome assembly GCF_051106095.1 of Pogona vitticeps. Classification (NCBI taxonomy): domain Eukaryota; kingdom Metazoa; phylum Chordata; class Lepidosauria; order Squamata; family Agamidae; genus Pogona; species Pogona vitticeps. The sequence continues at coordinate 303,379,083 of NC_135784.1, forward strand.
TGCAAGGAGAACCAACCTATCCATTCTGAAGGAAATCAACCCTGAGTGCTCACTGGAAGGACAGATCCTGAAGCTGAGGCTCCAATCCTTTGGCCACCTCATGAGAAGAGAAGACTCCCTGGAAAAGCCCTTGATGTTGGGAAAGTGTGAGGGCAAGAGGAGAAGGGGACGACAGACGACGAGATGGCTGGACAGTGTCATCGAAGTGACCAACATGAATTTGACCCAACTCTGGGAGGCAGTGGAAGACAGGAGGGCCTGGTGTGCTCTGGTCCATGGGGTCACGAAGAGTCGGACACGACTCACCGACTAAACAACAACAATTATAGCAGCAAATTCTATATACTGTACTATATTGTCTCTGGCTCCTTCTAGTGGTCATTTCCGGTAACTTCATCATTAGAAATATATATTTCTGGGAATTTTTCTTTTAATATTTTTAATATTTTCAGACAGTGGATAAGTGAATCCTAAATACGAATCCCATGGATACGGGGTGTGTGTGTGTGTTCCTTTTGTATGATGTAGTTCTGAAACAGAATAAGCAGGGCGCATGTGTGCAAGTTAGGCTGTTCCTTCTGCCTCAAGGAAGCCACTCTCTTGAGGCAGGCAACACAAAACTGACAAGAAGATTCTCAAAGAAATGCAAACCCTCGATTTTCTGTATCATTCATTTGTCCCATTTCTATTCCACCGTTCTTCCAAAGAGCTCATTGTGCGATACCCGAATGTTCACCTCGCCACCCTGTGAGGTCAGTGAAAGCTGAGTGTTAAATCTTTTCAGAATGGGGAAAAGCCTGTTTGAAAGTCACCCAATGATCATGTCATAGGGAAGTGTGTGTGGCTATCTTGAGGATGACCAGCTGAGACTGAAATATCGTCCTCGAGACTTTACCTTCACCTTCTGTCGTTTAAAATCAGGCACTGCAGTCTCTCATGATGCAGATCAATTACTACAGTGGGGTCTTGACTTGAGAACTTAATCCGTATTGGAAGGCGGTTCTCAAGTCAAAAAGTTCTCAGGTCAAATCTGCATTTCCCATAGGAATGCATTGAAAACCATTTGATCCGTATCTGCTCTTTTCCGTCCATAGAAACTAATGGGAAGCTGCTATTCTGCCTTCGACCACTAGAGGGGGATATTTTGTTTCTTTTTTTTTCTTAGGTCAAGAAAGGTTCAGGGAAGGCAGGGAAAATACAGTCCAGGCAGTACCAGGCAGTCCGAAGACTGTCTCCCAGTCCACTCTCTAAACGCTGGGAGGAGTGAGGAAGCAGACAGGCACCCTTTTCACTGGCCAACAGTTAACTGAAAGTTCAAATTTTGCACTTTCCCTGCCTCCCACGTGGTTTTTTTTCAGTTCTTAACTCAAATCTAAGTATGTAAGTCAAGTCAATATTTTCCTATGAGAGTGGTTCTTAAGTCAAAATGTTCTTAACTCAAGCCGTTCTTAAGTCAAGACCCCATTGTATAGGGACTGGTCGCTCCTCGTTTTTCTAGGATTCTCCCCCCTCCTCTGCATTCTCACTGTATCTCTAGGAAGGGTTGCCATGAGGTAATTTTGGGCCTTTGTCGGCCCTTTCCATTTGGAAGCTCTGCCTAATGAGCTGCACATTGCAGAAAGGTTAACTTATATATTTTTTCCCCTTCCAATCATTTCCATTTGGTGACTGCAACATATTAAACCACTCCTCACGATTTATAGGAAGATTGTTTCACATATCTCACTGAAATATTAGCTGTCAACCCATTTAATCATTTTAGTCGAGTAAGCACCTTCTTCTGGATTAATTGATCAATTACATTTAAACACATATTACCAAAACTTCAGTATAAGTACCGTTTTGTGCACTGGAGTGAAGAAACATCGGATCGTAATTTTAGAATTTAATAAACAAACAACAACACCCCACTTTAAGAAGCAATGGCATTTTTAGTATTGCTCTTGCTATTCTTTAGTACAATAACACAAAAAAACCTACATCCACTTTCTAAATAAATAAATCACTCAAATCTGAGCACACAGCTCAAGGAACAAGGATTGATCTCCAATGAATCTAAACTTTAGTTGATTAATCTATCATTTAAACTGAATAAAATTTGTAGCTCTGTCATTGGTATAGATGTCAATATCCAGGGATGTTAGCTACATTCGTTATAGCCAATGGGAAATCATCCATTGATTGAGGTTCTCTCGGCTTACATGGTTTATGCCAAGCCACACATAAGAATGTATTATTTAAAGACATTTTCTGTACAGAACCTCTGCTGCACAGTATTCACCTCTGTAAGACAGTGGTTGGTACGTGCAGGGGAAAAGCTTGCACCCTAATGTTTTAATGGTCATGGACTACACCTTAGATGTATTCAAGGATTCCACCAGTTTGATTGATATGTCCTCTAGTGTTTTTTTTTTTAAAGCATTGGAATCTTGTGCTTGAAAATAAGCCTCACTGCATTTGGATGTTTATTTCAAACACCCAGGCAGGCCTCCAGTGGGAGGGAGTTCCAGAGTCTGGGAGCAGCCACAGAGAAGGCCCTCTCCAGTGTCTATGAGGGTAGTGGGACTGAGAGAAAGGTTTCCCCTGAAAATCTTAACACCTGGGCAGGTTCCTAAAGGGAGATGTGGTCCTTGATAGATCGCATAGGGCTTTGTAGGGTAGAACCAATTCTGCTTGGAAACAGATCAGCAGCCATTGGAGCTACTGTAACAAGGGTGGTTATGTGATCGCTGTGACTAATTGAAATAGACATGTCTAAGAGCTACTGTTTCAGAGTAGGATATTAAGCTGAAGATGCCATATGAGTCAAAACGAAAACAGGCAAACCACACAAGTGAAGCTAAAATATGTTCAGGGACCAACGGACAGGTAGATATTATAATGACAACCATTGAATTGGACAGGAAAAAAATGCATTTACGTCCAACTAGCTGCATTTATTAATATTGGGATGTGAGACTCGATCGGCTTCTAGCGTGAGGATTCTAACCTCAGCATCTTGCAGAGGGAGAGGGAACTTAGCCTGTTTGAGGTCACTTAATGCTTCTTTCACAAATCAGAGTCATGGGTGATGCTGAATGAACAAAGGCAGGAAGGTGAGGCTCCCTCAGATGCATTAAAAGCATGTTCACAGTATTTTTCTCCCCCACCCCTTAATGAAGTTGTAAAATGAAACATGATCTCTAATAAGGAGTCGCCTGTATGTAAATCAATAATGTCGAAGTTCTTTCTTCATTAAGGTGAACCCATACAAGGAACCAACCCACCTCATTCTCTGAAAAAGGATGTCGAAAACATGGGGAAAGGTAAAAGAGTGGAAATTATATATAGCTAGATAAATAGACACAGAGCCCTTTGTTTTGGTACAATCCAAAGACAATTGAGGGTAATACATTTGTTTAATTCCCCTCCATATTTTAAGCTTGACAAGTAACATATGAATAATATATGGGCCTTCTGTGTGGCTATAATTGAGATTAATGCATATGTATCAATCAATACATGACATTGTCCTAGTAATACTTTAAAATAATATATTGCATTGATTTATATTCATGGATTTCTGCACAAAATCTATGCTTAGTCTCCGCAAATCATGCCAGGGCCACCCTTACACTGCCAAACATCGTTTTTTTGCCTTTGTAGCACTGAGTTGCAGAGATAAGCTGTGTTTTCAAGAATTGTCTCAGCCAGTGAGCAGGACTCTCTCCCTTTTTCCTCCTCTCTTGTTCCAGAAGAACTCCAGAAAGTTTTGTTCGAACAAATCGATCTGCGAAGGAGGTTAGAGCAGGAATTCCAAGTTCTAAAAGGGACGGCTTCTTTCCCAGTATTCAGTAAGGGCAATATTTTTTATTCTTGTTTCTCTTATTCTCTACAGTGCTTTTTCTCTGTTGGTAACAACTTGGTAAAATTGTGTGCTGAAGTTCTGGTGCTGTTTTCAAAGGGTTATCCGGTTCGTTTGTTACTGCAACACAACCGTTGTGAGGTGTCTTGAAGACTGACAGATACCTAGTAGGATTTCCTGGGTTGCAATCCACTTTGTCAAGTCTTCTCTTAGAGGTTCCTGAATGATCTGCCTTCAATCTCGTGAATGTTCTACCACTGCTTAACAACAGAACTACACAGAAGGAAGTCCTTTCTGGGAAATCATATGTGCCTGTTAGATAAACTGCAATGTAATAGTAATAATCATGTGCTATCAAGTCAGTTCCTACTTACGGTGACCCTTTTCATGGTTTTCTAGGTAGAGAGTACTCGGAGGTGGTTTTCCCTTCCTTTCTTCTGGGAGCATCCTGGGTCTGTGCAGTTTCCCCAAGAACACATAGACTGGTTTTTCTGAGATGTGTAGTGGGAAACTGAACTCCTAAGTTCTGGATCCTCAGCCAGATACCTCCCACATGGGCCTTTCTTATTTCTCCCTTGCATTTATTTCTTTGGTAAAGGTAAAGGTTCCCCTTGACATTTAGTCCAGTCATGTCCGACTCTGGGGTGTGGTGCTCATCCCAGCTTCCAAGCCATAGAGCCAGCATTTGTCTGAAGAGAGTTTCCGTGGTCACGTGGCCAGCGCGACTAGACCCGGAATGCCGTGACCTTCCCACTGTGGTGGTACCTATTTACCGACTCACATTTTACATGCTTTCGAATGGCTAGGTTGAACAGGAGCTGGGATAAGCGACGGGAGCTCACTCCGTCGCGTGGATTCGATCTTAAGGCGGCTGGTCTTCTGACCTCGCAGCACAGTATTTCTTTGAGACACTTGCAATTTCTTTTGAGGAAAACTCCCTGTCAAGGCAGCTTCCAAAGCTCAACACAAAAACTTGCCACAGTAATAAAAGAACAAGGTTCCATACAGAGACCTGAGGCCAGTGGCTAGTTCCAGCTAAGGACATTTGCTGAATGGTGAATCAACACATGTGGAAATCTCAGTCTTTGTTTCCATGCCAGTAATGTATGGCCCTGTAGAGATGCTGTAGCAGAAATCCTGCATTGACAGGGAGTTGGAGCAGATAATCCTACTGTCCACTTCAGTTGTACTTAAAAAAACATTGTGTAGGTGATGAGGGAATACATCTTTGGATGATTCTCCTATACCATCAGATCTTGGCCAAGTTACGTTATTGGACTATGACTCCTGGAATTTTCCAAACAGCATAGTCATTGAAAATTATAGCCCTAAAAAGGCAACATTTCCAAACTCTGAAATGTGATCCTCTATCAGAAGTGTAGCCATGTTCAACTACAGGGGCATCTTCAAGATGAATTCACTTGTAGCTCGAGATTTCACAAGAGAGAGTACACTTTATCAAAATGCCATGCCTGGCGCAGGGCCAGACCAAACCATTATTTTTTCACCTGAGGTGGAAGATGGAATTATATGCCATGCCATGCCAACAAGCCAACAGGGGTTGCGTTTAAAGCCTTCTTTGACCCTCGGGGTGAGACAAAACCCGCCATCACAGAGGCTTGGTCAGAAGGCCTTGTGGCTCACGCTGCCCAGTTTTGCAAGAAAGGAGCGTGACATGGGGGTGGCGGAGGGTCATAGGTCTGGGGAGCTGGAGTCTCCCCCCCTCTGCCTACCCCAATCTGGGGGGCCCACCATCTGAAGTGGCTGCCTCCCAGCAATGGTAGAACAACAAATAGCCTCCTCTATACAGTATCTGGTAGAGGTGGGCATAAATCATTTTAGAAGAAGACCATTCGTTTATCTTTTTGCCTTGCATATGTAAGAAGATTACATACAGCAGCACTATTTTGCAGATTAAAATGGGGGGGGGGGGTTAAGGCAGGGCTTATGTTTTTTTTTTCTGAACAGACAGTAACATTTTGGGACCACTCCACTGAGTGGCCCTGATGGAAAAGGCTTCTGAGAAATGTCATACGAAATAGCTAACTTTTAATATTCCTGAGCTGTGATTTAATCCTTACCATTTGCCATCCTGGAAGTTGGCTCAAAAGAGTAACTTTTTTTATGTTTGCAATGCCCTTATTCCATTACCTTTGTCTGTCCAGGCTGGGCCTGGAGGTTTGTCTCGGGCCTGTCTTTGCCGTCCAAATAGCCCATTTTTGCTGCTCTGACAGGTAGAGATCCATTTAGAAATACAGTATACTCAGAAGCTATCTGCATCATAATGTTCCACTGGAGTTCAGTTAAAAGATGATGTTCCTAATCTGTCTTAAAAAAAATCAACAAGTCTCCCTACACTGCCCCTCTGATCGACAGGTGATCATGTCTGAATATCACACTGCGATGTCGCAAGATACGTGAAGTAAATGGGCAAACCAATGCAGCTAGTTTAAGGCAACAGATTTTGGGGAGGGTGCCGATACATGAACTGGATGACAGGTTTCCTTGTTTATCATACTATATTACCCTCTCTAAGGGAGGTACTATATAGATATTCTATCTTGAGATGAGTGGGAAGCCACATGTACGTTTGCAGGGCAAAATGTTCCTCCCACACAGCATAATGGCTTTCAAATCTCAAACTAGAACCAGAGGGTTGGATTCGAATCCTCGCTTGGCCTTGAAACTCAGTGGGTGACCTCGATCGAGCAGATCACATCCTCCCTCTGGCCTACCGCAGAGGGTTATTGTGAGGACTCAATAGGAAACAATGGCACGGGGTAGACAATGTGCAGCCTGTCATTTCTGCACTTCTCCGGCAAACTTGGGCCTCTTAGAGATTCCACACATCTCCCCCCCCCCAATTTTTTATAAGTGCTCTATAAGGAAAGCGATGACAAACCTAGACAGCATCTTAAAAAGCAGAGACATTACTTTGCCGACAAAAGTCTGAATAGTCAAAGCTATGGTTTTTCCAGTAGTGATGTATGGAAGTGAGAGCTGGACCATAAAGAAAGCTGACCGCCGAAGAATTGATGCCTTTGAATTGTGGTGCTGGAGGAGGCTCTTGAGAGTCCCCTGGATTGCAAGGAGAACAAACCTATCAATTCTAAAGGAAATCAACCCCGAGTGCTCATTGGAAGGACAGATCCTGAAGCTGAGGCTCCAGTACTTTGGCCATCTCATGAGAAGAGAAGACTCCTTGGAAAAGACTTTGATGTTGGGAAAGTGTGAAGGCAAGAGGAGAAGGGGACGACCGAGGATGAGATGGTTGGACAGTGTCATCGAAGCAACCAACATGAATTTTACACAACTCCGGGAGGCGGTGGAAGATAGGAGGCCCTGGCGTGCTCTGGTCCATGGGGTCACGAAGAGTCGGACACGACTAAACGACTGAACAAACAAAGCTCTAAAAGTCCCCCTGTGCCCCCTTGGTAGAGGTCAAAAGGAAGCAACCAACTATGTTTTGAAAGGTACACTTCAGTTCTGTGCAGGCCCCAAATCATGCAAAGGTATTTAAAGTTTTTTTAAAAAACAAAAAAATTATGGCCACTAGGAGGCACAATGATGCTTTTTCAGTCTAAAAAAAAACCCACCCTTTTAAAAATTAAATACATTTTCATTCAACAGAAATCATTGTAGCAAGCTTCAATCAATCGTTCAATCAATCATTCAATCTGCACATCTGCAGATTTGCAGATCTGCAAATCAGACTCTTTGCTGTCAGTTTAGCCCTGTCATTTTGAGAGCATAGCATCAAACTAAAAACGATGCTCAACTTCACTGAAACGGCTCGATCCAGTGATGGAGCCAGGCTAGCAGCCTTGAGCTCTTGGGTAGGAATATGGTGCACAAATAAATAAATAGATAAATAATACTGTACTGTTCCTTATGCATTGATACATCATTACAGAATCAGAGCAATCCCAAACATGCTCTCTAAAATTGCTTGCCATACATTTGGTACCTGCAAGGCAACATGAATAGGGCGGCTTGGGATTTAGCCGTCCACATTTCCCCTTGTAACCTTTTGTGCCACAGCACAATTTAAGACTTGCCTCCCTCATCATGTAAATAAAGCTTGCAATGAAACCACAAAAAAAAATACAACTGAAATGAAAAATGGATGGTCCTGCACTGCTGACCAGGGAAGTGGTGGCAGAGCCATTTGCCAGCTTGAAGAATGTGTGGTCTTCATCTACCACAAAGCAGTGGTCAATTCTGTTCCAGACTGCAACTACACAAAAAATAACAAGACTATAAACAGTTGGGGAAGGACGATATTAATGCTATGTCATTTCTGAACCAGATCCCTTAACATTTACTTAGAAGCAAATCCCAGAGCCCAGACTGACTCACTGTGCATATATACTTACTCCCCAACATAGTCCTATGTGCATTTACCAAGAAGCAAATGTTCTTGGATGAATTTGGGAGTGGCAGGACGAAACTCCCCTTTGCACTGATGAGAAATTCCTCACATTCATGGCTACAACTGAGGGCAGGATTTTTGTCAGGGCAGGGCAAGTTAGTTTGCTCTTTGTGCTCTGAGATGCTGATGAAAACATGAGAATCCTGCACCCACTGTTGTTATTTGTTTTTCTTAAACTGTAGTATGAGCTCTGATCAAATGCTCAGCATCCTATCTAGTCCAAGGCTTCACCTTGCCGACAAAGGTCCACATAGTCAAAGTTATGGTTTTTCCAGTAGTGATGTATGGAAGTGAGAGCTGGACCATAAAGAAGGCTGACTGCTGAAGAATTGATGCTTTTGAATTGTGGTGCTGGAGGAGGCTCTTGAGAATCCCCTGGACTGCAAGGAGAACAAAGCTATCTGTTCTGAAGGAAAAGACCCTGATGTTGGGAAAGTGTGAAGGCAAGAGGAGAAGGGGACGATAGAGGATGAGATGGTTGGACAGTGTCACCGACACTACCAACATGAATTTGACCCAACTTCGGGAGGCAGTGGAAGACAGGAGGGCCTGGCATGCTCTGGTCCATGGGGTCATGAAGGGTCGTACACGACTAAATGACTAAACAACAACAACAAAGTGCGGGGCTTAAGGTTCCAACTCTATACAGTAGGCTTTCCATAGCTTTGAGCCCTTTAGATGTGTTCAACTTGAGTTCTCACCATCTCCAGCCAACATGTCACTGCTTTGGGACTTCATCTGGAGCAGATTGGATTGGGAAACTCTCCTGTAAATACTTACTTGAGAGTATGCCTTGTAGAACTGCATGGGAGTTACTTTGAAGTAGAACTTGTGTTGATGCATAGGCTTGCCATTCCTACAGGTAGGTTCAAAATGGCAGCTTATTGGCTTATTATAGTCTTCTAGTTGTCTAGTGTCATGAAATTCATAATTTTGTTATTCTAAATAATAAACATAACATTTCACCAAGAGGAAAACAATTCCACCATTTTAAAAAGTATAATAAATGCCATACTGGATTTGAATCCCCTGCGTTAGTTTGATTTTATATCATTTGTTTAAGAAAGATGGTTAACAAATCTTCATTTCTTTCTTCTTTCCTGCATAGATAATTTTCAAGATCAGATGAAGCGGGAACTGGCCTACAGAGAAGAAATGGTTCAACAATTACAAATTGTAAGAGATTCTCCTCTGCTTAAAACTTATTAAAATTTAAAGATTGGTGGATTTTTTTAACCTTTCTTTTAAGTCAGTTTAAAGGTGATTGAAGAAGACCAACAGGAGAACAGTCTTGTACACAATACAGGTCTTACCAGCGTATTAATATTAATAACAACAATTCTCTGAGTGCAGAAACTTGTTGTTATTGTTATGTGCCGTCAAGTAACTTCTGAGGGCTTGGCAACATTTCTGACTTACGTAGATTCCAGTCATGATTTTATTTATATCGATGTAAAGTCTTGCGATATATAAATCAGTGCACATTCATTTTGTGAACAGTTCAGTTTGACTGAATTCACTTTAATGTATTTCTGGTACTTAAAACAAGTTTGGGAATCTATTCTGGAATCAATTCAATTTCCATTCCATTTGAAGAGCACACTCTCGGTTAAATTTTTGGCTGTAATTTCTTTTTTTAAGTAAGTGATACATCGCTAAATCACTGCGTTATTTTGAAATTATTTCAAAGCCCAGTAGGCAATCCATAAAGATTATACATAACATACAGTGCCTCTTTCCATTTCATTGGTGTCATACTTCTAGGTCTCTCAAAGACACCAGCTGGAGTGATTGTCCACATTGCCAGTTACCTCATAAGCGGTCGCACTGCACTAAGCGACTCCCCAAAATAAAGATTTTTTTAAAAAAAGAAAAGAAAAATGGTGGTGCCCTGCTGCAGCCTCAAATCCACATCACCACAAATTAAAATGACAGCAGCGGTCACAACCACCACACCAAATTGAAAGGAATCAATTTAGAACCGTGATATTTTTTAAAAAAGCCCTTGCTAGCAAGTTCAAAAACTATGGCTCCTGTATCAAGATCTGCATTGGTGCCAAAAAGCAGTGAAGAGTCTTTGATGTGGAATTTGGCACTTAATACACATAATTTCTCATGCTTTGCACAGTAAAAGTTTTTGCTGTAGTCTTTAAAGCGTAGACTGATCTTCTGAAACTCTTTGGTGCGCTCCAGTAATCAGTGGATATTTGCAATATGATTTCGAGTGCTACTTCCTCTTAGAAATTCAGCTTGAACATCAGGCATTTCTCCCTCCTTATAAGGTAAAAGCCCTTGTTGCAACATGTTGAGCATCATGTTGCTTGTGTGGAAAATTAAAGGAATGGTCCTATAGTTACTGCATTCCTTGGCTCCTCCTTTTGTGGGATTTGGAATGTATATTAAACATTTCTAGTCTAAGAGCCATTGTTTCGTCTCTGTTGCTTGAAACAGTTCTATTGTTATTGCACCTGCCTCTGATGATTTATTTCTTCCTAGTACTTTCAGAGCTGCTTTTACTTCACTTTCTAAAACTGCAGGTTCTTCATCTGCCATCCTTTTGTCCTTTCTGTATAGGTCTTCAGTATGCTGTTTCCACCTTCTCTTTGTTGTCTCTTGGTCAGATACTGTGCTTCCCTGTTAGTTGTTCAGCATTCCTAATCTAGGCTTAAATTTTCCTTTGATTTCTTAGATTTTTCTGGAAGAGATGTCTTGTTTATCCCCTTTTGTTGTTCTCCTCTTCCCCCACCCACCTCTTTCCTTCTTCTTCTTTTTTTGCACTGATTGCTGTACAAGTAGCTCTCTTTGTCTCTACGTGACAGTCACTGAAAACCTGCAAAACCTTAACCCTATTTCTGACCCTGAGTAGCAATAATCTAACTGGCAGCTTGGTTAGCTCGAGAAGATTTATTTATTAGCTTTATATGCCGCCCATCTACAACATGTCTACTCTGGGCGGTTTACGTATAATATAAAAATAAACTAAGATAAAATCCAGATTAATCCAAGATGGGAAAGGAAAAAAGAAAGGGGGGGGGAGAGAAGAGGAAGAAGAAGGAAAGAAAAGAAAAAGAAGAAAAGGGGAGATAGGCTAGGTCAGTGGTCCCCAACCTTGGGCCTCCAGTTGTTCTTGGACTACAACTCCCAGAAGCCTTCACCACCACCTCTGCTGGCCAGGATTTCTGGGAGTTGAAGTCCAGGAACATCTGGAGGCCCAAGGTTGGGGACCACTGGGCTAGGTAATGGCTATAGGGAAAGCCTGCCTGTACAGCCATGTCTTCAAGTTAGTCTTGAAGGCCCTCAGTGAGGGAGCCAGGCGGATCTCAACAGGTAAGTTGTTCCAAAGGCGAGGAGCCACTGCCGAGAAGGGCCGATTGCTGTTTTTCCCCCACCGGGCCTCTCTTGGCATTAGGCCCCTCAGCCTCCCGGCCTGACTGGAGCAGGTGATATGGATAGAACTGGGCGGAAGAAGGCGTTCTGCCAGGTATTGAGGTCTTAAACCATTAAGGGCTTTATGTGTAATGGTTAACACCTTGAAATCAATGCGGAAGCAGATAGGTAGCCAGTGTAAGGTGGCCAAAGTGGGGGAAATATGGTGAAATCTTTTCACCCTTGTTAATAGCCTGGCCACCGTCTTCTGGACCATCTGAAGCTTCCGCGTCAGTCTCAAAGGAAGCCCCATGTAGAGAGTGCTACAGTAATCTATTATTGAGACTATGAGCGCATGGACCAGCGTGGTGAGCACCCCAGTGTCTAGATAGGGACGCAGCTGGGTGATTTGCCAAAGATGTAAGTGGCGAGACTGAACCACAGATGCTACCTGGGTCTCTATGGTAAGTGCCAGGTCAAGATGGACCCCCAGACTGTAAACCAAATTCTTTATGGTGAGAGTCACCTCCCAAAAGAGAGGGAGTCCCCCAAACCACTGACATTGGGGCCAACCACCCGCAGGACGTCTGTCTTGTCCAGGTTCAACCTTAATCCATTCGACTGCATCCACTGCAGAACGGCCTCCAGGAAGCAACCAAGGGATGCAACGGCATCCACTGCAGATGGAAAAAAGGAGATGGAGAGATGGCTATACATCAGCATACATGAAGCTCCACATCCCCAGATGACTCCCCCCACGGCCTCATATAGATGTTCAACAGCATTGGGGGGGATGATCGAACCCTGCAGGACCCCACAACTGAGGGACCATGGGACCGGTACATTCTCCCCAAGCTGAACTCTCTGGGGATGGCCCCCCAAGAAGGACCAGAGCCAAGCAGGAGTAAGGCCACCAATCCCCAACTCAGAGAGCCTCCCCAGGAAGATATTGTGGTTGACGGTATCAAAGGCAGCTGAGATATCAAGGAGGATGAGCAAGGACATTTTGCCCCTGTTGGCCTCCCTAAGTAGGTCAACCAGCAGGGTGACCAATGCCATTTCCGTGCCGTGGTGCGGCCTGAAGCCCGACTGAAACAGATCCAGGGCATTAGCTTCATCCACGAGAGCCTGAAGCTGGTCGGCCACCACCCTCTCAACTTCCTTGCTGAGAAAAGAAACATTGGCGACAGGCCTATAATTGCCAATGTTGTCTGCCGTTAAGCTCAGTTTCTTTCTAAGGGGCCTAATGAGCATTTCCTCATTAGGAAGAGACCCATTTATTATTTCAGTGGCCTGTTCAGTTATCACCGTCCTGGCAGCTTTGATTAGCCAGGCCAGGCAATGGTCAAGGGAGGAGGAGATGGCTCAGCAGCGATTAAGGATCTTGTCCACCTCTGCAGACATCACAGGCTGAAATTGAGTAATCCTCAACAGACAAGGCACTGTGCTGGACGTCTCAGCTTTATACACTGTTTCCAAATAGGGTGCAAGATCCCAGCAGAGGGCCTCCACTTTTGATTTTAAAAATGCTGCAAATTGGTCACAAGAAATGCTAGATGGAGGCCAATCGTTGCGGCCAATTCCGGATAGGTCACGTACTATACGGAAAAGGTCCGCCTGCTGATTGGATGCTTCGCTTAGCAGGACAGTGAAGTTGGGCTTTCCTAACAGCCTGTACCTTAGCAAGGTAGAGGTTAGATGCAACCTTGGCAGCTTTATTTATTTATTTATTTATTTATTTATTTATTTATTTATTTATTTATTTATTTATTTATTTATTTATTTATTTATTTATTTATTTATTTATTTATTAGATGTTTGCCCCGCCCCCCCCCAGACAATGTCTACTCAGGGCAGCTTACATGGATAAAAACACAACAATATGACATAAAAATCGTCAAAGACACAGTTATAGCAATTAATTTTAAGTTATTTTCCATCAGGTTCCACCTCCAAACGCTGTCTAGCCTTCTCTTATACCACTTCATAGCCTGCAGCTGGTGGTTAAACCAAGGTGCTGGTCAGGTTCTGCGGTGGAGAGGGTGTTTAGGAGCGATCATGTCTATAACCCTGCCAGCGGCAGCATACCAGCCTTGACAGGAGCGCCAGCCAGGTCGGTCAGAATACCAGGCATGGCATCCTGGAATCCAACAGGATCCGGTAGCCTGAAAGGGCAGACCACGAAAATAGGTTCTCTGCTCCCCACGGGGAGGGAGGGCCACTGTGAGATTGCACTTTATCGGGTGATGGTCCAACCACGACAAGGGGACCAACCGAAGGTCAGTCACCATCTGGCCACTCTCTCTCTGGTCAGTGGAGAAAACCAGGTCCAAAGTGTGGCCACCCATATGTGTGAGGCTGTTAACATGTTGGAATATGTCCAAGGAAGCCATGGTTTCTAAGAACCCAAGAGCCAGACCGGTAACCTCCGCCTCCGCATGGATGTTGAAATTGCCCAAGACAATCAGTCTCAGGGATCCCAGCAGAGCCACGGAGATGAAGTTGGTTAGCTCCGGTAGGGAGGTGGCTGGATCACGGGGAGCACAGTATACCAAAGATGCAGGATTTGTTTTTATCAGAATGGAAACCAACCAACCTTGTCATTCAAAACATGGCAAATGTATCCTTATCTGAAAGTAACATCCTGAGTTTTTCTTGGTCAGATCTTTCTGGAAATTGTTCTAAAATAGTCTTGCATGCTCTTCTGTGCACAAGAGACAGTCAGATATGCCGTTCACCAAATTCTCAGTTGATTTTTTGATTGCAGGTGCAAATTGTTTTGTTATGTGGAATACAATGGTTTTCAATGAACTAAGTTTCATCTCCCTGTAGGACAAGGTTTAAAGTTTGAAGGGGCACAGAATAGAATTTTCAACCAATGGTTAATGACTGCTTTGTAAGCTAAGGTCGTTGTTGGTATTAATGCCAATTTTAGGATGACTAGAATTGTATGAGTTGAAGAGTGTGCAGGGACTGCCAGCAGTAGCCAGGTAAATTTATTGTGGATGACATCCAATGGATGTACTTTCCATGCCCCCAAATTTCTGCTCCAAACTGTATCTGAAGTAGCAATTTTGTTTTGAACCTTTCACAAATGGAAGGAACTGAACAGCCTCTTCTGTTTCTATAGACTCTGAATATGCCAAACATGGTCTTCTCAAATTTCTGCTTAGCAAATTCAGTATCAAATGTCCAGGAGTCTGATTAGTGGAACATCGTCTAAATGGGCAGCATATAAGTTTAATAAATAAATAAAATAAAATAAAAACTATCCTCCCATCCATTGTTCACTTACAACAACAAACTGGAACGGAATCCAGATAAGCCAGAGACCCTAATGTTGGGTGGATTGTCCAACCAGTTAGAGGGAAATTTACCCAGTCTCGATGGGGTTACACTTCCCCTGAAAGACTGAGTTTGCGTCTTGGCTGTTCTTTTGGACCTGGCTCTCTCTAGGGAGGTGGAAATATCTGCTGTGGCCAAGAGTGCCTTTTATCAACTTCAGTTGCTTGCTCAGCCTCACCCCTACTTGGACAAGAAACACCTAACATCTGTGGTTCATGCATTGGTCATCATCATCATCTTAGAAATACAGAGCTGGAAGGGACTCTACGGATTTCTGAAATAGACTACTGTAGTGCTCTCAGCATAGGGCTGCCCTTGAAGTCAGTACAGAAACTTCAACAGATCCAAAATGCAGCTGCCAGACTGATCACAGGTTGATCACAGGAACTATAAAGCCCTTAACAGTTTAGCATCTTGATACTTTTCATAATATCTGTCCCAAAACATAGTGGCCTGCCCTACCTGCCTCTCGCAGTCCTACGTGCTAAAAATCGTGAGACCTAAGGAGGCCCAAAGAGCCAACACCAGGAATGGTGCTTCCTTGGTTGTGGTCCCTTCCGTCTCGAACAAGCTTCTTATAAAGGTTTGTTAGGCACCATCCGTTTCAGCTGTTAGGAAGTTAAGTAAAACACAGTGGTATAAAGCGGCCTTTACTAATGCTTAACTAATTGACCTGCAATGTTAAATTTGTTTAAATTTGTTTGTATTTTACTCCAATACAAGTTTTATTGATTTCGCTAGTGAGAGGATTTATGTGACATTGTATGTTGTGGCTATTGTTTTCTGCAATTTGTAATTATGTCATTAGATGGGCTGTAAAATGCCAAGACAGGGCTGACACTAATGGGGTGGTATGGAAGTCTAAATAAATAAAGGATGTGATCTTCTGTTCAAGACCATAATCTTTTCATAATTTACATTGAGCAGATTCTTCTCACAGTAAATGCTGAATGGTTTCAGCCACGTTCTGGGCTGCAACTTTGTAACTGCTTGTTACATTGTATATTACCAAAAATGAAATTGTTACAGCTAACTACATTACACTATTTGTAGATCTAAAGTTTCAACTACATGACTGGCAAAATCCGAAGAAACAAAAGAAAGAAAACAAAAGAAAACAAAGTCATTTATTGTTGTTGTTGTTGTTGTTGTTGTTGTTGTTGTTGTTGTTGTTGTTAAAAGACAAAAACATGTGGCACTTAAAGACTAACGATTATATTTTATAACATGAGCATTCGTGGACACGTCCACTTTGTTGGGCATATGAAAACAGAATGAAATGTTGGATGAAGTATCAGTTTCATAAAGAGAAAATTCTAAATCTTCATCCGCTGCAGGAGCATTTAAGGGTGAGGTATATCTATATGCAGTTGTTTATGGCTTTGTTGTAAATATTATTCCAGGGAGACAGAAAATAGACAGGAAGCCTGAGCAAAAATGAGGGAGTTTGCACAGACTATCTACAGCTACATTACTGGTTACTTTTAACTTCTAAGGACCGGACAGCCACCTCTTGCAATGTGCTGGACCTCTAGTTGTTACCCTTAGTTTATTTGTTTGTTTAAAATATTTTGCCCCACCTTTCTCTTTGAAAAAGACCCCAAGGTGGCTGACAACGATGAGAAGACGATATTTAAAGTCGAAAACCGTGAATCTACAATGGGGGCGAACATCATTAAAAGTCAAAATTTAAAACTACAAACCATGAAGAAAGAGGCATCTTACATCATTAAGCGGCCATATTAAGGCAAAGATCAATAAATATACTTTTTTTAAAAAAAGCCACTCTGAGAAATGGAAAACACAAGCATGAAAAAAAAGTAGTACTAAAAATCCAGTCAAAGCAGTAGCACAGCGTTAAATCGAATAGATCTGTCTAGGGGAAAGAGGTAAGAAAAAAAGTTTTCTTCTGAATTTAAGCTCCTGGATACCCACAGCCAGCCTTGATTTTTTGGGAAGTCGGAGAAAGCTACTTTGCTCATCTCTGCACTAGGCAGCGGTTTCCTCTTCGTTTTCTCTCTAGCGAATTTCTACAGCCTCCTCTTTTAGGGCTATTTTGGTCTCCCTGACTGCGAGCCAACTCTTCGCTATAAAATGTGACATGTACGTAGGGGGAAAACCTCCTGCAAAGCAGGGATGCTGTGAAGGCCTTCTCATTCCTCCTCCTCTTTGAACGCTCATGGCTAGCTAAGAGCGAACACGTCTAGTTTGAAATGGCCCAGTGCCCTCTTCTGCATCGGTTTCATTACTACACCTCCATCCAGGAAAAGCAGCTCAGAGCTTAAAACTGAAATTCCTGCTCAATCAATAGGTTTCAGCTTCAGCTTTTTGCCCTCTGAGGAGCTGTAAAGATGCGCTTTTTACGACTTCCTGAATGACTGACTTCCTCGCCTTCCCCCAATAATAGGGAAACTGGCAAGACAACTGTAGCTCTTGTGGAACCACGGGTAACGGGTGTTCTGGAACAAAGCAAGGAGCATGGAAGTGAGGCTGCAGGGAACGCATGTGGGGTTGATGTGTCCCTTGAAACACAATGAGAACATCTCCTCCACATCGTTTGACTTTGGATTTGTGGCGCCATGTGGGGTGCTTAAGACTCTGATCCTGAATCTACTCCCCAGTGAAAAAGCCCCCATTGAATGCAGTGAGATCTGCCACCTGAGCTGGCTGGCTTAGCATCACACCAGTTGTGTTTCTGTACTTTTTGGGGGGTGAAGCAAGAAACCTGGCTGGTACATGAAGAGTTGTAATATGTGGGGAACCGGACCCACAAGGAGGTCGGCTGGAGACGACTTGCCTTTTCCCCGCACTAGTGGTGAAGCTGGTGTGTATGGTTGCGTGTGAGGCTGCTCTGGCCTTTGGGAAAATGCCTTCTTCTGCTCAGAGGCTTTGGACACTACAAATCCCAGAATCCACTCAGTGAGACTGGCCAGTTCTGAGGATGGTCATCCAACAATGTAAGCTCTACTTATTAAATCTTTTCTCAATTTGCTGGATTGTCATTTTTGAGCTGCAAAAGGTTCCCTCTCCAGAACTTTAAACCTCTGACTGATGTTTCTTGACCAAAGCATCTGTGCACACAGAGAGTTGCCTCAGCTCAGTAGCAGTAGAGGTCCATTTTGACGCGTTGCAGGGCTGTCCCAGAGACATTATGCCCTCTAAGGTGGGCCATCAAATAGCATATCTCACCCACCCAAAAACAGCATGTCCAGTTACCAAGCCCAACTAATTTTCATTTTTAGCACAGAAGGAAAAAAAAAAACCTCCCTCAACAAAAGAGGAAAAGTACTCATTCTTACAGGGTACAATTAAACTGCGGAATTCACTGCCACAGGAGGTAGTGATGGCTGTCAATCTGGAGGGATTTTAAAGGGCATTAGATAAATTCACTGTTATCAAAGGTACCAGCATGACTTTGACCCAACTCCGGGAGGGAGTGGAAGAAAGGAGGGCCTGGCGTGCTCTGGTCTGTGGGGTCACGAAGAGTTGGACACGACTGAACGACTAAACAACAACAACAATGTGCGGGGCTTAAGGTTGCAACTCTATACAGTAGGACTTCCATGGCTTTGAGCCCTTTAGATGTATTCAACTTGAGTTCTCATCATCTCCAGCCAACATGTCATTGCTTGGGGACTTCATCTGGAGCAGATTGGATTGGGAAACTCTCCTGTAAATACTTGCTTGAGAGTATGCCTTGTAGAACTGCATGGGAGTTACTTTGAAGTAGAACTTGTGTTGATGCATAGGCTTACCGTTCCTACAGGTAGGTTCAAAACGGCAGCTTATTGGCTTATTATATTCTTTTAGTTGTGTGTCAGATAACAACAACAGATAAATTCACAAAAGCCTGGACCCTCAGTAGTTGCTAGTCAAGATACATCACCCCCAGTGCCGGGGCAGTTTGCCTCTATATAGCAGTTCCTAAAGAACTTGATTTTTCCAGTAGTGATGTATTGAAGTTAGACCTGGACCATAAAGAAGGCTGACCACCGAAGAATTGATACTTTTGAATTGTGGTGCTGGAGGAGACTCTTGAGAGTCCCATGGACTGCAAGGAGAACAAACCTATCCATTCTGAAGGAAATCAACCCTGAGTGCTCACTGGAAGGACAGATCCTGAAGCTGAGGCTCCAGTACTTTGGCCATCTCAGGAGAAGAGAAGACTCCTTGGAAAAGTCTCTGATGTTGGAAAAGTGTGAGGGCAAGAGGAGAAGGGGACGACAGAGGACGAGATGGATGGACAGTGCCACCGAAGCTACTGACATGAATATGACCAAACTCCGGGAAGCAGTGGAAGACAGGAGAGTCTGGCGTGCTTTGGTCCATGGGGTCATGAAGACTTGGACACAACTTAACAACTAAATAACAACAAAGAACTTGAGACTATGGCTGAAATCCTGTTGCATGCTCCACGTGCACAATGGAAATGACATCACTCTCAGTGTCAAATTGTTGCTCATTAAAGGCTTCCTTTTACAATTTCAGGGTGTCCACAAATAGTTCTCAGTGTGACTAAGTCACATGCACCCCAAAACCAGCAAAAAAGCCTTTAATCTGCAGTGATTTACTGATGATGATACCATTCCTGTTTTGCACACAGAGCTGTGCAACAGGGTAGAGCATTTTTTTAACTTAGTTGTTATACTTTTATACTTTGTTAAGTTCTTGAAATACTTTAATTTCTTATTATTCCATTTTGAAATACTGTATTAAGGTGTATCTGGAACTTGAGTCAAGGCAACTGGATTTCTTTCTTGTTAGGTTGAAACCTTTTGCTACTCATCCAAGTATCTTCTTCAGCCTGAAGAGAGTTGGTAGGAGACCCTTGATATATGCTCCCCCCTGGTCTGAATAGGCTCCTTAGAAGGACAAAGGACTGGGGATGAGAGATAATCCCACTTCTGCAGTCCTTCTCCATCCATTGCCATGGGTCATTAAGGGTCATTAACAGTTGTCTTTCTGGTGCGTGTGGTTCTAGTCTTTCCGGGGGAAGGTGCTAGATGGTCATCATCATCCTTCTAACGAGCCTATTCAGACCAGGGGGGAGTGAAACCAATGTGGAGGATATATCAGGGGTCTCCTACCAACTCGTCTCAGACTGAAGAAGCTACTTCGATGAGGAGTAAAATGTTTCAATCTAACAAGAAAGACGTGGTGGTGCTGCAGGCTAAACCGCAGAAGCCTGTGCTGCAGGGTCAGAAGACCAGCAGTCGTAAGATCGAATCCACGCGACGAAGTGAGCTCCCGTCACTTGTCCCAGCTCCCGCCAACCTAGCGGTTCGAAAGCATGCAAATGCAAGTAGATAAATAGGGACCACCTCGGTGGGAAGGTAACAGCGTTCCGTGTCTAAGTCGCACTGGCCATGTGACCACGGAAGATTGTCTTCGGACAAAAATGCTGGCTCTATGGCTTGGAAACGGGGATGAGCACCGCCCCCTAGAGTCGAACACGACTGGACAAAAATTGTCAAGGGGAACCTTTACCTTTACCTTTAACAAGAAAGAAGTCCAGTTCTCATGATAACTTCACCTGGATGACTGAGAATCTTCACATATATATTAAGTTGTAGTTTTAGACATGTCCATGAAAACTCACATTAAAATATACGTAGCAGTTGGTTTTTAAGGTGCTACATGTTTGCCTTATATTTTATTTTTGTTTTGCCTACCATATTGAGTTGGTTAAAATACTTATGCATTTCATTCAGTTTTCAGAGTTATATTCCTAAAACATCATATTAAAATTGTGTAGCTAAAATGGCTGTTGTGGATTTTTCGGGCTCTTAGGTCAAAAAACCCACAACAACCATTAGATCCCGGCCATGAAAGCCTTCGCGAATACATTGTAGCTAAAATGTTTGGATATTCAATAGATAGAGATTTTTCTGGACACTCAGTTTATCTGTCTTGCATGGGGCAAAAAACTTAAAGGATATTCAAAAGAGGAGAGTAAATTGTATAGAGGTGCAAAATATTTGTCTAGTCCATACTGGAATTCATCCTTTTAGTGATAAAAGGCAGTTGTAATGAACACAGGCTTCTGATTCTTCCTAAAAGTTTATAGAAGTCAATAAAGCTCTTAGGGAGGTGTTCAGACATCAGACTTTCTGACCTGACCTGCATTTGCAGTGACACATCCTTTCTCTTAAGGGTCTTTGGTAGTTCCTTTATAGCTGCCTTTCAAGTCTTAGTCTTCTTCTGATTGCCTGTTTGTTAGGCTTTTTACAGATTCAGTCTCTGTAACTTGAAATAATTCTGTTTGTATCCCATCTACTTCTGGTGATTTATTTCTTCTGAGTGTTTGGACAGGGGCAATCACTTTAATTTCTAAAATTACAGGCTCTCCGCCATGGGATTCTTTTTCAAAGGAATCTATCATCTTTGATTCTCTTTGATATAGTTCTTCAGTGTATTGTTTCCATCTTCTCTATATAATACATTCCCCTGTTGATCTATCAGCATCCTGATTTAAGTTTAAATTTTCCTGTGACTTCTTGGATAATATCGTTGAGATCCCTTGTTTTTCCTGTCTTGTTCTTCTGTTTCTTGTATTGGTTATTATATAAGTTCTCCTCGATATATGCCAGTCGCTGAAAAGTTGGTGGAAAATTTAATGAGATAGTATAAGTAAGGTAACATGGTTATGTTGCCTGCAGAGCAAAACTGGAGATGTCTGGGCACCCTAGTACAAGATGTACAGCTTTTTTGATGATGTAGTGTAGTTGTTGATGCTGCCTTGCTTTTCCACGGGTGATTTCATCTGCAGTTCTTTGACTGTCATGAATTTAGACGTAAGCCTTGTTCAAAATAAGTAGACTTCCCCATGTCTGTAATATGGAACCCTTGTTGCTTACCTTACAAGGCTCCTGTATGAGTCTCTAAGGAAACATTTGCTCTTTCCTCTTGCAAAGGCTTCTTCTATGCAACCTCCTCTTTACTTTCTTGTTTTCCTTGCAGATCCCCTATGCAGCAAGCTTGATCAGGAAAGAAAAACTTGGCACACATCTCAGCAAAAGCTAAAAGGTGAGAGAGCTTGAGGCGAAATAAGACTATGCTCCAGATTCAATAAGACATTGCTAATTTCTGCACAAACAGAAGGTGATTTCCTTCTGAAGATATTTTCCTTCCAGAGACTCACAATGTCCGCACAGTTCCCTTGTCCACAGAGCTTGGAAATATCTTCTGAACTATCCTTCCCAAAATCTGGGCAGGGTACAATCTGCCTTACAAAATCTAACCTCCTGCCATCACTACAGTCTTTTCCTTTGCCTTAGGCAGCAAAATGCTTTGTTCGTGGTGGTTGCCAAGAGCTGGGAAATACAGTGAAGTACTCTCCATTTCCCCCTAGTGGACAATTCTGTTATTGCACTGCAAAAATAGAAAAATATGTATCAAAACAAAATTTAAGGAAAAAAGACCTAAAACTTGAAAACTTTGCAACTAGAGTACGCCCTTTTAATCAGTGGGGATTTCGTGAGTCAACTTCTCTGTAAGTTCCACTGATTCAACTGCTCTAGTTGCAACGTATTGCTGAAGTTCAGCTTGCTTTTGTCAAAATCTCCTTAAAATGCAAATCAATCTACTTAATAATTAATTTTTGAAAGCAGCTGGGAAGTGTTGCTTCTTATACCAAACATCTTAGCAATTATTCATTGGCCGAAATCCAGTAGTAAGTCATAACTAGAGCAGGCCAATTGAATGAGTGGAATTTATATAGGTGCTGATTGACCAAATCCTTGCTGATTTAATGGGCCTACCGTATTATTGTGTTTCAGCTGTTATGTTGCTTCTGAACTGTGACTCAGTTACCCTCTGCTATCCAGAAAGCAACTAGTTCTTATTTACTGTGTTATTCCAAGCTCTGCCTTTTGTGACACCCAGTTCTGATGCCTGAAACAGTCACCTTACACTGCTCGGTGCTCCCAATTTGGCCTAATCCACGGTGATTCTTCTGTTCTTTAAGGCAGTGGTCCCCAACCTTGGGCCTCCAGATGTTCTTGGACTTCAACTCCCAGAAATCATGGCCAGCAGAGGTGGTGGTGAAGGCTTCTGGCAGTTGTAGTCTAAGAACATCTGGAGGCCCAAGGTTGGGGACCACTGCTTTAAGGGACCGAAGGCCACAGCATCCATAAGCCAAAAGTAACCATGGAAAAACGGAAGAGCATTGTGCTTTTTCATGCACAATGAATCACAGAGTGGATAAATTCCTCATGCTGTGCCTGTTGTCACTTACAAGCCTTCCCTGCAGACAGGAGACTGAAGTGCTACTCAAAGATTAGTGTTTGCTTAAATGCTACACCAGGTTAACCAAGCAGGGAATCGCAGTTGAGTTTTTCCTGTTTCATTTTGACTTTTTTAAAAAAAAGACCCAGCCAAAATGTGTGTGTGTGTGTGTGTGTGTGTGTGTGTGTATGCAGCCAGGATGTTTTGAAGTCCAGCCTCACAATACTGTGGTCCTGTGATTAAACAAAGCAAAACAAAATATATATATATGCTCATCTCTATTCCTGGTAGCCTTGAGGAATGATTGTTTTCATATTAGTGATGGTGGCAGGTGTGTGTGTGTGTGGGGGGGAATTCCTCAAGGGTCACCAAACCTCCAGACCCCGAAATCATCAGTGCCTGTTTTGGAACTTCCAGTTTGATTTAATGGCAGTTTCCAGACAGATCCAGCCCTTCTGCAGCTGGAAAGATGCTGATGAGATGCTGATGCCTGGTTTAAAGAGATGGCTAAATATGCTGGCCCACTCATATGGAAGAGTTGAGGCAGGCACATTCTGTGGCAGATCCTGGAAGTGGGGCATAGTGTTGATGGGGGGGGACTTTGGAGGGCAGCCCTATGGGTCCCACATGGTTTGCCCTGTGTCCTCCATGCTAACCCACTAGCCTCCAGAGCCGTGGAGGAAGCTGCCGTGTTGTCAGTGATACTCTCTTTTGGGCCGGTCTCATACGTAGTAGCTTTTTCCTGGCTACTTTTCTCACACTTTTCTCTGTCCGTTTGTCTTTCCTTCTTCTGTTTTGACGTACGCCATTCTCTGTCAGCGGTATTCCTCTGTGTTCAACATAAGGAAGCTAGCACAAGCTTTTTGCCAGATCTGGTATCAGAAAAGACAACACCTATGGGCAGCGTCAGAATCTCCCAGAACACTCTTGTTACTGATCTCAGATTGGTTTTTATGGGGGTGGGGAAGAATGACAAAAAGGCATTTGAAAGGGAAAGAGCTGAGGGAGCTACATTTATAAACTCCAGTGTGACTCTAGAGCAGTGTCTCGTTACCCAGAAATCTTTGCCAATACAACTAGTGGTGAAGGCTTCTGGGAGTTGCAGTCCAAGTACACCTGGGTTATACAAGGTTGGGAGACACAGCTCTAGAGGACTGAATGTGTGCTATGTGTCATCAAGACACAAAAGACTTATAGCAATCCTAATTTTCAAGGTGAGTGAAATAGTGTATTTAAGGAGTGGCATTACTAGTGCCACCCCCAGGGAGTTTCCATAGCTGAGTGGGGATTTGAACCCAGGTTTCTTGAGTCTTAGTCAACCACTCTGTCCACTACACCATATTGGGTAGTCCAGAGGACTGAATAGAGATTGGAAATGTTGAGCATACTGCATGTAACAATAAGCTGGTTTCCACCAAAGTCTTGTATATCATCAGACTGTTGTTCTTGGCATGATCCTGACCTCCTTTCTGAAAACTCAAGTCACTGGCATCTACCTGTTGCCAGGATTATATGTTAATGTAACCCATACTTTGAATGTATGCTGCCTGTCTTAATCATGCCATTGTCACTTTGGATGCTCACTGGCAAAGGTCCTCTCCTGTTTCCCATTCCATTCCCATTCCAATCCAAAATTCTGGCTACAGCAGAAACAACAATGTCTTGAACTGTCAAATCTTGAAACGTCATGGCATTTGTCTTTGCTGACTTCCAGGATTGGTAGGATATTCATCAGGACCTTGAATGTTCACAACCTGTGTCAATAAGGATGTTGTGACTTTGGAAGCTATTTACCCATTGGGAAGATGCATTTCTGTTTCCCTTTCCACCAGGTCCCCACTCTCGTCCCCAAATATATAAGCATCTGGCCTAGATCTTGGACTCTGGTGACTAAAATCCAGAGGTGAGAATAGGCTCATTGAAGCAATGGATCTTATAGAATTGGCTCACCAAAGCCACACTGATTCAGTGGGCCGACTCTTATTACAACTGGATTTCAGCCTATGTGAGTGAAACATAATTTCCCCCAAATTCATACTGAAAAAAACCTGATCCGTCTTAAATTTGTTATCAGTGAATGCCACAAATGCTTTTGTTTTTGGTCCTCCACAAAAAAACCTGGACTAACGTGGTGTTCTCTCTGAAATAGTTATCCTAAGGCAGCCAAGAAAACATTTTCATTTCTGTTCAGAAATGTAGTTGGTTGCCTTGCATCCTGGTAAATATATATATATTGCATTTTCCTTAACAGAATATTAAAAAAATACATGGAAATACTTTCTGGTTCCCCCTAGTGACCAGTCCTGATATTACACCTTGAAAATATTTACAAAAATACAGACGTTTTACAAAATTGTGAGTAGACGCTGTCTAGAGGGGCGGGGGTAAAAAATGAATTATTATTATTATTATTATTATTATTATTATTATTATTATTATTATTATTATTATTATTATTATTATTATTATTATTATTATTATTATTATTATTATTATTATTATTATTATTATTATTATTATTATTATTATTATTATTATTATTATTATTATTATTATTATTATTGTGAGATCCGGTGTAGTGCAGTGGATAGAATGACAGACTAGGACTCAGGAAACCTGGGTTCAAATCCCTTCACGGCCACAGAAGTTGTCTAGAAGGTGTCACTGTTAATCAACACTCCTTAATCTCTTGAAAGCACTATGAAGGTTGTCATAACTTGAATGAAACTTGACTGCATATAACAACAATAAAGAAAATTGTACACCTTTAACACTTGGGTTTGTTTGGAGGTTCAAAACGTGGTGGCGCTGCGGGTAAAACTGCTGAAGCCTCTGTGCTGCAAGGTCAGAAGACCTGCAGTCGTAGGATCGAATCCATGTGATGGAGTGAGCCCCGGCCGCTAGTCCCAGCTCCCACCAACCTAGTAGTTTGAAAGCATGCAAAATGCAAAAATGCGAGTAGATAAATAGGTACCACCACGGTGGGAAGGTCACGACATTCCGTGTCTAGTTGCGCTGGCCATGTGACCACAGAGGATTGTCTTCGAACAAACGCTAGCTCTATGGGTTGGAAACAGAGATGAGCACTACCCCCTAGAGTTGGCCACAACTGAACAAATTGTCAAGAGGAACCTTTGCCTTTTTAACACTTGGGTTTGATAAGATTTTCCAGATAAAAAATTTCCTTTAAATGCCTTAAAAATTATTTTGAAAGTATCTAGAAAAAAACTTTCATAACTACTCAAAATATAACTTAATGATATCCTCATTACTCCAAAAATAATTTGTTGTAGGTAAATATATTATTTGTAACTAGTTACTTCCAAGCCCTGGCCCAGCATCTCTAATTTTTCCTTTTTCTTCTTCTACCTCTTCTTATAGGAAGGAACCACCTGTAAAGATACTACCCATCATTCTGTACCCTGACTTTACCTAAAGACTGAAAATGGAAAAGCTTTGGGTATTAAAACAAAATAATGAAGAAACAAACAAACAAAAAATCAGGTTCCACTGAATCGAAGGGCAAGTGACCTCAAAGCTTCTTGGACAATGTAAATTAGAATGTAGCAGCCATTTATTAATTTTAAAGAAAGAAGGGGAAACTTGGAATAATTCAAGAAGGCCTATCTTGGATCTTTTTGGTGGTACCAAAGTTTGGTTTCGTGTTTTTAGACGGACTCCTGAACATGATAGAAACTGTGAAATGCTTTGATCTGGTTGTGTGGATAAAGCCCATACAAAGAACAGTCTGGCGCTTCCCAGCCCAAATGCCATGAACGTTTCCGAGAGGGTCAGCGGTTTTGCTTTTGAAGCGTGATTATTTTCTGGAAGAGAAACGCCATTCAGAAAAAACATGGGCGAGCATCACATAAAGACCTACGGATGGACGAGCATTAGCCATAACCAGGGCTTTCTGAAAGCAACCTGGAGACTTCAAGAATTCCACCTTATTCCACCCAACCCCTTTCTCAGACTTTGCCCAATTCTCTCCCGATATTTTGCCTGATGTATGAATGAAGATTGTACCATTCCAGAAATATTTTACAATTTATGATTGAGTGTAATTAAAGATATAACCACTGAGATTAAAAAGAAACAAAGGTATTTAACTCTGTTGTAGTTTCTTTAACATTTATGTGGATTTAAAAAAAAAGTCTATAATAAAAACAAAAAACTATACAATGTAAGAGTGGTGCTTTTCTGCTGTTCGGCTGTTCTTTGCGTTTTCCCTCTACCCCATCACTCATCCAGGATGGTGAAAACCATGTAGTTTGGTGGCCTTGGACATATATAAATAAGATGCCATGTGCAGAGTCAATCATTGTCTGCACTTCACATTGTTTATATTGGCCTCAGAAAAGAATCATCCTACCCAAACTGGGCTGTTGTTAGAAAGCCATCTGAGTATGCAAAATTTTTGAACCTGCTTTTCAAAAATTTGTGCAACTGCAAAGGCTAGGGACGAAATTCGTGCACTGTTAAACATAACTTCTACAGTTAAACATACTGTGTCAGTATACACAACATGTAAATCAGATTTCACCATAGTCATGTTTCTTAGGTTATTGTCTACCTTATTTTCTACTAAATAAAAAAAAATTCTCTCCACCATTAGGTGGCTTCAGCTTGTATTTTTCCAAAGTTCTCTACTATGTTTAAGGCACTTTGTGAACTTTGATATGGAAGGAGTGCCAGCTTGCCAAAGCATTCCCCTGGAAGTTGTTGTCTAGAAATGCTCTTCCGTTACAAAGAAGATGAGGCTGTCTTTAAGGAGACTTTTGATTCATGGCTACAAGTACAAGAGCCAGGATTCTAACCTAATACTGATGATGATTGTGATGCCAACACCATAACATGAATGTGTAAAAGAGGACCTAATACCACAAACATCCAGCCAGAATCCTATTGGTATTTGCATAAAATCTGTCTAACATGCCACGGCTAATTGCAGCTAATTGATGAGGTGCTGGGGTACATCTCGGGCGGTGCAATCAGACACATGACCAGACATGACTGAGCACCTAATCATTTAGTTGCAATTAGCCATGGCAAGTTGCGCAAACCTTATGTGAACGCGAAGAGGATTCTGGCCTTTGTTGTACCCAATCTTAACAATATTTTTTTTTCTCATTTCAGAAAGGTGCCATGTAAACAGGGCTGACACCAAACATGTTGCTTGTCTGAGGAAAAGGGCAATGTACCACTACCCACTGTTTCACATTTATTTATTTATTTATTTATTTATTTATTTATTTATTTATTTATTTATTTATTTATTTATTTATTTATTCATTCATTCATTCATTCATTCATTCATTCATTCATTCATTCATTCATTCATTCATTCATTCATTCATTTGTATTTTATTGGATTTCTACCCTGCCCATCTAGACCAAAGGTCTACTCTAGGTGGCATCCAGATGCCAGCTATATGAATAAGATGAATAAATTAGATGAATCTTATTTCAGCACTAATGTACGGATAGTGCCCTCTGCTTCCCTACAGGCAGGAAGGCAACCTTTGCTGGCATTGGTCCTGCCATGTGCCATAGGCAGCTGCATCCTCCCCCTTAAAAGGAAATAATATAATCCAGGAGGAACAGCTGAGAAATTAGCACTGGAGCCTCTCAAGCATCTGCCTCCTGAAGGGACAGCTACCTTCTATCTAAAGATAAGGATTTGACCAATTCTGCATGTTGGTTGGTTTACTGAAGCTACGTCATCACTGAATCAGGCCACACCAATCTGTTAGCCTTTAAGGTGTTGCAATATCCTTTAATGTTTCTGATAATTGTTGGAACAGATCAGCAATGCATGTAGAAGAAAGTCACATGAACCGGCCCCTAAAAAGGAGAAATGGTCAGATGAATAGCCAGTTGGGCCCAGGTTAATTTTTTGTTGGTCATCCTTTTTTAGATCTATAGGCAGACTAGTATTCTTAGGCTTCCTTGGCTGTTTTTTTCCCAAGCCAATATGTTGCTTTTTCTTCCTTTTCCGTCTGTACTAGAAAATAGAGTCTGGTGAGACATCAAAGCTACTTGCCAAGTATCGAATAATCAAGTAATAAACAGTTATCTGTAAATCAGATCCAAGGATATTCCCAGAAGACTGTAGCAGTCAGACATAGCTGTTCTTCATATTAATTTTTCACCTCCCCACCTTTGATCAGTGTGCTTAGCTCCACCTCTTCATATCATCACTGTCTCTGGAAAGTTAGTTTCCATCTGTCAGATCTGCTTTGATTCCAGTTCTTGCATTGTGTAGGGATTTGGATTTAGTGGCTTTATAGGACCCTTCTAACTCCTTTATTCTATGATTCTATGATTCTTGCCCACATGTACAGCCTACACTCATGAATGTGTTTTTCCTCTTCATATATAACACTCTGCACATGGAGACATTGATGATGAAGAGGGGAGACATAAGGAATGAACTTGACATGTCTTTTCAAAATTACAAAGTTTACAGGAAATCAGGGTCAGATTAAGAACTTTAGAGGCCCTAAACACTGAAAATATTATGATACCCCCTATGAATATAACATGCAGCAGGTCCCATGGCATGAAAAAAATATATAATGTGCACTTTATATGCATGAAAAGACACTAATTTAATTGAATGGCATGTGGCAAAAAAGAACCATATATATGCAAAGAAACTACATACAATCAAATTACCAGCTTCCAGCCAAATCTTGCACTTTCACACTTTGATTACTATACACAGATCTTGTAAAAATCTGTAAACTGAACAGCTCATACAAGCCCTTAATTACCCCTTTTGGGGTAATTTTAACAGTGGTTGTTATTTCTTTGACTTGCACCTATAGGGCAGAGGCCATGGGTCTAAAAGACCAGCAGCCCTTTTTATCCTTATCCCCACTCAGGCTCTCAAAAATACAAAAGTAAAAGCAAACAAAACAAACAAATAAATATACCAAGAGATGATGATGATGATGATGACTGATAATTTCCTTCAAAATATGAGTTTATCACTAGGCGCATCTTTATACTTTTTAGTTTTTGCCGGTTCCTACTCAATTTTTAAAGGGACGTGGTGGCGCTGCGGGTTAAACCGCAGAAGCCTCTGTGCTGCAAGGTCAGAAGACCAGCTGTCGTAAGATCGAATCCATGTGACGGACTGAGTTCCCATCGCTTGTCCCAGCTCCTGCCAACCTAGTGATTTGAAAGCATGTAAAAATGCAAGTAGATAAATAGGTACCACCTTGGTGGGAAGGTCACGGCATTCCATGTCTAGTCGCATTGGCCACGTGACCATAGAAACTGTCTTTGGACAAACACTGGCTCTACAGCTTGGAAACGGAGATGACCACCGTGCCCTAGAGTCGGACACGACTGGACTAAATGTCAAGGGGAACTTTTACCTTTATTTATTTATTTATTTATTTATTTATTTATTTATTTATTTATTTATTTATTTATTTATTTAATTAATTAATTAATTAATTAATTAATTAATTAATTAATTAATTAATTAATTAATTAATTGAATTTCTATCCCACCCATCTAGACCAAAGGTCTATTTACCTTTACACTCAATTACTTTAGGTAGGGAGGTGGTTTTCTTGGGATTCTTGATAGAGGGAGAGAGAGACAGAGAGAGAACGGACAGGTATGGATGGACAGATGGATGTGGTTTGTTAAGGAAGGTGCACCATTTGGTCCATGGTAACTCTGGCATTGAAAAAAACACTGTGGTGCCCTTTTCCCTTGTTGATGCCCTAAGCACATGCTTATTTTGCTTAATGGCTTATCTGGGGCTGCAGAAAATACAGTATATGATCAGCTCCATTGGGGCATTACCTCATGACTGTGAAGAACATCTTCACCTTTGGTTACATATTCTGAATATTTTTAGGTGAAATCCAGTGAGTCATTCAGTAAGACAACCGTGTGATCAAATCCAGTTTCACATCTCTAGCTAGGTAATTTGCTCCACTACAAGTCATTTTATTAGGTCACCCTTATCTTATCTTTGTACAGAACAGTTTCAGCCAAGAAGAAATAAATTGCAAAATCCTTCGGAGTTTCTTTCAGATAAAGAGATTCAGCTGGAAGATCTGGCACTGTGTATTGGATTTCCCGTTTTTCTCTTCCTGGTAGATGCTAGCTGGATTCTTCATGTATAAATCATTTGCCAAGCTCAACAGCATCTTACCTTTTGAGGAAGATTATGATAGAACCTTTTTTTTAAAAAAAAAAAAGCTGTTTAAAATAAGGGTTCATATCTGTGAGGGACAACAGATGAAAAAGGAAGATGAGTAACTGCTGAGTAAATGAGTAACACACAACTATACTTTTAAATGCGGTGACTGCTACTACTAGTAGTGTCACCAAGTTAACTCTGACTTATGATGACCCTCTCCAGGGTTTTCTAGGTAAAGAGTGCTCAGAAGTGATTTGCTATTCCCTTCTTCTGAGGATGCTCTGGGACTGTGCAGCTGGCCCAAGGCCACCCAGGCTGGCTCTTCTGCGATGCACAGCAGGGAATTGAGCTCCCAACCTCTGGCTCCACAGCCAGATCTCTAACTGACTGAGCTTTCCAGCCAGTTCATCGGTGCAAAAATGGAGCTAGCAGCGTGAGTTTTGCTTTTCTGTACAAAGAAATTGATCAGCAGGTTAAAAGACAGAGAAAGCTACTACTGCTCTCCTGATTTTATTCAACAGAAGGCTAAAGAAAAGTGAATTCCATGTAAACCAGGAACCAGTGGAAGTGTCCACGGAAAGGCAGCGATCCGAAAGCTCAGCATGATTATATTGGAAAGAAGATCTTCTTTTTCTCAGGATCCCGTCAAGAGAAACCAATGGAAGGATATTTTACAGCCACAAGGTAAGTCCGGGGTTCTTCTTCAGTCTTAAATTGTGCTTCGTTTTGCTTTCCACTTTCAGAGTAATATGTTCGACTCAAGAGTTTACAGGCACCGCGATGCCCTTCCAAAAGACCACCTTGAGACACAGGGTGGGTTAATGTCAACTTGCAAGTTTATGTGGTCTCTGAGGCAAAGCGCTTGGTAGCAGTTTGTGTACATCTTGGATGAAGGCTCTGTCCATTCTTGTTGTGAGTTATACCAGTCCAGTGAAGCATCTGGATTTATGAAAAATCTACCTCTACATGCCAAGCACTAAAAACTGAAGACAGTGAACTTTGATGGTTGTTGTGGGTTTTCGGGGAGTCCTCTGAAGATGCCGGCCACAGAGACTGGCGAAACGTCAGGAAGAACGACCTTCAGAACCTTCAGAAAGAGCCCGAAAAACCCACAACAACCATCAGATCCCAGCCGTGAAAGCCTTCGTGAATACACAGTGAATTCTATCTGTACTTTTGAACTTATTTATTACTTTATTTATTACATTTATATCCTGCTTTTTGACTAAAAGAGAGCATTCAAGCCAGCTTACTTCAAGGTATGGTAGTTCTTCTTCTTAAAAGAATAAAAATAGATATAACCACATTTAACTTTAAAAAAAACTAAAAGGAATTGTAAACCAACCCCAGGATAAAACCATTAATAATAATCATGTGCCATCGGATCAGTTCTGATGTCCAGCAATGCTTCTCAGGGTTTGGCCAGCTCTACTCACAGGAGGCATGGCAGGGAATCGAACTCCCAACGTCTGCCTCCCCAGCCAGAGACATAAACCTCTGAGCTACCCAGCCAGCTCAGTGAATACATTAAAACTATTAAAACCAGCAAAGTATGCAGCAGGACAGTTGCACATTATACGCTAGTCTAGAAAGATGTGGTTTTACTCCCTTCTTCAAATCAATCAGAGTAGAAACAGATCGCAATTTGGAAGGGAGTACATTGCATAATCACACAGGAGAAGGCTGTCTCCCACATGCTTAGTAGGAAGGCCCTTGAAACTTTTTAAGAGGGCCTCTGCTGAAGTTCTTAACATCCTGACAGGTTCACAACAAGGCAGATGATCCCTTAGGTGGACATCTCTATTTGGCCATCAAACTCACTCCCTGGTGGCTGGTCAGTTAAGGAAAATGGGGCAATGCCCCACATCAGACTTGGGCTATATCCAATCCCATGTCCAGTGGAAGAGCCCTACCTACCTCACACGAACCTCATGGTGCGGTGGTTCAACTGCAGTACTGCAGTCAAGACTCTGCTCAAGACCTGACTTTGATCCTGGTGGGCTCAGGCAGCTGGATCAGGTTCACTCAACCTTCCATCCTTTCAAGGTCAGTGAAACGAGTACCCATCTTGCTGGGGATGGGGAGCAAAGGGTCCCTTGCAAAATTATGTTGTACCCCACCCAGAGAGTGCTTCAAGTGCTATGGGGCAGTATATAAGCAACACACTTTGCTTTGCTTGACCCGCCTCCTTATCAGAGACAGAGCGTCAGTACTCCATCTGGGTCCCCCTCCTCCTCCTCAGTTCCCAGTCACTATGCGAATATATGAGTGTGTGACACGAGAGTGGTTAGGATGAAGGGGGTAGCAGGAGAAGGAGGTTGACTTTGGCTTGGCCTTCCTCCTCACCGACCACGATGGCCACCTGTCACGGCTGCTTCTTCTCCAATGGCAACATGATTCCTGATTTGACTTTAGTCCCCTCTCCTCTACCCCTAAAGTTTTCTTTTCTCTTTCATCGTCCTGCTTTTTCATATATGCAACCCCTGGCGAATGGATTCTCTCCCCACCATCCCCACCAATGTAAATCCATTTTAACTTAAGGCTGTCGCTGCAAAGAGAATAGCATTTAAAGTGGCCCATACATAACGGGCGGCGCAGACTCTCTCCACCACCCGGGGATATGCCGTGTAGACAGTTGATTAACATATTTATTAAACGCGTGTGCTATCAGGGTACGCGTCCTGTAATTCCACACCTCATTTATAATCTGGAATAAGGGGCAGCTGGGGTCAGTGCATAAATGCCACAAGGAAGCCACTATATTAACGCGCAAGTGACACACGGAAAATGCCTTAGGATGAATTGATGGGCGAGGGAAGGCCTTTAAATCCCACGGCTTTAATGGAGGCTCAGAACTGAACCGGCACTGAAATTATTTGCTATAATGTTTAACTGGAGTTTTGTGGTCACGTATATTATTTCTCCTGATAAGTAACCACATTTATTTCATCTCGCCAGCTTTTCTTCTTTGGTGGGGTGGGGGGGCAGGGGGAGAAAAGACAGCCGTGTTGATGGGCGAGGTGCTCTGGGCAGGATGGGAATGAACCACGCCGAAAGAGCGTCCCTTGTGGATCTGAGCCAGTGCCAGAAAAGTTACTCTTGGGGAGGGGGTGCTCCCAGAATCGTTCCTATGGAAAATAAGCTTTTCCCCCAAGAAAAAAGGGGATAGGTGGGTGGGTTCAGAGTCCTTAGTTGAGTCTGAGTCATTGAAGGAAGGGAGGGGAACCCAAGTCAGTTCAGGCGTGTGACTTAAATCTGACGTGAGAGTGAATCCAGCAATATGAGCCCCCATCCCTGCTCATTGTGGTTGAGAGATTCTGAGCACTGCAGTAAAAAAAAAAAGAGAGAGAGAGAGAGAGAGAGAGAGAATTTATCCAGGCTCTGAATACTTCTGAGTAGATCTACACAGAAGTTGTGCTCAGTGGGAAAATATCCACACACTGGCCAGGCAGCCCGGTGCCAAAGATTCATCAAAGCACCTTGTGGTTTCTTATTGAAATCGGATTGACTGTATTACAGCTTAAGCGTTTGTGGATCGGAGGGCACGACATCAAGCAGGTGAAACGTGATCTATGAACGACCTTGATACCTGGCAGATTGCCTTCTCCCACCCAGGTCGACCCGAATCCCTCGACAAAGCCAGCAGGGACGGCTGAGGGGGTCTTACGCCGAGAGAGGCCCGGAAGGAAAGAACAAGAAACCGGGCCTTCTTGGTGGTGGCCCCTCGGCTGTGGAATACGCTCCCAGCGGAAATCCGTCTGGCTCTCTCGCTGGGTGTTTTCAAAAGCCATTTAAAAACCTGGCTCTTTAGGCAGGCCTTCCCTCCAGTCAATTAACTTATTTTCTGTTGTTGTTTCTTAACTATTCCCATTTTGATAATGTAGATATGTATATAGACACTTGATATTAGGTTTTACTATGTACAGTATGTTATTTTATCTTGTTTTATTACTCATGTAAGTTGCCCCGAGTAGACTTTGTCTAGAGGGGCGGGGTATAAATTCAATAAAAGTAAAGTAAAAAGTATGAGCTATGTTTCTGTCTATCTAGATGTCTTAACTATAACCAAATCAGTTATCTCTGCTGTAAATTTATTTTGCAGAAATAGAAGCTCTGGTTAAATGGTCACCGCAGAAATGTTTAGTCAAGATTAGCTACATCTTCACTGTCATGCCGTCCCTACCTTTACATCTTATTCCTTTTTACATCCATGCATGTATATACTCTTGGCAGAGTGTGAAAATTATTGTAGCTTTAAAAAAACCTCTGGCTACATGGTAGATACAGTAAAAGTTCAGGGAGCTACAGAGCAGACTTAGTTTCAAATTCACCCCACAGTAGACCACCCTTTTTGATTTGTTCTCCTCAACTGGCACTTACTGTCTCAATAACTCATTCTGATACATCTGGTAAGTGAAAAAAATAAAAGTTCAGTTTACTCACAGTTCTGCATAGATCAAAACAAAGCACATTCTGTAGGGGGGGACTGGCTGGTGATATGAACAGAACTTTACTGACTAACTAATTTCATGACAGACTCACTACATGACTGGCTGACGAAAAAATAGCAGGAAACGAACTCTCGAGTAGAGAGGCATGGATTTCCTCAAAACCTGAGGCAGAGAGGGAACCATTGCTTGTTGCTGGATTGATTGGCAGCCCAGAGAGTTTCCTCCTAGCCAAACCCTCTTAAAGGCAGCATACAACGGTTGCCAATCATGCCAACATATACTGGACAAATAACCCGCATAAAGCATCTATCAGATGTAGTGGACTACAGTCTATGAAACATCATCTGTGATGTTGATGTGAGACAAGTTTCAATGCCAAAGGTGTCCACCAGAGCCCTTCAGGATCCCGGCACACTTCACGCCCAAAATTCCAAAGCTATGTTCAAAAATAGTTTAGCTTGAAAAAAGAAATTCCCTTGCATCCTCTAAGAGCATGGGGGTGATTTTGTCATGTTTTAAGCAAACCTTACAGCTCCTCCCTCCCCCCCCCCCGAAGCCTCCGCTTTTCAAACCTTCATAAAACCATTTTCCTGCCACTCAAGGGTACAAGGAAAAGTTTATTCAAACACCTTTATTTATTTGTTTGTTTTGCAGAAATGGGGGTTGTTGGAATTGGTGTGGCCATCCAAAATCTAGGGAATAAGTAGGCATGGCTGCTGGACTTCTGAAGATTGCTCCCCCCCTCTGTGCAGTAAGGGTGAAGAATGGGTGAAGAATGATTGCCAGATGCAGAATGTTTGAAGATTAGTTGAGACAGAGGAGAGAAGAAGGGTGATACAAGTATCTAGCAGGATAGTGTGAAGCTGAGAGGGCCCCCGTGGAGTCACTGAAACTCATGGGGAATGCTCACCTGTGGGGAGAGCCTTCTAGCCCCACTCACATCATCATCCCTTCTGTCCCCTTCCTCCCCAAGGATAGGATGCATAGGAAAAGCGACAGCCTCCCATTCCCCGTGGGAACACTCCGCATCAGTCAGAGCCCTGGAAATCAGGGCCCCAACTTAGGGAGAGGAGCCCACTCTGTTCACAGAACTCTCTTTCTTCAACAGAGGGTGACAAAATCTGGGTAGAGGCTCCAGGGATCCTTTTTGGTGCGAGGTTTCGACACAAATTCTTTAACATTATTTTTAAAATGGCAAATCACCCCTTGATTGGTCTCAGGGGGATGAAATTCGCAGTTTAGGGACAATTTTTGGAAGGTCAGAATAGCAGAGGAGGCCTGGTGGGTCATGGAGGAGACCACGCTTTGCCTGTGTAGGGTTTATCATCAAACCAGATGTTTGTGCATTACCGTAAGAGTTGGAGTTGTGTAGAGACTTAAAAGCTTAACGTGATAGACCTGTGCACTGATAGAACTGAGAGTTCAGTCTAGTCAAGATACTGACAGCAGCGGTACCTAGTCAGAGTCTCTCTGCGAATTCTGTCACTGTGCTTGTCACTGTGCAACAAAGGCAAGTCATTCGATGAAAGATCACCACCATGTGCCATAACTGACTTCCTCTGGTCTTTTACAGACCCATAACACTTTTCTAGTAATAGCCTGCTGTGAAGCCTGGAACATTAATGGCTGCAAGGACGGGCCTGCCCCATGTGCTCCACGTCAAATCTGTCTTGCAGCTGTGAAAGCCAGCATCCCCCCTCATTCACAGCAATGGGGCTTCTGCTTGTGCAAGGGGACAGACCGCACAACCACCACACAGGAAAAATAAATACAATTCTGGTCTGTGTTGTCTTAGGAACTTGGGCCTCCTCTAACAGATCACATGAATGCCCTTTATATTTCTAAGTGTATCCTGTTCTGTTTTGTGTTACAGCACACTTACTCCTGCAAAGAATTTACTTCCTGGATCACCTCCTCCTCAAAATGCAGGTATTCTGCTGTGTAAAACCATTATAAGTCAATATGATTAATTGTGCCGCATGGCACAGTAGTTAAACTGCATTACTGCAGTTAAGGCTCTGCTCAAGACCTGAGTTCAGTCTCAACGGGCTCAGGCAGCTAGCTTGGCTCAGCCTTCCATTCTCCAAAAATTGGTAAATTCAGCTCACGGGGGTGGGGGAGATAATGTGTAGCCTGCATAAATTGTAAACCACCCCGTGAGTGCTTTAAGTGCTATGGGGTGGTACATAAGCAGCACATTTTACGTTATTAATCCATTCAATTCATGAAAAACATTTGAAGGGTTTAAGGCTAACAGATTTATTTCAGTGTGTGTTTTTGTGGATTACAATCATTTCTTCAGTCACAAGAGCCAGGATCCCATTGCTAGTCTCAGTTAGAGAGTAGGTCCATTGAATTACTGAACTGTAAGTCAACACTTATATATAGTGGATCTACTGCAGTTAGAACTTGCAATAGGATGCTGGCCATGGAGTATAATGTCTAGGCCACAGGTTTATACACATGGTGTGCATTTTTGTGAGGAATCAAAGCAAAGGAAATGGAATCAAGAAGACAATAATTGCATTATAGCTCTAAAGTAGTGCAGCTATGTTATTGTGCAGCACACATTCTACAAGACGATTCTAAAAATGTGGACAGCCCAAACAAAAACTATAAGTTTGAAACTGGGCATCAGATCAGCACCAAATATGGCACAGGTGAAAGAGATACGTTGCTCCTACCCAGTGCCAAATTTGGGGAAGACTGGGCAGAGTGTTTCAAGTTATGATTTTTTAAAATTTAAACTGTTTTACACCCGCACTCCAACCTGAAATAACCATCCTTAAACATCCCCAGATTTAAAATAGCTGATATAAATAGGTCTTTCTAATGTGCTTATCTTGAAAGTGAATGGCTGGTACTACCCCTTTTTTTATTTCAAAGAATCCAGGCTCCAGGAGCTGAAATACTGGTCTTCAAAAAAGGCCTTTCAAAAGGGGGAAACAGTATCTTTGTTATAAATTGAGCATGCATGGGGTAGGCTTACCAGCAAGAGCTTTTCAAAGTTGATACAATGTGGCAGTTTCTTGGGGAGGGAGGCTGTAGGGCAATGAAAGGTCATGGAAACAGAGTCAAAAGATAGATTTTTATTGAAGAGCCAAAAAAGCAGGCTTATTTACAGAAAGCAATGGAGTGATAGTCCTCCAGAAAGGGTGACTTTTGCAATATATCTCCAGGGAATTTGCATATAGGTTTGCAAGGTATATTCAAAATATTTCTGCACTACAAAAGCACAGGGCAATGGTGTTTGTCCCAGCCCTGAGTGCTTTCAGTAAATTTTCTTTCAGGATTTTTGAGATCAGGCTCCTGACATAAGTCTTCAAAAGGGAAATCAGCTCCAGGTCTGGGCAGTCTGAACTTTTGCCCCTGTCAGTAAGGATCCAATTACAGTAGTTGACTCTGAGGAGGAGAACTTTTTAACTCCTTTCTGGCCAAACAGGCACTGTTGCTGGCAAAGGTCTCCATTGCCTACCAGGAGACAAGAACAGTTGGGAACAAACTAGAAACCTATGCAGGCCAGAGATCTCCACCTGCTCCAGCTGCGATGTAAGGCATGCAGTGCTATAAGCTAAGCTTAAGCTCATCTTTGTCCCTTTGTGTTTAGGACCTTCTTGCCAAACCTATGAGATCATCATGGTGTTCCTCTCCGGAGGTCTCTTCTTGCTTGCTGTGATAGTCATTGCAGTGCAGACAATCTGAAAGCGAATACTGCATTTTCAGAGGTATTTATGCAGAATTGGAGACTTGTGTTCTGTCTTCATATTTACGTGTAGAACAGACTGAAAGTATACCCAGAAAAGTGCTTGAAAACCCCTTGTGTCACAGAAGCAGAACTTAGAAGCAACTAGGTATAAGTAATTTTTCTGTTGCTATGCGCCATAATGTTACTTCTTACTTATAGTGACCACAATAGAGTTTTCAATGGTATGTGAAACAAACAAGAAGTGGCTCATCATTGCTATCGTCTAGGGCAGTGGTTCCCAACCTTGGGTCCCCAGATGTTCTTGCACTTGAACTCCCAGAAGACTTCATCACAATTGGTGATGAAGGCTTCTGGGGGTTGTAGTCCAGGAACACCTGGATTAGCCAAGGTTGGGTATCGCTGTTCTAGGGAAATAGGTGGCACCAAACTTTGGATGACATTATTCATGTCAACACACAAAAGCCAATGTCAGCACATTTCAACTCTCCAGGACAATCTGGAAAGGCTGCCTTCCCAGAATATAATTTAAAGAATATTCCAGAATATTTCAGGAATTGTACTCCTCTTCCCTCCCCCAAGTAACATTTCTCATCTCTGGCGCAGATATCAGCCTCTTAGTTTTATGTTGCATTCTTCTTTTTTCTTGTCTCAGGCAGGCTAAACTGAGAGCTTCCATCAAAGTTTTTTCAGTAGCCGAAGTAGTTGTGCCAAATAAGGACCATGATGGTGAAGAAATCTTTACGGCAGAGATTATGGGTCCAGCATGTGTCAGTTACATATCAGAGAAGAAGAAACCGTTCTGTGATGTTCTCACTTCTGAAACGAAGCCTGACGGTGATAAAGTTTCATTCACACCTTCTGTCATTTTACCAGACACATCTCCAAAATTGTGAATGGACCACAGCTTCTTCCGACTCATCTATAACAACGGTCTGTTAAAAAACTATGATCGGACAACAATGTGTTGTTGTTTTGACTTATGTACTGCCCCGTAGTACCAAAGCACTCCCTGGACGGTTTACAATATAATCATGCAAACAACAACTTCGCCCACCAGCAAGCTTGGTACTCATCTTACTGACCTTGGAAGGATGGAAAGCTGAGCCAGCTTTGAGATGGCTACCTGGAGCCTGTTGGGATCAAATTCAATTCGTGAGCAGAAGCTTGATTGCAATACTGCAGTTTAACCACTGCACCATAAGGCTCAATGTAGTCCTTTCCTTCTTTCTATAGCTACTAAGGCCCTATGTTATGAACTTGGAACATGAAATGCAGCAAAACCCAGAAGCCCATTTTCTTTCCAATAGCAAAAACAAAAACAAAAAAAACCACTTTCCAGCTTTTCCATCACTACATTGTTGACATGAATTGCTGTATTTGTCGTTTTCTCTCACATATGAAAAACACAGGTAAATATGACTTGTTCCTTGTGGCATTCTGCTTATTCTGAAGAATCAGGCCCACGAGAGGTTTTGAACTGCCCTGAAACCCTGAGCTGGCCTATATGTAAGTGGCTGTATTTTGCTTAACAAGAAAATGTGTCCTCTGCTCCAGTCTTCATCAAGAGCTTGGGAAAGTTCCTTTTATTGGACTACAGTTTCCAGAATTCCTCTACCGGGTATTCTAGGAGCTGTCCAAAAAATAATAGTAAAAATACAAAAAGGTATATCTTTTTTGAGATATTACTCTCTTTCTTCATCAACAATAACAAAATAGAAACAAAAGTGAGGTGTGGCACCTTTAAAATTAACACACTCATTGCTGTGTGAGCTTTTCTGGATTAAAAGTCAAGTGTGAGGCCCTATATACTGCCCCATAGCATTTAAAGCACACACTGGGCCTGTTTACAAGTTACAGTAATTATGCAGTCTACACATCCCCCCCAATCTAGTTGGGTGCTCAATTTACTGATCTTGGAAGGATGGAAGGCTGAGTCAACCTTGAGCCAGCTACCTGAATCCACAGAGATCAACTCATATTGTGAGCAAAGTTTTTGACTATAGGACTGCAGTTTAAGCATTACAATCCATTTCTTCATACAGTGGAAAATAACTGAGCAACAGGCACTATGTCCCACTTGGTGCCACTCCAGCACCCACGATTAGGAACACTGTGTATAGGACCAGTATTTTCATACTTAACACATTTAATTAATTATAATTGCATGCCTTCAGGTCAATTCTGACTTAGGGTGACCCTTTTCAGGGTTTTCTAGGTAGAGAGTACAGTGGTTTGCCCTTCCCTTCCTCTAGGGGGAGCACTGGGACTGTGCAGCTTGCCCAAGGATACACAGGCTGGCTGTACTCATAGGAGACAAAGTGGGGAATTGAACTCCCAACCAGAGACCTCACCCACTGAGCTATCCAGCCAGCATAATGCATTTCATTCCTTACAACATTGTTGTGAGTGCTGTCTTGGGGGGATCTCCATGTATAATAACTTTTACTGTCCGGACAACAGGTAAAGGGGTTATTCCTGTTCCTTTAGTGTTTCATTGCTTCTATATGGCTGTTTTATACAATCTGATATGATTTTTATACTATTTTCTGCCTTATGGGTTTGTGTCTTGTACATTTGTAATTGCATTATGTTTCTTTCATTGGAAGTACTGTGAAGTGCTTCTGATATATTCATAGTAAAGTATTTAAACATTGAAAATAAAATAAAGGCACTGAATATTGCAAATATAAACTCACTAACTTGATGAAGTTATGAATCGATTGGGCTGTAAACCTG
Organism: Pogona vitticeps; assembly: GCF_051106095.1. Taxonomy (NCBI): domain Eukaryota; kingdom Metazoa; phylum Chordata; class Lepidosauria; order Squamata; family Agamidae; genus Pogona; species Pogona vitticeps. The sequence continues at coordinate 303,421,357 of NC_135784.1, forward strand.
CACCCACTACCATTAGGCAGAAAGTTGGAAAAGTTACTTTTTGGACAACAAACCCCCAAATCCCCTGCTGTTTGGTCCAGGAAAGTAGTTCTTCCAAGCCCTGATATGAATTCAGAGGAATAAGACCACGACAGGCTACCAGCCCAGCACTTGATTTGGCTGTTTATCTATTCACCTTGGTGCAAAATCATAGATCTTTTTGTTTTAATAAATTAAGAAAAAATCAAGATGAGGTTTCAGAGAAAGGAATTCTGCAACTGTTTAGCAGCTGCTAATGCATCTTTATATTGCATGAATTTGAAGCCCAGATAGAAGGTGCAAAGGCAGCCAGGAGATGCCTCGCCCACAAACTTTTTGGGGTGTCCCTCTGCCCCATTAATGAATCATTCTCATAAATTAAGCTCCTTCAGTGGTGGAACACTTAGGCACGCATCATGTTCAATATTTCTGTGCATGGAACTTCCACTGCAGAGGCTGCTGTGACCATCTGACCATGTGTCGGCCATGTGAATTGTTCTGTGCAACCACGACTTCCATCAGATCACCCTGGCACCTTCCGCATCCGGAGTGCCGCATGTGCATAAATACTGCACAGGATACCATCCTAAGAATTCAGATTTGTACTTGTTCACACTTATATTCCTTGTCAAGAAATCATGCTTGTAGTTTTTCTAGTTTGGCAGGTTCGTGCCAAATTATAAGTATGAACAGAGTTGTTTCCAAAGGAAGATCAGATGCCAGAGAGAAAAGGCTTCAGACAGGATTTCATTGCAAGCCACACAGGCAGAATAGACCTGATAGGTTAGGCTCTATGTCCCACGTGCCAAGTGCTCAGAACTGAGGACAGGGACGTCTATCAGTCTCTACTTGTGAACTTACTTGTTTATTGTTTTATTTATTACATTGATAGCCTGCTTTTCCACTAAAAGGTAGCCTTCAAGACAGCTTACTTCAAGGCAATTATTTTACTTAAACAAATAAAACAGATACAACCATATTTGGCTTTAACCACCCCCCCAGTAAAATTAATTGTAAACCAACCATTAATAATCATCATGTGCTGTCAAGTCAATTCTGACTCATGCCGACTCTTTCCAGGGTTTTCTAGCTAGAGAGTACTATGAAGTGGTTTACCCTTCCTTTCTTCTGCCCCCCCTCCCGCTTGCCCAAGCTGGCCCAAGACCACACAGGCTGGCTCTTCTTCCAGTTAGCAGAGCAGGGAATCAAACTGCTAACCTCTGGCTCTGCAGCCAGGTACTAATTCAGTGAGCTGTCCAGCCAACCAAAAACATAAGGTTTGTCTAGAAAGACTGGTCCCATCACCTCCTCGGAAATCGAAGGGGAAGATATGGAGGCAGTGACAGGTTTTACTTTCTTGGACTACATGATCACTGCAGATGGTGACAGCAGCCACGAAATTAAACGATGGCTGCTTCTTATTTATTTTATTTATTGTATTTATACCCCACCTATCTAGTCATTTCGACCACTCTTGGGATGAAAGCAATGACAAACCTAGACAGCATCTTAAAAAGCAGAGACATCACCTTGGTGACAAAGGTCTGCATAGTCAAAGCTATGGTTTTTCCAGTAGCGATGTATGGAAGTGAGAACTGGACCATCAAGAGGGTTGACTGCCGAAGAATTGATGCTTTTGAATTTTGTGGTGCTGGAGGAGACTCTTGAGAGTCCCCTAGACTGCAAAGAGATCAAAGCTATCCATTTTGAAGGAAATCAACTCTGAGTGCTCACTGGAAGGACAGAACATGAAGCTGAGGCTCCAATACTTTGGCCATCTCATGAGAAGAGAAGACTCTCTGGAAAAGCCCCTGATGTTGGGAAAGTGTGAAGGCAAGAGGAGAAGGAGATGACAGAGGACGAGATGGTTGGACGGTGTCATCAAAGCGACCAACATGAATTTGACCAAACTCCAGGAGGCAGTGGAAGACAGGAGGGACTGCCATGCTCTGGTCCATGGGGTCATGAAGAGTCAGACACGATTTAATGACTAAACAACAACAACAGAAAGACTAGAGAAATGGTTTTCTCTAGTGTACTGTACTTGACACAACATTGATGCTGATATTATTTTTTTCCCCACTATTCAGAGCATGTTTGCCTTATCATGGTTAGAACAGTGCAAAAAAAAAAATCTGTAGCTCTCTGTGCTTTTTTGTCAAGCTGCTGCTGGTGGAGATGAACATTACAGCACTTCCCACTGCAATTCATTTCTGCAGTCAAGAGCCTCCTGGTCAGAAGCTTTCAATTATCTTTCAATTAGCTACAAGCAGAAAAAGAATTTTTTCCAGCACGGAAGGAGATTTTTTTTTCTTTTGAAAGAAATGTCTGAAGAAATTTCAGGATTCCCTGAGGAGAAGCTATTTTTGCGGGTGTCCTTTGTAAATGGAGGCTTAGACACAAATCCCAGTAAGCATTGTGATCCTTCATGATCAAGAAATACAAGGGACAGGGGGTGGAAATTTCCCTCTGTTTAAAAGAAACCATGATTGTGTTAAATACAGAGATTGGAGAAGCTCTTTTTTGGAATCCCTCAGAATCCCACAGTCAGCACAGCTTGTAAATTCTGAATTAGACTAAAACATTTCAACACAGCTCATCTTACTCACACAGTTAAGCATGGGATTCTTGGGGAGGGGACATTCTTTTTGCAAATCTGCTAATTTTGAACACTGAGAGCATCACTCGCCACCATGGAAAACCATGTATTTGATTTTACAACAGTAACAATAACACACGCACACACACACACACACACACACACACAATCATTGGAGATCTATGCAATGTTCTGTGTAACTAAAAATGTTAGTAACCTTGGATGATACTGACTACTTTAATGACAGAATGAAAGCTTTGAAATCACAAAATTTTCTATTTCTTTCTCCTCTTCCAATAGATACCATATTTTAATGCCATATATTCTAGACAGATCAAACACCTGCCCATGTATTTTTCTTGTGAGTCTATCTTACCCTCAATATATACACATTTATATCCCATTTACACTAATGGGATTCACACATGTGTATCGAGGGAAGCAAATATAACTCAGCTCTGTCATCCATGATGGCACTCGGATTGAATTTCTTAAATTAGGGTCTCTCTGAACTGATGATCCTGTGAAAGAGGAAGAAACAAGGGGTTTAATGTCAGAAACGCTTTCCTTCCCCAGTTGCCATCACAGAAAAATCTCAACTTCCCCTACAAATGGGATCTTTTCTCTACTTGCCAGATGTGGGGTGGGATTGGAAGGTGGCAGTTCGACTTTGGGAAATTGTCCCATTCACACTTTTGGAATCTATTGTGTTGGCTAAGTGAGGAAGAAAACCTGCATGCTACATAGGAAGGCACAACAGTATGCATCCATCTTCTGCTTTATATCATATGTCCTGTTAAGAAAGGAACTACTTGAGAGGAAAGATGGAACAAAGACTTACAAGTTACATTGGTCTGTAGCCAAAGGTGTATCACATTGCCCAGCTCTGGAAGGTTGAGCATAGGGTTGCCAGATGCATGGGTACCAAAAGGAGGACATAGAAAGACCCCAAAAAAGAGGACAGAGGAGGACGTATTAATGTTTCATTTGAATCGTTTCGGATTAAACTCACAATCAATACAATTTTATTACTGGCAATAAATGTCTCTTAGTGAACCGACCAAGAAAGAGTCATGTTAAAAAATAAAAAAAAATTCAATGGAGGCTTTTTTCAAAATACCAAAAAAACATTATTTAAACAGCCAATTGCTTTTCTCGGTGTGGAATCGGATGAGCATTTGTCCTGCTGTTTGGTCAGCTGCAAGGATGGGCTGGTTCATTCCTTTTTTCAGCGACCACACAACGTAACTGTTGGAGGGAACCAGCCTGTCCAGAGCTTTCCTACATACACCTTTCTGGGTCCTTGCCAGGGGTTACTACTTTTTTGGTGCAGGTAAGATTGTTTTGTTTTGGTTTGTTTCCAGTGCATGTGGTCTCAGGAAATGAACTAAAAAAGCAGAACTTGCAGCTTTAAATTCGCCTTCCTCTTTCAATTTCCCATATTGTTAAGTGGCTTAAGAAGACAGCTTAGCCGCTTCACAATAATGTGAAATAAAACAATTCCTCTGTTCTGCAGAGAGACAAAGGAAGTAAAAACTGTTGTTGTTTTCTTTTTAAAAACCTGTATTAGGGCAGTGCTAATGCATTGTATCACTCCGGAAAAATATTTTAAAAATGAAAACTTCCTCCCGGAAGTGGGACAAGAGAGAAATGGGGCAAAGATGGTGATTGCTGTTGCTGTTTTCAACAGGCTGGTGAACCAAAAAGGGTTCCTTGAGGTGAGTATGCTATTTGGATGCAAGGATAACACCCAATGCCATACCTACCTTAAATGACCCTATTTAGCCTGTGCCAGGCCGCTCTAAATGAGCCTGTATAGACAAGCCCTCAGAGCGTGGCTGACATGAAGCTTTCTATATTGCACTCTGGTGTCAGGTCAGGGATTCTGACATGTCAGCTCTCCCTAAGAGCCCTACATAACCTTATAGACCTCCAGGGAAAAATCAGAATACCATATTTGTCACAGCTGGCATTTATCCCAATTAAGGGTTAATTCCAGAATGAAATCAGACAACCATTTCCAATCATATCAAAATTCATCTGAGTATTATTAAGGTATAAATCCTTTCGTTGTTGCAATGATTCCAAGCAAGAGTAGCTTTTCTAATTCTACAAGCTTTGTTTACCTACATTGCCTCTATATGCTATACTGTATGTACAAAATATTTCAAAAACTGAAAACATCCCAAAGTCTTACAGCTATGGCACATAGCAGCATGCTTTATACGCTAAAAATATATGAAAACTAAAATTAAGTTGCAGGCAAATACTTAAGTCATAATTCAATCCAAAACATGGTAGAAATACAATTTAAGAGTAAAAAAGAACAACAAGAATGTCTCAATTACATTCCAACAATGTAAGAGCTTATACTCTGGAAGGCATCATCAGAAAATAAAAGGCAGAGAATACATCTCTAAAATTCATCATTTAAAAGCAAAAAAAGAATTATAATTTTAAGTAATCTTTAGCAAGGATTGCTTGCTTTAAACATATTACTGGACACACATGAAGGATTATTAAATAATGTTCTCACCCAACTGAGCCAAGCCAGCTTTGTGCCAATTTGCATCCGTGGAAGGAAATCCATGACAATTGTTGTTGGTCTCTGGTGTGTTTGCTGTAGTGTGTTGCCTTGCCTTGCAATGATGAGTTGAAATCATGTGTATATTTGTGTTATCTTTGTATAGTTATAATTTATAATTCTTTCAGTTGTTTCCCCTCCCCTTCCAACTACAAATAATCTTTTCTCCAGGATTGAAGAGATCCAGGGGCTCATTTTCTTTAATGTCAGAGGGTAGAACCCAAAGTATATGGATTTACATTATGAGAAAGGAGATCTCACATAATGTCAGAAAAAATGACAACCAGAACAGTTGAACTGTGGAATGGACTGACTTGGAGGGTGGTCGTTTCTCCTTCACTGGAGGTTTTTAAAAAGAGGTTAGATGGCCGCCTGTCAGAGATGCTTTAACTGTGGTTTTCTTTGTTTGGTGGTGGACTCCATCACCCTTGGGGTCCTGTCCAACTCAACAGTTCAGTAACAGAACATTAAACAGAAAAATAGCAACATTTGGGATGATGATAATACAAAGAAGTTTGGTTTTTGTTAAAAAAAAACCCAACTGTAATAATGCACAGCATAAAGTTATTAATGAGCAATATACTCTCTCTCTCTCTCTCTCTCTCTCTCTCTCTCACACACACACACACACACACACACACACACAAACACACACACACACACACACACACGTGAGTTATTGTGACCCTTCCATTGTTTTTGGATGTAAATCCCATAATATGGTTGTGTAGGGTAGGACTGATGGAAGTTGGGAGAAGATATAAATATTTTATTGAGCTCACTGGAAGAAAGCCTTGATATGCAGATGATAAGCAATGTTTGTTTAGGAGTGAATGAGAATTACTACAGGAAATACAAAATAAATGACACTTTGTCTGGCGATTGACTCAAAATGACTCTCTGTTGCAGAGATGGTGGGAGAACACTGGGCTGTATTACATGGATGCCCTCCTGCTGCAAACAGGGCAAAAGAAACATTTGTTGTCAACTGTCAAGGTTGTATTTAGGGTGGAGCAACTGTGGTTCCATCTCAGGGCATCAAAATTTAGAGGGCAGCAAAATCTGGAGGTGAATCTAGTGATGGATCGTTAGAAAATAAACAGCAACATTTCCTGGCTGTATGCAGCCTCGAAAGAAAGAAAGAAAGAAAGAAAGAAAGAAAGAAAGAAAGAAAGAAAGAAAGAAAGAAAGAAAGAAAGAAAGAAAGAAAGAAAGAAAGAAAGAAAGAAAGAAAGAAAGAAAGAAAAGCAAGCAAGCAAGCAAGCAAGCACATATTCACAACATCCTCCTGATCCATTTTCTTCAGGGCGCCTATGCCCATGCATCAAGGCAGAGTGGGTGTGATACAACACTGAGTGCCCTGGATGCCAAAATTGCTAGTTATGTATAGCTCTGTCAGTTATGGAGAGACACTGAGTTTACAGTGTCCAAAGTCATTGGAAGCCCTTTAAAGAGCCCTCCAAAGATGTGGTTACCCTGATCTATCTGAGGCCTCTGATAAGAAACACAATGGAATCATATCCCCTTGGCCGTATCTCATGTCCACACCACTAAACAAGCCTTCCTATCAAATCAGAAAGATTTCATAGCAGCTATCAAAATGTAGTGATACTGTTAGACATTGTCTCTGACTGGGTAATAAAACCTGTCAACCATTCAGAATTAAGGCGTCCATATACTGTATGATTACTGCGAAATAAAATGATAGCAATGATGCAAATCAGAACTCTGCCGCCAATCAAAAGAAAAGATATAGGTGGGGGAAAAAGTACCGTATGTCCCCTTTTATGCATCACTAGCTGTATACTATCTCTGAGCTCCAGTTATTTTTTTCTCTGTTATCTGTATCACAGTACTGCCCAGAGGCCACACAGTTGATATAATACAAACCATAATTGTTTTAGCTTGGAATCTGTTATTAATCTTGACACCTGCATTTTGAGTAAATGACAATTAGGACATGATGAGTTTTTTAATTACTATTTCAAACTTGATTAACATCACCAGCAAAATGAAAATATTAAAAGAGACAATAATGAAATTAACCGGCTAAATACTATGGCAGTACTATTTAAAACAATTTTTTCAAGCTATATAAGCTTTGAGCAATGAATACACAAACATTAGCAGAATTTTGCTTGTTAGTTAATGTGAGTACTGTAATATATTCAATTCTTAAAAAACAAAACAAAACAAAAACCCACCTCCAGTTTATGAATATGTGATATTATGCTTCTGTATCCAGAATTCAAACCACCAGGAAATTCACAGAGAAAACAGTCAGGAAAAATGCCATCAGCTAACTCCTTTATTTTTGTCAGTTAACCAATTCCCACCCAAACACAAAGCGATTTTCATGGTTGTTTCTGGACAAGTAGTTAGCACAATAGGGTATCCTGTAGACCAGCGTGACTGGTGTCATTGGTGCTGTCAACATTCAGACTGCCTTTTATAATGTAGAGCTTGGCATCCTTTTTCCTGCTGGCAACACAGGCACAATATTGTGCAACAAAATCAGGCCATTTCCTGGTGTTTAAAATTGTGGATTCAGAAGTGCAATATTCCACATTCATAAACCTGGGATTTTTTGAAGAATTGAATTCCCTGGCTTTTAAAAATATACATAAGATATAGACAAATTCAATCCCTCATATAGAATTACCTTGTGGTAGAAGATTCCAGAAGATGAACATATATGATCTGTACTATGGTTACTTGAAGAAGACAGAAGCAAGAACTGCTTGGATGTGGCTATGTTTCCTCTGTGCCAAAACTACACAGTATTGGGCCAAAAGCTCTACAAACATGTTGTGCGCATGTTTTGCAAAAGATGTCCCTTTACCTTTGGAAATTAAAAAAAGGAAAGAGATTGGAATTAGCAAAGATTGTCCTAGAAACCAAGGTCAAAATCATCTATACATTGTGAAAGAAAGACAGTGAAGAAATACAGACACAAAAATCAGCTCATTTGAAATGTAGTGTTGGATAGAGGTGCCATCAACAGCCAGAAAGGCAGAAAAGTGGTTGATCAATCAAATCAAGTCTGAACTTTCGCTAGAGCAAAAATGAGTCAACTGAGGCTATTCTACCATGTACATATAATTAAAACAATGAAGTGACCAGAAAATACTATTGCTGGGAAAAATGGAGTGGAGCAGTTGGAAGAGAGGAAGACCTAATGTGAGAGATTTTGTCTCATTAAAGGAAGACACAACTGTTAATTTACAAGACCTGAGCAGAACTTATTGGGAAAGACAATATTGCTAGGAAGGGAGAGCACTAGGAATTGAAAACAACCTAACATGAGATGGTTTGCTAGATCTGAACAGGGCTCTTAACGTTAGAACATTCTGGAAGTCAGTAATGCATATTGTTACCATTTATCGGAAGTGACTTGATGGCACATAATATCTTTGGAGTTATTTTCTTAATTAACAAACAATTGTACAGTGACAAGATGGGTGCAATAGGCCCCAAAGCTCTGCTAACATCAAGGCCATACCCAGCCAAAAAGGAAAAAGTGTAATTTCACTTTCAAGCTTCTGAATATTTATCCTGTATTCTTTATTAATAATATCTTTTAAAATATTTTTACAACCAGACACAGAATCCCTTTGCCAGCATGAATGCCTATTTGTCCAGGAAAGAGTTTTTTTGAAAAAATTATTTCTGAGAGTTAGCTAATTGGGTCCTGATTGACAGAGTCAGAGGTTCAGATTGCCGCAGACCTGAAGCTAATTTCTCATTTAAACATTTGTGTCACGAGCCTGGTATTAGAAATCCTGAGAGAAGGCTTACTGAAAGCACTCAGCCGAACACAAAACGGCAAAAGCAGCTAAAGGCTTGAGTTAGGGTGAAGTTCCAGCAACAACAGTTACAGGGCACGGAAAGCTAGAGATGAATCTACTGATGAATACCAGCAACGCTTCCTGGCTCTGTTCACTTGTTTGGGGGGCAAGGGGATGGAAAGCATAAACATTTTGGATTTTTCTTGTTGTTTAGTCGTTTAGTTGTGTCCGACTCTTCGTGACCCCATGGATCAGGGCACGCCAGGCCCTCCTGTCTTCCACTGCCTCCCGGAGTTGGGTCAAATTCATGATGGTCGCTCTGGTGACACTGTCTAACCATCTCGTCCTCTGTCGTCCCCTTCTCCTCTTGCCCTTTTACCCCCACCTTAAAGGGACCCAAGTCGGCTGTACACAACAGTGTACTAACATCCTAAAAACATCCAGTGCACACCGGGAAATTAGTTGGTGGGGAGTGTTCGGGGATCTTTTATGTGTGTGCACGTGGGTCTGGTCTCTGGGTGTTTGTGTGAATTTTGTTGTATGGGTATACTGTACTGTAGTGTTCTATGTATATATTTACAGGGACAATACATTCATTTTTAAAAAAACAATGATGCAGTATTTGCATTGTGTATCAAATCATATCGTGCCTTGAACTTCATTAGGAAGGCTAAGAAAAATATACACATTCCCTCAAGTTTTTTACTCGGTGAGATGATGTTTAAACCAGAGCTGGAGAAAAGATTTTGGGGAGGAGAGGCTACAACGTCCACAACTCCTCAGGTGGGGATTCTTAAGGATTGGAGCCCCCAAATAAATTACCTCCCCCCACCCCCGTCTCTTGTTTAAATCTGAACGCCCTCCTCAGAGCTTCGCTGGCGTGACCAAAAAAAAAAGGGCGCGAAACTCAGCCTGAGGCGAGAAACGGGAGAGGCGGGGCGCCGGCGCCAAGGCCGCGCCCCCTTTTTACGTCACGCCGCTGCCACGTCCGTGCTAGGCCTTGCGCAGGCGCGTTCGGGGGGAGGGATGGAGGGCCCGTCGGTGAGGCCTCGGCGGCCCTGACGGTGCGGCTTCGCGTCGGTGGAGAAGCCGGGAGAGGCCTCTGGGGCGCCGGTCGGTGCGGCGATGGCCTTCACCTTGTACGCGTTGCTTCAGGCCGCGCTGCTGTTCGTCAACGCCATCGCGGTGCTGCACGAGGAGCGCTTCCTCCGCAGGAGTGAGTGGGCCCGCGTGGAAAGGGAAGGCTCGCCTCCCATCCTCAGGCTCTTTTAAGTAGTAGGAGTGATGATGGGGATGATGTTTTTTTTTAATTCAGTTGGAGGCTGACCTGTAGCCGGGCGTCGTCCCCAGAGAAAGACCTGGAGGGTGGCTTGCGGCTCGGACGACCTCGCCTGCCATCCTGGACCATGTTGGGTGGGGATGATGGGAGCTGTAGTCCCAAGAATGACTCGGGAAGGCCTTCCCCTCCCTCCATGGGTTGAGAAAACGTTTAGGCCGCTGTGGTGCTCCGCCCTTGATTTTTTTTGGAGGGGTGGGGGTGTGTGCTTCCCTTCTGACCAGCCCAGGGCATGGAGAAGGGGGATGATGGGAGTTGGAGTTCTGCCTACTCTAACAAAATCAATAAATCTGGAAGCCCGGATCGATCCCCTTTCCCTGGAACAAGAGAGGGGAAGGTCTATCTTGTGCAGGCTTTCTGTATGAAAGGCAAAACATAAAGGGGGGGGGGGGAGAGAAATAGAGAAACGTGTAAGAAATGAGTTAATCTTATACAAAAACCGGTGGTGGTAAAGAGGGGATCCAGGAGGAAAAGTAAAGTTCGGGGGTGGGGGGGAGACACACAGGATGCTGCCTTGTACTGAGACCCTTTCTCTTAGGCTCCCTGGGAGGCTCTGACACATTTGAAAGGAGCCACAAACTGGAAACACATCACCTTTTAAGATATATTATCCAACTTATAGAATCTGGATTCAGCCGATCTTTCTTTCATACTGTGTTTATGGGTGTGGCTAAAAAACTTTTGAGAATAGCTGATCTAGGCCAATGTTTTCAGCTCTGACTGGAAGCAACTTACAAGGGTTTTCCAGCCCCAGCTGGTGTTGTTCACCCATCTGAATACAAATCAGGATTGCAAAGTCTCTGTACTTATCCCTATGCTCCACTTTCCCTTTCTGGAGCTAAACTTGCTTCCCTTTTGGATTTGGTGCATATTTTGTAATCTTCCTATCTGTGTTCAAGAAGATGTGAGACCTATGGCACTTCTGTCTGCCTTTTTTTCAAGAAGAAAAATTCACTGGCAACTCACGCTGTGTAGATTGTATGTTAAAGGTGGTCGTACGTGTTGACAAACACATTAAATATATTAAAAGTTGGCTGTATATTTTAACTAAAATAAAACTTCTGCATTATATAGTTGGCTGGGGAACAGACCAAGGAATTGGAGGCTTTGGAGAAGATCCGGGAGTTAAAGGACAATTAATGAACCTTATTCGATCTGTACGGACAGTTATGAGAGGTAAAGTGAATATAATAATAATGCTTTTGATAAAATCTTGTTAGTGTTTTTCTTTTAATGTGTTCCTTCTATCAGATATGTGATACTGCTATAATTAGAGATGGGCACTTCGTATTCCCAATCCTGCCCCCCAGAACCAGCTTGGCCACTTACTGGTCTCTGTGCAGCATTTGTTTCTGGCATTGTTGTGCCAATCACGGAAGCAGCCTGGGTGGCCCTTCCTTGCTTCCCCACGCAACTGACCACTGTGGTGCAGAGGTGGGACAGGGAGTCTCTGTACTCAGCTGATGAGTGGTCATCTGCGTGTGGAGGTGGGGAAGGGCCAGCTGAGCTGCTTACATGATTGGGACAATGATGGTGATGCTGGAGCTGAGCGCCACATAGAGCCCAGCCAGTTCTGGGGTGGGGGTGGGGATTGGACAGCTGCCGTGGTTCATAATCATTTTTCCCAGGGAAATGAATACGAAGCACCCATCTGTAACTATAACTGTTAAAGGCTTGGCAGATTGATTGCAGTTGTCCTGAATTACAGAGTTACTGTTCACAAGCTGGATGGTGCTTGTGAAATGTGTTTGGTGGTGCCAGCACACACATGAACAAATCTTTGAACCAGGGTAGCTACTAGTGGCCTTCCTGTTTTTCAGTTACAAGTCTCATCTACTTTAGGTAGCATAGCAAGTGTAGAAAGATTATGGGAATTGCAGTCCAAGAACAGAGGGCCACATTTGTCCATCCTTTCCTTAAATGTTGCTTCCTGTAGCCGCTCTTCTTATGTCCTGATTGTGTTATGGAGATCATTGTTCCTCTCTGATCTTTGGACTCCCTAACTCACATGCCTTTTCCCTACTTGATTTGAGAGTCATTAAATACATAGACATTGACTGGATAGCTCAGTGAGTTAGATACCTGGCAGTGGAGCTGAAAGTTTTGAGTTTAGTCCCCCACTGTGTTTCCCAGATAGAGCCAGCTTTTGTGGCCATGGGCAAGCTGCGTAGACCCAGGTCTCCCTCAGAAGAAAGGAATGGTAAACAACATTTGAATATATTTAGAAGATCCTGGAAAGACTTGTCATTAGTTACCTTGATGGCATGTAATTATAATTACTGAACATATAGACTCTTTATAAGCTCCTTGTTTTTTGTTTTTTTTTTTGTTTTTGGGTTTTTTAAATTTATTTCAAAGTCTTGAATGTGCCTTTCAACACTGTAGTTGTATTTTATTCACTTTCATTAATTTTCTCTTTGCTATCTAACAAAAAAGGCATTAGATATATGAGACAGATGTCCAGGAATGTAACAGAAAGGAAGAGACAGACTTGCAGGGTTTCATCAGTACAAGATATCAAAAATAAATATACAGTGACTGTGATGGGATATGTGACATTCTTTGGGAGTGAGAGCTCAGTGACAAATCATGACCAAGGATTTTTTAAAACAAAGATTGCAGATTTCAAATATTTTGTGGATTGCCACTTAAAACACGTTAATGCAAAGCTGGGCAACATGCTGTTGTCAGTCCCAGTTAGTATGCCAGGTTGTGTGGTCCCATGACAGTGCCACATGGTCCCCATTCGTATATTACTGAGCTTATTCTGTACATCAGCATTCCCTAAAGAAAGAAAGAAATCAGACTGCCAAAAGGTGTAGAAAGAAAGCTTGTACTTTCCAGTCATGCATTTTTTCAGTGAAATGTTCTCTTCATCATTTGGCCAGAAACTAACATCTTTCTTCCCCCCCCCCCTCTCTTTGCAGTGCCATTAATTGGACTTAACACTGTCACAATTGTGTTGCTTTTGTTATTTGGTTGAAGAAGATGACTCCTGGCAAAACTGCCTGTGTAGTGTATCTAGAACAAACGGACTGCCGACCAATTTGCTCACGGGGATCCAAGCTGACTGAGTGTCAGAACTACGCCATTGCCTCAATAAAGAACAATTTCTATTTATTGTATTTGTTAATACTCAGCTCTGTTTCATTACACCAGAAAACTGAATCAATATAAAAGTGCTGTACAAATTTAGACATGTGGAACAGATTTTTTCATTTAGTAGCATCAAATATTTGTTACCTGTTATAGCCTATTGTAATAATTACTTGAAGGTGCTTTTCCTTAAATTCCTGTTGCTCAGGTTTCTGTTTCCTAACAGTACAAAATTGAGGGTTTGTGTAAATTTGGATTCTGTTTCACTTACAGTCAACATACCAATAAATAGATGAATGATGTAGCTCTCATAATTTTAAGGTAGGGTCCTACTTGGCCCAGTACCTTTGTTAATATCACAGAAATCGAAGTTTGAACTGTTGGTGTAAATGAGCCTTTTAAAAATGCATGGTGATGTTTTGGCATTTTTAAGTTAGGTGCTTTGAAAACTGGTTTATGCATTGTGACTTCAGTTTAGCAAGATTTAGAATAATTAGGCCTTAGGATGAAGACAATACTCCAGAAACTTTGTTGAAAAAGTAGACATCTCATTACAGTGTTTTACAGTATTAAGTTCCTTTGATTTGTAAGTGTAAAATAATGTATAAATAACGGTTTATATAAAATGAACTGTGAGTACTGTATGTCATGTTTTGGTTGATCCATTTTAAATATTGAGGGGAAATGGTGCAACTTGAGAAATATTTTTTTTAACCCAAAGAAATCATTGTGCAGTTGAATTTGTTGGCAGTTGTCTTCTAGTGGTAAATTTGAGATTAAATGGAGTGATAGTTTAAAGCAGATCCAGCAGATCTTACTTAAATGCAGTAAGAAATACATTCCATGAAACATATTTCTTCCTAGATTCATGTATTTAAGACTGGATTACATTCTCCCTTCCCCCTTGGGTGGGATTTAAAGCCAGGGAAACATGGAAGGTCACCAAGCAAGAGAATCTGGAACTGGGCAGTTTGTGGCCTGCCAGATGGTGATCTGTGAACTGGTCCATTGGTTTGATGATGAAGCTGCTGGGTTCCAGTTCATCAATATCTGAAGGAGCACCTATTCTCCATTCTTGTGCTACAAGGAGAAGGGTTGGAAGCTCCACATTTTTGGAGCACTGCTCCAAACATTTCTGACCATTGACCATGCTGGTTCTGTGGTACAACAAGATTTTGCAAGCACTTGAGATACACATTTCGTTAGCATAATGGATATTAACATACTTTGTTCATATTCCTTTTATTGAGAAGTGTACTGCAGCATTGATTACAGTTGAAAAACTTTGCTTGCTTCTCATGTGCAGTACCAGAAATCTGTAGTGGAGGATGTTTCTTTTCAAACCCTTCTTCTTCATCATCAGCTATGAGTCATAAAAGAGTATACAGTGGTGCCTCGCACAACGAGTGCCTCACACAACGATAAATTCACACAACGATGGCTTTTCCTGAAAAATTTGCCGCCTCACACAACAATGTTTCCTATGGGGAATTTTCGCACAACGATGTCCCTTTTCGCTCCTGTAAAAGTGCCTTAAACTGTTTGAAAAGTGTTTTAAATGCTTGCTATCGTTAATCCACCTCCTGAAACCTATACAAACTTAATTTGGTGTTGTTCTGAGGCGTCCTTAATTTTTGGTGATTTTTTGTTTTTTCTCTCATTGAAATGCATTATAGAGTTCAATGAGAGAAAAAACAAAAAATCACCAAAAATTAAGGACGCCTCAGAACAACACCAAATTAAGTTTGCATACGTTTCAGGAGGTGGGCTAACGATTGCAAGCATTTAAAACACTTTTCAAACAGTTTAAGGCACTTTTACAGGAGCGAAAAGGGACTTCACAAACCCATTCAAATGCATTGAGTCGGTTTCAATGCATTTCAATTGGGGAACCGCGTTTCCCTCAACGATGTTTCCTGGCAATCCGTTCCAATTGGAACAAATTAACCGGTTTTCAATGCATTCCTATGGGAAATGGTGTTTCACAGAACGATGTTTCACAGAACGGTGTTTTTTTTTTAACCAATTAACATCGTGGTGCGAGGCACCACTGTATTCTAAAAAACTGTTACAGTAATGTCCTCTGGCCAATACTTCCAAGTTTTCAAAAAGGAATTTTCTTTTGATTGCTTCTCAGTTGCTTCTTTGTGAGGTACAAAAGTGTTCATGAATATATTTCAGCCTGGTGATCCTAAAACTGAGTTACTGTGAGAGTGTGTTCACTGTTAACACAGTCGCTGAGATTTGAAACCACCCCCCAACTATTCACAGTATGTACAATAAGATTCTGCTAGTCAATTTTCAACAAGGTTTTCGCACAAAGTAAGTTGCCTGATTTAGTGCAGCACCAAAAGTAAGGAAGTTGTGTTGCTAATAAAAGGAGGGCTTTGCTAACCTTGTTAATCTTACCAGATTGATCAATAAACCATTTTAAAAAAATTAATTCCACCATAGCTAAATAGAAATGATCTATGGTTGTGGGTTTTTCGGGCCCTTTGGCCCTGTTGTGAAGGTTGATCTTTCTAACGTTTTGCCAGTCTCTGTGGCCGGCATCTTCAGGAAAACGGGGTTCTTTTATTATTCTAATTTCAAAATATCAGTGGGTGTGGCTGGTTTCTCATTTGCCCTGGTAATTCCTGCTTCCAGAAGAGCATTCAAGGTGCAAACTCCCTCACCTCCTACTGGTATCTGTCCTCCGTAAGGGCGACGTTCATCAGGAACACATTTTGTTCTACAGAAGAGAAAGTTGCAATGGAACACTTTTATTTGCTTCCTGCACTTTCATAATGTCGCCTTGACATGCTGGAATACAACATAGGAAAGACGTTTTTTGTTTTTACTCTTCTAGAACGAGGCTTTGCTGGCTTGGGAGAGTTGTAAATACATAAATAAATGTAGGAGGACTTATCTAAGCTCATTGCATGAAGTCAATCACAGCAAATTACAGGTATACATCATTCCCTAGTTAAAAATAAAATAAAATAGTTAAAAATAAAATAAGGGTGTCTGAGGAAGCGCCTGTTTTTTTTAATACAAGTGTTTGACAGACCTGATAACAGACATAGCATGAACTACGGTGACATGAACTGCAGTCTTCTCAAGAAAATTATTTTCCAGTTTTGAAATTAAAATAAAACCAAAGGCCACAGGCATTTTCTCGGACAGCTGCAAAGGCTTGGGTCCTTTTGAGCTTGGGGCCCGTCGCTTTCCTAACCCCTCCCCTCTCTGGCTGTGCGAGTCACTCTAGCGACGGCTTCGCGGAACGGGTTGCCCCTTGCTTTGGTTCGCCTAATGGTACGGTCTGACCTTAGGCGTGGTACTAGCCGCAGGCGAGGGTAGTACCAATTGCGTGATATAGGGGGGAAAAGCCGCCTCCCCGTTTCAACATTGGGCCAGTCCATGGTGGGTTACTGTAAGCTGGAAGGACGAGCCCATCTGAGTCAGAAAGTGGGAAATTACAAGCTTGGGCAAATCTTTTTGCGGGGAATGTGCGGTGCGTGAGAAATAAAACGCTGTTGCTTTGGCTCCATGTCCAGTGATGGTGAGCTGGAGGGGGGGGGAAGAAAATGTGGAAGCCTTTGGGGCTGTAATTCTTCCAAGGGGGTGGTGGGAACTCAGTTTCTCAAAGTAGGAAAGGCTCTTGTGCAGTAAAAAGGCATTAACTGAGCAGGGGAGGCTGCCTGGCCTGTCCCTGTATGTGACCCTAATTTGGAGCCTAAAGTGGGGGGGGGGGGAGGATTTCTGTTCCCCTTCTGCACTGTGTTCTGTGTGATTGGTTCCCTAAAGGGCTTGCTGTGATTCAGGAGTGGTGTAATGGGCAGCCATCCAAGGAGTGCACCAGTCTGTCTCTGCATGAGTTGCTGGTCTGCCTTGGATTCATCCCTAATTCATCCCTACTTGGTTTCCAAACTGGGGAGGAGTGTGCCCTTTTTTTGGGGAGGGGGTAGCACAAAGGAATTCTAGGGGAGACTGAGATTTTTGTAAATAAATTAGGTACGTTTTAGGCCTCATTAATTTAAAAATATCTTTTACCTATTCTTTTTGTTTCTTTTTAAAAACTGGTATTCTTTGTTTGTTCAAAAGGCTGGATGCGGAAATTTTTTAAAAAAGGTGTGATGTGGAAAAGGTTGGGAACGCTTCTGGGAGATGGGGTCATTTCTGCTGTGTCCCTGGAAGAACGTGACTGCATTTTTCTTTTGGGAAATTCTGTATCCTCCTGTTATTTGAAGCGCAAGAAGCGGGTGGGATGTAGGAAAAGACTTTTTCACTGACAAATGACAGAACTCCTCATTCAGGAATATTGACTTTTCCATTCCAGCAGGCCTTGCCCACCTAGTTCTTGATGATTCTTTGACCTCATCTCTCTGGCTTGTGCAAAAATGTGTTTCTTCCCCTCATCCTTTCTTCCTTTCATTTTGCTTTGTACAAAACCTGGTAGATTAAAAGAATTGGTTATTTCATGTATTGTTAACGGCAACTTCCTTGGGCAACTTGAATGCAGGACTGAAAAAGTAGAATATACTTCTTCTTTTTTTCCAGTCAAAAAGTTACTGACCTTGGAAGAGGTTGCCCGTGTGATTTGTGTTCTGTCCTCATCTTCTTTCAATTAGGAAACACACCTTGATCAGGGACTCATTCAGAGATACAGTGGGCATTGGGGGGCACTCTTCAGACTAGGGCACAGGCTAAATCAGCCTTCCTTGATGTGGGGAATACCAGATGTTTTGGACTACAACCCTCACCAGCCCCTAGCTAATATGATCAGTGTTTGAAGGTGATGGGAGTTATAATCAAAATATCTCAAGGGACTTGTGGCAGGGGAAGAGTCCTTTTAAAGCAAAATTTTCAGATATGGGATTGCAATAAACCTATTTTGCCTCCTAGAGAGCGTTTATTGGGCAATGATTGTGTTATGTGCTGTCAAATGAGAACAGACTTACAGCAGCCCTGACGAGGCTTTCAAAATAAGCACTTTCATCACACACACACACAAACACACACACAAACGCAGAGAGAGAGAGAGAGAGAATGAAGCTGCACATCTGAACAGGGATTTGAACTCATGTCTCCTGAGTCCTAGCCCATCACTCTATCCACTTCACCCCACAAGATATCCATTTAGTGGGTAAGATGTGGAACTGGATAAGATGGGATGAGACATGGATTCAAAGCTCTACCTAGCCATAAAACTCACTGGGTGACCTTGATTCAGGCTCTACTCCACCAGGGCTGTAGTGAGGATAAATTTTGAGGGGAAATCATATAGGTTACTTGGAACCACTTAGAGAAAAGATGGGGTATGAACATCACAAATTATGTGTATACATATGTCTATATTGAGCGCCCCCGTGTTGCTGTTACATGTCACCAAGTGGCTTCTGAATTATGGTGACACTAATGAATTAATAATCTTCGGAAGGTCCCGTGACTACCATCAGATCTAGCAGACTAAAATCCATGGATTTCTTTACTGAATTAATCAATTTTGTAGTAGGTCTTCTACGTTTCTTGCTACCTTTTTCCTGACGTTTTCATCTTTTCCATTGAGTCCTGTCTTCTCATGATAAGTCCAACGTACGATAGCCTCAGCTTAGTTATTGAGCTTGTAGTGGCCCATGGTATCCGTGAAGCTCCTCTCCAACTGAACCTATTGAATTGTTCTTTTTTTACTGTCAACTTTCTTCACTGTCCGGCTTTCCTATTTAGACACAGGGATCAGGATTAACACAGTACGGATGATCTTGGATTTGTTTTGCTGTGGCCAAGGTTCCCTCGAAGTATTTTTGCTTGCCCTCACCCTCTGTGCACCCACATCTTTACACTTGAGAATCTTTCCTAGCTCCTTCGTACCTGTCTTTCCAACTCTTAGTCTTCTTCTGATTTCTCGGCTGATCCCTCCATTTAGATTGATAATCGAACCAAGGGAGTTTTAAATAATTTTGATTTCTTTGTTGTCGACATTAAAGTTATATAATATACACGTCATCATTATGTTAGGCTTTTTAAGATTAAAACCCAGGTTTGGTTTTTTTTTAAAAAAAAAACACTTTCTTCTTTAATGGAGAAATCGTCCTTTCTATTTTCTGCCCATAATATGATGTCATTTTAGGATTTTGATAAGATAGTCTTTGTGGCTTGAGTGTCTGCAGTTCTCAAAGGTTTTTTTTTTTCACTGCAGTGCCAAGAATCCCCAGCCAGCACGACTTGATCTTGCTGGCTTGGGGGAGCATGAGAATTAGAATCCAGAAAGGAAATTCTTCTGAGCTGCAGTAAATAGGATGGCAGGGGCTGCAAATCAGTGGCTCCAGGGCTCCTTCCAGTCAGCGATGTAGAAGCAGCAAAACTCAATACGAAAGCTATGCATGCATAATGTTTGGATTTCCCAGTTTCTGACACTTCCAGTAAAAGCATCTCAAATGGGAGACAGAAGTGCCTGTATGGATACAGTGGACCCTCGACTTACAGACAGCTCGACTTACAGACTTTTCGAGTTACAGACTTCTCTGGCTGCAAAATTTAGGTTCGAGTTGCAGCCGGAGAATCGACTTACAGACCAGAAAAAAACCAAAATGGAACAAAAACGGAATAAAAATTGCTGGTTACGTATTAATCGGTTTTCAATGCATTGTAGGTCAATGGAGACTCAACCTACAGACTTTTCGACCTGCAGCCACCATTCCAATACAGATTAATTCCGTAAGTAGAGGGTCCACTGTACTGAGAACAGTCCCTAGTAAGAGTCAACCAGGGCTGGGAAACATCAAGCCTGCTGGATACTGGTGGATACTGGAACTTTCATCAGCCCTCACCAGTGTACCCATTTGGAAGTTGCAGTCTTGAAGACAGCAGTTCCGTATTCTTACAACAGAGCAAACTGTATTCGGTTAGACTCCGATCTGGTCTATAAGACACTTCCATATGTTGCTGGAACTAGTCCTTGAATATGAGGTCAAGTCAGCTGGTAGTGCATGCCAACTGCACAAATTTTTGTTGCTTGGGTACATGATTTTAATATGTAAATCTTTTTAGCATCAACAACTCAGTGACATGCCTGTGTGGCCATGACACACCAGTGATACAACTTCAGGGATATTTCTATGACACCCCCCAAGGTTGAGAAATTTGATCTTGTTCTCAGGTAATACCAAGGCTTCTAAGGACATGTTCAAAGACAGTTACTGCACTATATAGTACGTATATAACAGATGGACTTCCTTGACCTACCTGGAGATAAGTTGATTTTTCATTGATAAGTGAAGTTCTTTTGCAGGTAACAGAAAAAGGATCTAGTGTTTCCAACCTTGGAACAAGGCCTAGTGGCTGGCGTCTCTCTGTGGCAAAGAGGAATGTTTCTTTTATCTCAAGTGGGCTGATTAGATTAAAAAACTGCAATTGGCATCTGATGGTCTAAAAACTACTTGTGAAAAATCTGATAAAAGCTTAATGTTTCTTAAGATCTTAAGATCACAGAGTTTGTAGTCATCAAAAATGTCAAAGGTTGATAATAGAATTCTGGAATAATGAAGTTGGAAGGGGCCTATAAGGCCATCGAGTCTAACCCCCTGCTCAGTGCAGAAATCCAAGTCAAAGCAGATCTGACAAAGGGCTGTCCAACTTTGTTTTGAATGCTTCTATCATTGGAGCACTCACCACCCCCTTAGGTATTTATTTATTTATTTATTTATTTATTTATTTATTTATTTATTTATTTATTTATTTATTTATTTATTTATTTATTTATTTATTTATTTATTTATTTATTTATTTATTTATTTATTTATTTATTTATTTATATCCTGCCTATCTAGTCGATTAAGACCACTCTAGGCGGCTTACAACAATAATAGGCTTGTTAACCTATCTGTGAGAATTAGGTTTCAAAAGTATTGTCCTGTGTTCCCCCGTCCTCCCAGAGCACTGTAATCACTGTATGAGCTGCTCTTAGTGAAAAAGTGAGTAAATCTGTAGAATCCTGCTTTTCATTATAACCAGGGCAGAGCAAAAAAAAAAAAAAATCCCAGCACAGGAGCTCGTTTTTAGGACTTGAAGTGTCGTTTCTTCCATTTCTGGACAATTTCTGATGGGCTGTTCTGCAGCTACGAGAGATGCTATAGAGGTGTGGCCTCCAAAGTACTGGACGGACAGATTTTCAGCATCATTACGCCTGCTGTGTAAAGATTGGACACGGGGGTCCTATTACTGATTCTGTGGTTTCAAAGTGGCTCCAACAGGCCCCTTTCCCATCTGCGCGTCTCAGGCCCCACTAACAAAACCAGAATAATTTTGAGCTTGCAAGGATTGGCAAAGAACTTGCAATTAAAAGGATGGCTTAATTGCTTTTTAATTGTGTAATGCTGTTAGTGAGCGCCACACTTTCCCCGTAGCAGGTAACATATAAAGACGTATGGTTTGAGTTAAGAGAGGGCCTGTCTTTTAAATTAAACTAGACATGCTATTTCAGTCCAGGTTTTGTTGTTTGGTTTTTGTAGAAATTTGAAAAATACACCCATGATAGTTTGTACATATATGGAACGAATGGGAGAAAATGCTATGTTATCAATTATGTATCTCTTTTTAATGTTGTGTTCTGTTTCTCAGTCCGAGGGGGCTCATTGAACACAGCGGGAAATACTCTAAGTATTACCAGGTTGGCACAAATAGAATATGAAAGAGGGCGATTTTTTTAAAAAATTGTCCATTGTTGTCTAAACGGTCAGTTATTTAAGATTTTTTCCCCCCTTCCTCCACCACCTTTTGCTCTTGGCATGAAAGATGGCAGCACGCCGTTTGCTTAAAAGCGTCTTGGTGGATCTTAGCGGTACGCTTCACATAGAGGACTCGGCTGTGCCAGGAGCTCAGGAAGCGCTGAACAGGTAAGAATGGTCCTTCATTCCTTCCAGGTACTTCGGAAGAAAAACAGCCGTAAAAAGTGCAGTTTTCACAAAGATATCTGACTCGCTGACAAAAGGAGTCTTGCAGGCAGGGCTGAAGTACCTTGTAAAAGATGGAAATAGGTAAAGGTTCCCCTTGACATTTAGTCCAGTCGTGTCTGACTCTAGGGCGTGGTGCTCATCCCCGTCTCCAAGATGTTGAGCCAGTGTTTTGACCGAAGACAGTTTCTGTGGTCACGTGACCAGCGCGACTAGACACGGAACGCCGTGACCTTCCCACCGAGGTGGTACCTATTTATCGACTCACATTTTTACATGCTTTCGAATGGCTAAGTTGGCAGGAGCTGGGACAAGCGACGGGTGCTCCCTCCGTCACGTGGATTCGATCTTACGACGGCTGGTCTTCTGACCCTGCAGCCTAGAGGCTTCTGCGGTTTAACCCGCAGCACCACCACGTCCCACTAAAAGATGGAAATAATATGTGCTAAATTCCTCATTCTAGTCAGTTTAGGGTCACTCAACACAACATTGTATTTCAGTCAGGAGTCAACAAGCCTTTTGGGATTCTTCATCTCCCGACTGAGAACGAGAAAGGGGGCTCTATCTTTTTTGCCATCAGTTATTCTGCAGTTTGCTCATAATAGCTCTTTGTGAAATTAGTGTATTTACCCTTTGAGGTGCAAAGTACATGTTCAACGAACTCAGAAGGACTGGATGATTACTGGGGTGGGGGGAGTCTATCCCGTTCTGCTAATTCTTAAAAGTTTGTAAAACAAATAGTAGTTCTGTGCAAATTGTGTGCCTTGATTTATTTGTGCAAAAGTCATTCTTGCGGTGAAAACTCTCACCCACGTCGAGAGAAAATGCTTTGCTTTCTTGCAGGAGAGGTTTCACCTCTTCTTACACTTGTTTTTTTTTTTCCATTCTTAAACATGAGAACACACAGGTCAGGGTTTATATCCTTACATACGATTGAATCTTGTATTACAGAGTTTGGCTCTTGAGCATGAGTGCAGTCAAGCCCATTGCTGATAGGGAAGAACTCCCAGCAGCCTGTGATGCTGTGTGGCTGCTTTGTGCCCATTTCTCAAACTCGCTGGTTAAAGGACACTGTTGAATATCACTCTAATTCTGCCTCTGGTCAATATGAACATCAGTGTCACATAGTTAGTGACTGGAAATGTCTGTGGTTTGGACTGCATCTGTCAGACTCCCACAGAGAAGCATAGCTCAGAAAGCAAAACAGTCCCTTGTCTCTGGGTGTCATGTATTGACACCCAGAGCTATGAATCAGGATGCTTCATGGTTTGCATTTCAGCTCTGCCATAAGAATACAGTGGTGCCTCGACTTACGAATGTCCCAACTTACGACTAGCTCCAGCCACAAAATTTTGCTTCGACTTGCGGCCGGAGCTTCCAGTTACAAACAGAAAAAGGCAAGGGAAAAGGCAGGGAATTCAAATTGCTAACTGTTGGTAGGCGAAGAGGCTGCTTCTTTGTAGCTCTTTTGCCCCAGCAGTTAGAGAGAGTGGGTTTGGAGGAGGCTTGGGACTGCCTGGTAAGGTAAGGTGCTGCTTTCTGCTTTTTAAAAACTCTTCTGGGTGGGTTTTGCAGCTTGGTTTTGGGCTGAGGGGTTATGTTTCTGTGCTGTGATGGGTTTTGGGAGGTTTGTTTTTTGGAATCTCCCTCATTTCCCATGGGTCTTGGGGGATTGTTTGTTTGTTGGTGCTTTTCTTTCCCCCCATTTCCGATCTGTGTTGCATGCTTTGCTTGCTTTTTGCATTGCTTTTTCCCCATTTCTGATCTATCTTGCATGCTTCCCTTGCTTTTTGCTTTGCTTTCCCCCCATTTCCGATTTGTCTTGCATGCTTCACTTCCTTTTTGCATTTCTTTTTCCCCATTTCCGATTTGTCTTGCATGCTTCGCTTGCTTTTTGCTTTGCTTTTCCCCCATTTCTGATCTGTCCTGCATGCTCTGCTTGCTTTTCTCCCCCCCCACCCCACCTTTGGCTGGAAGGGATTAATCACGTTTCCGATGGGTCTTGCAGTGATTTTTTGTGTGTGTGATGTTTTTCTTTGGCCGGAATGGATTAATTGCATTCCAGTCCATTTCAATGGGAAATGGTGCTTCGACTTATGACCATTTCAAATTACACCCATCTTCTGGAACGGATTAAGTTTGTAAGTCAAGGCACCACTGTATAGGAAACCACTTTCCCATATTCCTATAGCAGCTCATCGACACATCTACTCTTGTCAGCCCTGACTAGCAGCAATGACCCTTCAGGAGTTCAAGTAATATTCTTTCTTATGACTAGCTAGAGATCCCTGTAATTCTCTGGTTCTCTCTCATCCAGGTACTAACATTCCTGGTTTACATCCTAAACTACAGACTCATCACCTGGTCTTACCAAAGGCACTCTTTCTCTT
This sequence comes from Pogona vitticeps, assembly GCF_051106095.1. Taxonomy (NCBI): domain Eukaryota; kingdom Metazoa; phylum Chordata; class Lepidosauria; order Squamata; family Agamidae; genus Pogona; species Pogona vitticeps. The sequence goes on from NC_135784.1 coordinate 303,446,098, forward strand.
GTCTCCAATATGATGATGATAACAACAACAGTGTATAAGTGCTAAGTGTTGTTCTTAATGTTGCTGACAGATAGATTCTTTGGCCAAAATATTCTTGTGTAGTTGTACCAGAGGAGGGAAAATGGCATGATCTGCAGGGGCAAATTGCAGCTGATGGAGAAGTCCCTGCTTGGACTTCTCCTTGTGTGCCAGCTGGATGGCTTGGCACGTGACCAGGAATCCAAGCAAGAAGTTGATGCTGCAAGTTATACCATTCCCTTTCTGTTACTATAACTGTGCTAGAGGATTTTGGCCTTTTAGTCTCAGATGTCTTAGGATTCTGAGCAGCCTCTTCTTGAAGTGAACATTTCACAGGTTTGGCTTTAAACTCTGGAGGTTATGCTATGACAGAAAGTAATATCTGCTGGAAGTTTCCTCTTTTTTGAACATACAGGCTGATGTGTTGTAAGTCACAACTAGAGTGGGCCCATTGAATCAGTGAGGATTGGGTGAGTCATCACATTTGTTAAGTTCCATCGAGTCAATGGGCCTACTCTAGCTTACCAGTGGATTTCAGCCATAAAGTTATAAGAGTTGTCTTAGAGATGTGAAATTGGCCGCCAGCGTACCCTTGTCCTTAGTCTCGTGCAAGTGAACATGAGGATGAAAAAAAAGTATTTTGCTATGTCACAAAGACCCTGTCCTAAAAAGACGTCTCTGCTTGCCTTGGCCAAGGCTGCGTGGGGCTCCCGTTACCATCAGGTTTGTGACCAACACAACGAAGGAATGCAAGCAGGACTTGCTGGAGAGGTTGAAGAAGCTTGGATTTGACATTAAGGAAGAAGAGATCTTCACGTCTCTGACCGCAGCCCGAAACCTCGTGGAGCAGAAGGAGCTTCGGCCTCTGTTGCTCGTGGAAGACAATGCACTGCGCGATTTCAGAGGTATTGTCGTCCGACTCCATTTTGTCATTGTGAGATAACAGCAGATGGGTGAGGTTCCGTTTTAGGGCAGACCTTCTCAGTCTTTTCTCAGTATGTGGGGGAGAACACGGCCATAAAGACGGTATGAAAGAAATATAGGATGAATCAGGATTGTATAAGTCACACAATAAACCTTATTAGGTGGTGTTTGATGTGTTGTTTCCAGTCTCTGGCCTTCTTCAAATATGCCAGGGGCCCCCAGAGGCCCTATTGCCCCCACTTGAGAATTATTCATTTAGGAGGAACCATGGAATAGGCCCCTAGTATAAAAGTGCTTCAGGATTTCTTTTATTATAGAATGTAGTAGTTAGAGGTACTGGTTTTAAGCCAAATATTGGACTTAGCAATCAAGGTTCTAGTCCCCAATGAGCCATGAAATTCCCCACTGAGCCTAAACCACCAGACAACGTCATTATAAATGAAATGGAGAAAAATGTGGCTGTGTATCTTACACTGACTTCATTTTAAAAATGTACATAAAGTTATACAGTATGTACAGTTTTTTAAAATGGAAACTAAATTACCGTATTTTTCGCACCATAAGACGTACTTTTCCCCCACAAAACAGGGGGGGTGGAAAGTCTGTGGGTCTTTTGGAGCGAAAAAAACAGATTATATTTTCCTGTTTTCTTCTCCCTAAAAAATTGGTGCGTCTTATGGAGCGAAAAATACGGTATACTGGGGAACCTGTGGCCTTCCAGATGTTGTTGGATAACACCCCCCCCATCATCCACAGCCATTGGCTGTGCCGGAGCTTCAATTAATCTCTGAGCCTTTCTCTGTCTTACAGTCCTGCAGCCCAAGCCTGACCTTGATGCCAGTGAAAATAAGATCGGTAACTCAGCCTGCTTAGGGTTTGCATCCAAGCAAGGCCAAGAGGTCCCTCGGGATCTGACGCCAACCCTTCAGTGTATACAGCCAGCACCCTTTCTGTCCAGCTCAATTGGGGTCAGGGGTTCTGAGAGTTTACCTGATATTTGCCAGGGTCTAAAAACCCAAAGGCCAGACTTGCACCATCTCTTCCTATAAGCCTTGGGCCAGAAACCATTAAACGTTGAAGCAAGATCCTGGATTTTCCAGGGCTATCTGAAATCAAGCATGCTCACAGCCTTATAGGTAGAAAGGTTTATTTATAGGAAACAAGATTCAGGGGTATAAAAGAGATGGGGAGCCGAGCTAACCTTCGCAAGAAGTACGGCAGGTGGAATATAATAAAGATGAATTACAGTGGTGCCTCGCTAGACAGTTACCCCGCATGACAGTTTTTTCGCTAGACATTGACTTTTTGCAATCGCTCTAGCGATTCGCAAAACAGTGATTCCTATGGGGGAATTTCGCTGGACAAGGTTTGGTCCCTGCTTCGCAAACCAGTTTTCACTAGACAATGATTTTGACAGCTCCCTCCATGCTCGCAAAACGGGTGTTTTCGGGACCTAAGCTTCGCAAGACAGCTATTTAGACAGCTGATCGGCGGTTTGCAAAGCGGCTTTCCTATGGCCGATCTTCGCTAGATAACGACGATTCTTCCCCACTGGAACGCATTAAACAGGTTTCAATGCATTCCAATAGGGAAATGCTTTTCGCTAGACAATGATTTTGCTAAACAGCAGTTTCAGTGGAACAGATTCTCATCATCTAGCAAGGAACCACTGTATATGTACTGAGTTTGGGGCCTCCCAAGGACAAAAATCCAGGCCCCAAGCAAGAAACAGCACAAGCCAACACAGAGAACAGTGCATGAAGCCAGGTGTGACCGAAAGCTGTAGCAGCATCGAGGGAGCTAGTTGACCAGCCAGTGGTCCTCAAAGCCAGACCTTTCTAGTACTTTTGGCACATGTGCAAAAATAGTTACTCTAATTTCCTAGGTCTCAGTACAATGCAAAAAGGAGCACAGGTGGCTACAAATAAGCTTGGTGTATCGGGGGAAAAAATCAAAAGTGTTAGAAACCCAGAGGAAGAGCTAGATTTCTTCCCATTACCATCACTAATTAACAAAAACAAAATCACTACTTTTCTTACCGGAATTGTTGTCACAGGACAATCGGAATACAGTCCTGACGTGAGAAAGTACCAGAGACATTTTCTGTCAGCGGCCTGAAAGGGCTTTCTTTTGAGGCAGCCTCCACTTCACTTTCCATGAGGCTCCCCAAGACCTGGAAGCAGAGATGGGCGTGAACCGGCGGTTCGCCCTGGTTCATCCTAATGGGTGTTCCGCACTTCCCAGCCCCGCCTCCTCTGGCGGGTGTCCACTGAGAGGCAGCCCCCCCAGCTTGAGTAGGTGCCCCGCCCAGAGGAGGCAGGGCTAGGAAACGCCAGACACCTGATTGGCTGAATCAGCCCAAACCGATGGGTTAAGCCCTTCAGGCCCATCTCTTACCTGGAAGCTTTTAAGAGAAAGCAGACGGGAGGGAGTGCTTGTTATCAGCATCTGAAGAGACTTCGACGCTATGACTGTGTGTGACTGCATGAGAGCAACAGGGCAACAGAAGTGATTTGTTTCACAGTCTTCCGTCGATTGGACAATTGGTCACAAAGCTGCCCAAATGACCTTAGATTAGGCATCCTTCAGTCTCGAGTGACTATGGTCATGTGCTCTGTATGGTCTTGGAACTGCATCTAGTGTGGCTGAGGAGGCCAATTCGAGAGTGACCATCCCTTCCACACTGAAGACAAATGCCATCTGTCCCCTGTCCAGCTCCCTGGTTTTGCTGGTTTCGGGACTGCCTCTTTGCCTCGGCCTGCTGGTCAAGGATCTCTTCAAATTGGGAGAGGCCATGATGCATCGCCTGCCTCCAAGCTGAACGCTCAGAGGTCACGGCTTCCCATCTGTTGAAGTCCATTCCTAAGGCCTTCAGATCCCACTTGCAGATCTCCTGGGGTCTCCCTCTGGGGCGATTTCCCTGCACTAATTCTCCATAGAGGAGATCCTTTGGAATCCGACCATCAGCCATTCTCATGACATGCCCAAGCCAATGTAGACGTCACTGTTTCAGTAATGTATACATGCTAAAAATGTTTGTGACTAGAAGCCCAGATTCAGGACTGAGAAGGCGATGCGCCCTCTACACCCTTTGCAGTTTATTAATTTGCGATATTGAATGTCAGGAGACAGAGATTCCATCTAGTACCAGAGGCAAGATGTATTTATACGTAATTGACTGAGAGGCCTAAATGAGATGTTGCTTCTGCACTCAACTACTTCTGGTATGCAATTAGGCTCTTTGAACCAAATTCTGGCCTAATTAAGGCTTTGGTTTGCTCCGGCAGAACTCTTGATTCTTATGTTCACTGGCTGGGGAGCAGTAGCAGAAGAAGGCCATGATCTTTTAATCTTATATGGGGCGGTGTCTTCTTATAAGCATCTGATTGGCCGTCCTGGAAAACAGTTAGAGCTGGGGAAAGTTACTTATTTGAACCATGCTGGTAATTGTTGTCCAAATAAAATAAGATTAAAGTAATGTTGGGAACATCAAGAGTTGTGTCCTCTGCAAGAAACGGGAGGGCTTTACAAATTCCAACAGACCATTACAGTGCTTTAAACGGAATTAATGTTCTGTGCTGCAGATTTCAATTAAGGTAGAGCCCACAAACCCTCATTGTATTATAATCCCTTAATGAGACGGTTTGTATCATTCTGATGAAAATCGATGCGATCTATAAACCTTATATGTCTGTGATGAGATGGTTATAGTGTTTCGTTGGATTTATTTAAAAGTTAATTGAGGATCTCTTCATTCTTCTGCTTTTGGCTCCTGCCTAAAGATGAATTTGAAGTCTGTGGTTGTCGAGGAACAATAATCTCATGGGTGCAGATCCAGATTCATGGGGGTTTGGCATGCGCTTATGTCCAGCTATGCTTTGTGCTTTGGAAAAGAGACCCCATATTGACTACCAATATACCCCTAGGCTGTGGAGTTTGTGATTCGTCTCAGAGCTTTAGAAATGTCATTAAATCAGTTGGTTTTCTATCGTTGCCTCAGTCCTGCTGCTGATTCCAGTGGTCATCATGACTTTCCTATCCCTCCATCTATAGTTTTTCCTCTCCAGTTTTATCAGTAGTTTAAGTACGATGAAAGATGCTTAAGCTCCTGTTACTAACTAATATGGAATTATTCTTCGATAATCTTCATTTAAGATTCCTCACAGCTGGATGAACATAAGCCATTCTTTGGTTAATGGACCCAGATGCTCCCAGCAAATGCGGCAAAATAAATAAAATAAATACATAAAACCCGCACCAGAATATCTCCCATTTCTGCACATTTAAAAGGCTTTGTGGAGCCATCTCATGTTGTCCCTTTGGCTTAGGAAAGTTATTTTTTCCCCCACTACAACAGTTGAATTCTCTAGCACAGCCACTGGTAAGTTGCTTCCCTTTGAAGTAAAAGCTACTACGGCTTTTCTTCCACCAGTTAGAAATACTGGGACCTGTAACTGTGAATTTAAATCACTGAGTAAATAGGCAGGTGGAAACCTGGACTTCTACAGTACTAGTGGGCAAAAAGGGGGGGGGGAGCTAAGCATATTGCGTATATACCCCCAATAACACTTAAAACACTCTCTGGGTGGTTTACAAGTTAATTGTGCATGCTAAACATGCCCCCCCCCCCCAGCAAGCTGGGTATTCAGTTTACTGACTTTGGAAGGAAGGGAGGCTGAGTGAACCTTTAGCTGGTTACTTGGGACTGAACCCAGATCATGAGCAGTTTTGGCTGCAGTGCTAACCACTGTGCCAGGAGGCTCCTTGGGCCTTGCACTTGCTTAACTAAGTCGCTGTACTACTTTTGGGAAATCACATTCCAGAATGGGATGGGAGAAAAGTGAATGTTCTTCTAATTGATAGTCTGCATATATTTAATTTATAGGTGATTTCATATTTCAAAGGATCTTCAAGATCCCTAAGTGAAGACCATTACTATGGTTTGGCAGTTTGCTATGGGCCATCAGATTGGTTCTAACCTATGGCTACCTCATTAATTAATGACCTCCCCAATGTCTGTGTGTTTTCTGCTCAGGTCTTGCAAATCTAAAGGCCATGGTTCCTTTATTGAGTCAATCCATTTTATATTAGATTAGGCATCCTTCAGTCTCAAGTGACTATGGTCACTTGCTCTGAATAGAGGTCTTGGAACAGTGTGGCTGAGGAGGCCAATTCGAGAACGACAATCCCTTCCACACTGAAGACAAATACAATCTGTCCCCTGTCCAGCTCCCTGGTTTTGCTGGTTTCGGGACTGCCTCTTTGCCTCGGCCTGCTGAACAAGGGTCTCTTCAAAATGGTCTCGTGTTAGGTTCTCTTCTTTTTCTGCTTTTCCTTCTCTTAGAGCTTATGTGCTTCATAAGGTTTGTACATTTAAAATAAACATGGAGAAGAACAAGCAAGCCAGTGCTGTTGCATTTGTTTAGAGCGTGGAAACTCTTAAAACATTAGAAACAAAAGCTCTGTGGATGTTACGTATTGTCAAGTCACTTCTGTCTTATGATGATCCTGTGAATTAATGGGCAAAATCTTGTTGGCATAACACAGCACTGGCATAACACGGACTGGGCAGATGCTCCCCCGCTGTGTTGTTTACAAGTAGACTAGTGTTTCCAAGATACACATACCTGTGATCAAGGCACCCAGGAACACGTGCCTTGTTTCAATGAGAAATGGGAGCACCTATAGCATTTTTTTGCATCATTCCTCTGCCATTCAGCATTAATACTTCAAGGTTCAGAGTCCTTTGAGGACCAACATGAACGCTGGTGACATTTCTGTTAAGTTGCTCTGAACCTACAGCGTAAGGCAGGGTATGAATGTATAATCCGTTTTTCTGAGCTACTTAGAATAAAGTCTCTCGGAAAAGAGAGTAAAGGGAGGAAAATCTATAAAATCAGTAAACAAAGACTCTCCAGGCTTTATCTGAATAGATACCGTTCTGAACATTTCATTCAAAAGACATCCGCTTTTTAATCTCTAAGTTACTGTAAGATTTTGTTGTGATCTTTTATTTTCTCACCACCCCTCCCTTTTTTTTAAAGGAATAGATACCAATGAACCAAATGCTGTAGTCATAGGACTGGCTCCTGACCACTTCAATTATCAAATGATGAACAAGGCGTTTCGGTAAGTTCAAATAGTACGATGATCATTTTCAAAGAGACGTGTTCTTTATACCCTCAGCTGAGAACTGGGAATATGTATATATATTTTACTACAACTCCCCAAATCCTCAAACCAGCATGTTTGATATTTACAGTCTGAAGAAGAAATTCATTGTGTGGTTAGCATCTTGATGTCAGTCCACCTAATTTGCATTTCCTGAAGTCAACGGCAAACCATCTTGTAATCATCCTTCAGATTTTGGCACTTCTCTTAGCTTGGTCGTGCAGTTCTCCCATCAAAGAAAATGTGTAGAAAAATGGTAGGTTAGACAGCCTGCAAAAAAATGCAGATTGAAATAGGCTGCTTGCAGAAAACCAGCCATACCTTAGGTTAGGGTGATATACATACCAAAGTATGCAGAGAAAGGCATAGGAGCCTTTGAGGTGGATTTGAAAACCACTTCATGCCTCGTGATGGAAAAGGATGAGCTGGACCTGTGCTTGAAAAGGCATCAAGGCTATAAGAATGCAAAGCAGTCACACTCCCTCTGTTCTCCGTCCTTGTCAGGATGAAGGTCTTGGCACTTGACACTAGTTACTCTTCTACCTGTTATAAAGATGCACCATTAGATAATTTTTATGGAGAGATTATCTGGAGGTGGTTTATTACAGGGGTGATGCTAACCATGCTTGGTGGTGCCAGGTGGGATTCCCTTCAGGATGCTGAGTCACGTGGTTGCCCATTCCCTAGAAGGAACCCTTGTTTCTGTTTCGGAAAGGTAGAGGTTCCCCTTAACATTTAGTCCAGTCATGTCCGACTCTAGGGCGCAGTGTTCATCCCCGTCTCCAAGCCATAGAGCCAGCGTTTGTCCAAAGACAGTTTCCGTGGTCACGTGGCCAGCGTGACTAGACATGGAACGCTGCTACCTTCCCACCGAGGTGGTCCCTACTTATCGACTCGCATTTACATGCTTTCAAACGGCTAGGTTGGCGGGAGCTGGGACAAAGTGATGGGAGCTCACTCCGTCACGTGGATTCGATCTTACGACGGCTGGTCTTCTGACCTTGCAGCAGAGAGGCTTCTGCGGTTTAACCCACAGCGCCACCACATCCCCGTTTCTGTTTGAGAAACGGACTTATGTGAGTTAGTTATGTGCCATGAAGTTGGAACCAACCCTAATAGGGCTTTCAAGGTCAGTGAGATGTTTAAAGAGTGGTTTTACCAGTTCCACGCTCTGACCCATGAGCTTCTATGGCTGAGAACCTTGGTCTCCAGAGTCCTAACTCTATCCGCTACTCCACACTGTGTGTAGCGCCAACCTGGCATTAAGTCAAGAGGCATGACGTTGTTCACATCAGTGCCTGTTGCTGCCAAACAGCCCTGTGTTTGCAGCCCGCTTGGGCTGACAGTAAGACTGTTCCTCCACTGGATGGCTCTTCAGAGTTGGGTGGAGGAGGTACAGTTTCAGGCTGAGAGAACAGAAATGCGGTCTACTGTGAGATATATTGAAGGTGAAATTGCAGAGCGGGGTGGATTCAGTTTTTGAAGAACCTGGGAGACGGCTGGGCTGCAACACACAGTCGCTCTCTAGAGTAATTGCATCCTGAGTCTTACTAGCCATTATGACATCCAGCCTCCAGTAGATGAAGGAGGACAAGAAATGGCATCAATGGCGGTGTCAACGGGAGCCCATCCCCATGCCTTTACGTACCTTTAGGGAATGTATTGAGCAGATGCCATGTTGAGGAGCACTGGGAGAGTACTGGGAGACACCTAAGAGTGAGGGCAAGGTGCCTTCGTTGTGGGGTGACAGTTCTCTCAAAGCTTATGGTCGTCCTCTTAGGTATCTCAGAAAACGTATGGCAGCATTGTTTAGCTAAGGCCTCTTTACCTTGCCTTGAAGGAAAGAGATTTTATACTTTTGGCATGCATCCTAGATGCCTAATCTTACCTTAAAACCCATTCTTCATTTCTCATCTGTTTTTTTTTAAATTTAATTAAGGAGGGACAACATCATTTTAAAGCACTGTAATGAAAAGGAGGTGGACTTTGATTTCAAAAATTAATGTGTCTCGATGGCAGAAACATTGCTCTAAGGGAGCATGTTTAGTGCCTTCTTTTAGGAAACATATGCTGAGAGTGACATTGTGAATGTGTGTGTATGTTTTTAATAATTCCTGAGTACCAGATGACATTTTACCTGCAAATATTAACAACGGATGAGTAATATATTGGGTTCTAAAGGTTTGATGTATCTTGTGCAGCTTGTCAGGGCCTGCGCAAGCTTTGGGGGTTGCTTTTCCGGGTTCTTTCCCTCCTGCCACTTGAATTTATTGCCAGGCTTCCAGCATCCTTTCATTCCTGACAGCATTTGGAAGAGTCATCCCCAGTCAAGAGTCCAGGAACGATCTGCACCCCCTATAACTATTTTCACATTCTGTAACCCCAGCGTTTCAAGCCTTGACCAACTAAAACTGCAGGTGGTGGGACTTTCCTGGGGGGCTGCTTCAGGCGACTGGAAAAGCTGTCCCTCCTGCCATCAGCAGGTCGGCTGGAGTGCGGTGGGGAGATGATGGCAAGGAGCAGGGCCCACCCAGAGGGCCATTTGGCAACCGGCTCTTTCAGCGGTTCGTGTGCCCTCTCTCCAGCTGAAGCGAAAGAGCTCACCACTCGTAGGCAGTGCCTTCTTCTCTAGAGAGAATTCTTTTCTTCCCTAGAGAGATTTGCCTGGGGCCACCTTCTCACCCCTGAGGAAACGTTAGGAAGAACCACCTTCAGAATCACGGCCAAAGAGCCTGAAAAACCCACAACCACTAAAACTTTTCTTCTTCTTCTTCCCTGTGTCTCTTTAAAAAATCATTTAAGGATTTGCCTTCATACTTTCTCTGCTTTACGAAAAGGTCAGGCAGGGGTTGTTATATTTTAAATCCTGTATTCTGCTCTATTGTATTTTGTTCTCAGTTCCGTAAGCTGCCCACCACCGAACATGCTGAGCAGCCATGTAAAAGTGGTAAATAAATAGACGTTGAAGGCAGTCTTTGGGAGATGACATTCCTAATCTTCCTTAAATGATGAAGTCAGTCACCTTTTTTAATTTTTTTGTTGGTGGAGGAAGTGGTCTTGTCTTATAGGGGTGGTTGGTGTTTTTTTACCTTTACACATTCTTTTGTGTTCTCTCTTTCTAGCGCTCTTTTTAACCGTGTGGCTCTTTCCCCACTCTTTCTTTGAGGCTTATTCTTGATGGGGCTCCTCTCATAGCCATCCACAAAGCGAGATATTACAAAAGGAAAGATGGCCTAGCTCTTGGCCCCGGGCCATTCGTCACAGGACTGGAGTATGCCACTGACGTGAAGGCCACCGTGGTGGGCAAGCCGGAGCGAACGTTCTTCCTGGAAGCCTTGCGTGGTACCAACTGTGCACCAGAGGAGACCGTCATGATCGGCGATGTGAGTGCCTGGATCACTCAGGATCCCCTTCTTGCCGTATGTTCACTCCACCGGCTCACTCAAGCTAACTTTTCGCCTTGCTTTCTGCCTTACAGGACTGCAGGGACGATGTTGGAGGGGCCCAGAATGCTGGCATGCTGGGCATATTAGTCAAGACAGGTAAGTTGTGTTTTCTCACCATCTCTGGCTTCTTGAAGAAACCCAGAGCAGTCTTTGTGTTCTGTTTTGTAGACCAGGAAAAGGGGCACCAAAGGGATCAGGAGACCAGAATCCCTGCCTGGTGAAAGATGGCTCATCCTTTGAGGCAGGGCAGTGGGGGAGTGGGTGGGGAGGAGGTTTACCTAATTTATTCGTGATGTGGAGGATGTGGGGAGATGTTTCTCACAGAATTATAGAGCGGAAGGAATCTTGCGAGGCCACTTGTTCCAACCACCACGCACACAAACATCAATAATATTTTTTCTCCCTTTAATGCGCGTTTGGGGTTTAAAAACTTGTTCTGAGTAAACAAAGAAGAAAGCAGATTTAAACAGATTTCTGAAGTTATTGGAGATACTCAGATTACTTTGGAAGTATTTCCTTGAGTAAAAGAGGTTTGCATTGGAAATAAAAAAGCATTAATTTTAGGAGGAACACATCCTTCTCCCTGTAGGAGCTCACATGTAACATGAACCCACAGCATCCCTGATAATTGACCATTCAGTCTCTGCTTACACACCTTCATCCATGGTCGGCGCACCATCCCAACAGCAGGCTATTCCCGTTCATTTGTTCTTCCCTTTAGGAAGTTTCTCTAAATGTTTAACTACAATCCGTTCCTCTAGAGTTATCACCCAGCGGTTCTACTCCCGCTCTTTAGGGAAGCCAAAAACGGTTTATAGCAGTGGTCCCCAACCTTGGGCGATCTTGGTCTGCAACTCCCAAGAAACTCCAACCACCACAGCTGGTGGTGAAGGCTTCTGGGAGTTGAATTCCAAGAACACCTGGGTTCCCCAAGGTTGGGAACCACTGATTTATAGCACCAGAGCCATGCCGTATGTACCAACAAAACATTAGGAGGTGCATACATGTCGCTGGGGTGCAGGGAAGGCTAGGTGGACATTCCTCTAAGGCAGGGAGTCACCATGGACAGAGGCTTTGCAGTGGTCCAAGCTGGTCAGGTCTGGATGTCCAGAAAAAACTTTATATGTATTTAAAACATTGGGACACTTGTTTTTTCTTTTGTCGTAGGGAAATATCGAGAGGCTGATGAAGGCAAGATTAACCCACCGCCGTATTTAACCTGTGAAAGTTTCCCCCAGGCTGTAGATCATATCCTCCAGCATTTACAGTGAAGCCACCTAGAAGATTGGATTGTTTCCTTTGAACGCTAAAAGCTGAAACCTCCCATCGTGTCCTTCATAGAAGGAAGTTGTCCATCGCTCTGCCTAGAGTACGCCACCTTATACTGAGAGAGGATGACCGTTTCTTTTTATTTGGGGGCCATGTATAAAAATTTGCCACGTACTCTCACTCTTATGTCTGAGGAAGTGGGCCGTGTCCACAAAAGTTCACATTAAAATATTAAGGTGCCACAACATTGTTTTATTTTATTTTTTAAGTTTTTATGTGTTTTGAGGTTGTTGGTTGTTTTTTTTTTTTTTTGCTTCTGTTTTAATTTGTTCCTTGGCTGATATGCAATTTCTCAAACTCTAAAAATAACTCCTTGCATGTAAAAGAAAGGCGCTGTAGCCTGGCCGTCACCTCTGGCATGCTAGTATTTTTATGTTTGAGGGAGTTGGGAGGAAAGGTTGACAGTGAGATGCCAAACACGCCACCTTGTCGTCTGGAATGGTAAGCCCTATGCTTTTGCAAAACCCGTAACTCTGTTCTTATTATGAGGGGGGCGTAGGAAATGTGCGCAGCACGCTCCCACGAACTGCAGTCAGCACTATTAACATCTTGTGTGCTGTAAGCTTTCTCAAATCAAGTAAATTTATTGTCATTGTAAGTCTATACATAGTATATACATACAACGAAATTCACACGGACACTCAGAGACCAGACCCACAGGCACACACATAAAAAAATCCCCAAACACTCCCCACCCACTAAAAATCCCCGCCCTAAAAATACAAACATCTACACCGCAGGCTTCTACTCTCGCATTATCACCTTTGATGCCAAAAGAAGACAAAGTACAGGATTGGTCTCCAGCTTTGCTGAGACCGTGAAGGCATGTATGAATGACCTCCCTGTTCCTGCTGCCAGCAAATGTTGGGGACTTTTTCCTCGGACATTTATACACCCCTGGGACTGACATGTTGATGTGTCTCTTCCACAGGCCGTGAGAGCTTCCACTTCCTTCAAAGTGGATTTCTTTAATAAGGGGGAGGGGAGAGGAACGAGGCTTTCAAAAAGATGATTGCGCCTCTTCTTAGAAAGGCAATAAAAAGCTTGGGGGGAAATGCAGGTTTGCTCTGCTTCTTATCCTTGTAAGTGTTCCGGTTTGTGAAGTTAATACTGTGTTCTAAAAAAAGTTTTCGGTCCCTTGCTAAAGTTTCAACAGTTGATGGGCCTTTTTTTTTTTTTTGCTTCTTAGCGACCGGTGCAGAAACACACTCGGGGTTTTTAGAAATTCAAAGCAAAGAGAGTGGTTAGGAGCACTGGAGGAAGTGGGGACGCGATCGCCTTTTACCTTTCTCTCTTTCTTATTTACTAGTTCTAACTTAGCCTAAAACAGTAGAAAAATTAAATAAATAAATAAATAAAAACCACATGCTTATTTTGTAACTGGGTGTGCACTGACCAAATGGCTTGTTATCAACACAACAGTTCTGCAAGAGGACTGAGTAAATAGAGCCGTAAAACCAGTTTCTCCCATCTCCAACCTCTGGGCCGTACTCAGGTCTTAATGTGGTGTCATCCAAAGAGGTGATGTGTTGATCAAAAGGGGTTGAATTAGTGTGGCTACCTGAGCAAAACAGTCTCCTGAACAAAGCTTGGTTTTTTTCCAGTCAACCCACACCATCTCATGGTCCCCTTTAAAAAACAAAGCTTCACAGCACAAGAATAGGATAAACTGCTCATTAAGAACCTGTGTCATAAGATACCAAAAGTTCTTCTTTTTAGGCTGCTGATGACGGGCAGCCTCTTTCTTTCTTCTGATCCAACTTAAATACAGTCAGGTTGCCATATAACCCACCGTTCTTTATTTAAAGTCATCCTTCTGTTCTTGGCTGAAATTCTGCCAGTCCATTAATAGCCATAAGGGTTGTTTTTCAGATTTCATGTTAAAATTCAAACAATCGGGATTTTACAGATGTTTTAATTAGGTGTTGGTTGTTATCAAGTATGGCTTGGAAAGAAACATTTGGTCCAACGCAACTCAATAGACGATGAAAGACTGCACAAGGGGCCTATTAAGAACAGTTGTATGGTTTCTTTGGACGGGTGGGGGACTCTACCTCTTTCCAAACACAAATGGGAGAGAATCCTTTAGAAAGAAAAAACCATAGGGACACATTTCCCACTTTTATAGGGTTTTGTTTGTACAGCTATAAAATGAGATTGCAATTTGAGCAAACCCTCTCCTTCCCACACGTGTTAACTGCACCAAAAGGAACTAACTTTTCTAATGACAGCAAATGGGTTTTCTGGTCCATTTGCAAAGCTATAAGAATGGGAGCCCTTTATGATCACTTTATTGTGCTCCCGAGTGTTAAATTATTACACTGTAATTGTAGCAATGGCTTTACTGAAAGCACGGGTTTATTAATAAACTCCTCTCTCTGGGAAGGAAAAAATGTATCTGATCTACTATATAAAAAAGGGTCTCCTGTCATTGGGTGCCCTTCCGCATGGATTTTACTGCAACTCCCATTACCCCGATCCAGTTCAAAAATGATGTGTTACTGCATCGGGTGGAGGATATTTGGAGGGGGAAGCAGTTGCTATATAAACCCAGCTAAGCATTTGTCACTTTCAGTGGTGCAATATTGTCCCCGTTTCTCTAAAATGAAGAACACTAGTAACAAACGACTAATACGGTCCATCTGTGGGATGGTCAGCTGGATGCTTTAAAATTAAAAACCACCATTTGGTTACAGGCATCAAATAAAGTGCAAAACTGTTTTCCTTGCATATTAATTAAGAACGACTGGCCAAAGAGTTACTCTGTGAGCAGCTGGCGTCCCTCTCTCATCAGCTGTTGCCGTGCACTTTTGAGAATGGCCCCAGTTTCTCCTGATGTTGCGTTTCCCAAGAAAGACCTAAAAAAAACCACACAGTTCCACCTCTTGCATGGGCTTGCGTTTTGGTGGCAGGAGAGAGAGAGAGAGCGGAAACCGTGGCTTACAGTCCCAAAGCCCTCGTCCCGCTCATACAGACTCAAATTCTCTTTGCCAGTCGATATATTTTTGGCTCAGGTTCTTAGCGGAGGGCTTGGTGTGCTTGATCACATCCAGGAAGTCTTCTGTCGTTATGGTGTCCAGTTGGATCACAGGTAAGTTCCCGCTATCTGGACAGAAGGAAAACATGAACTCAAAAATCCATTTTTTTGGTCCTTTTGATCATCAGAATAGGGCGAGTACGCCGCTCAACATCGCCTTACGATCAGCATGAAGCCAAGAGGACAATTAAGTCATGGGACTCCAAAGACCGCCTCCTCCCCCACCTTACTGCCCGCTGTTCCACTTGGCCTATTCTGTAGCACCCTCCTCGGCCGATCACCCCCTTGACGTTGCTGCTGCTGGAGAGGAGTAGCCTCTTAAGGCAGCCTTTTGGCTTTCATAGTCTGGGGTCCATCTGACACCATTTCCTGCCCCTGACCACACTGGCTGCCATTTCTGGGAACGGATGTCCCTAAATGTCTGGAGAGGGATCTAGGCAGAGCCTCAATGACACCTGGGACAGACCTCTGGCCTCCAGCCAGGCCACCCCACAGTGTAAGATTTTGGGAATAGGTACTGAGGAAATGGCTGGCAGAAAAAAAAACACTACCCATCTCAGGGCACTTGGGAATAGGGACGGGCTGTGCAGAGCATGCCCCTGGTATCTTTTTAGTTGCATGGAATCTCTTCCGTCCATCAACCAGTCAGTGACTGAAGATGGTCAGCTTCCTGGAGGTCAAGAAGACTTCCCTTTAGGAACGGCCGTAAGCTCCCTCTGAACCCAGAGGAAAGAATGAGATGGAAATTCCCAGTCAGCCAATCCAGCCATTGGGTTTTCTGACAAATACGTGTGCCAAGGACCTGCCAAGTCAAGGCATGCTGTGCCTGCAATGGGGGATCAGGAGGGTGGGGCGCCAGTGGACTGGACAGTTTCCCAGCCCCACCGCTCCTGCCATTCCTCTGTCACTGGATTTTATTTTTATGTTATATGTAAACCGCCCAGAGTAGACACATTCTAGATGGGCGGTGATGTATATACATCTAATAAATAAATAATAAATCACTGAACACAGGGACCTGCCTTAACATAGTCAGGCTTCATTGATTCAGTCCCACTAGGCACTAGTAATGCCAGAATGTTTGTAGACTTCAAGACTTATGGAATCTATGTTGGTTTTTTTAACTGGGGCATTGAGACGGTGCAACTGGAGCCTTGGGCAAAAAGACCTAGGGTTCGAACTCAATCATTCCTAATGCAGAAATTTGTTTCAAATGCCAAAAGGTAAACCACATACAAAGCTCTGTTTTCTTCATTTGTGGAGAAAAACACAGTTGCTTTTTGGCTACTATTCATGAACAGTGAGAATAATAAATCCTTGTTGATCTACTGAAGGTCACCCAACCTCCCACATTCAAAATGTGAAAAAAAGGGGGGGGGGAAGTCTCATAGCATGGATTTATAACATGCTTAGAGAGAACTTGGGGCAGGTAAAGTGTTTTGGCCATTAAATGTAGAGATTCCTTTAACAGGAAAGTCAAAGGAAAAAAACTGTTCTTCACACATCAGAATTAATATATCTATAAGAGGAATTCAAAATGTGGTGTTGGAAGAGACCTTTGCAGGTACCATAGATTGGCAAAAGGAAAAGGAAAAAAATTCTGTGGGTTTTAGATCAACCGAAGCCTGAGCTCTCGTTTGAAACCAACATGACAAAAATAAGGCTGTCGTCCGTTAGACATAACATGAGAAGATTCACAAGACAGTAACGCTAGAAAAAGTGGAAGACGGTAAGAAAAGATGAAGACCTAACATAGAATGGATTCACTCCAGAAAGGAAAGCCAGGGTCTTGGAGTTTGCAAAACCTGAGCAGGGCAACTAACAGGAAGGCTTCTTCTGGAAGGTCATGAATTCATGAGATGCTCTAATCTGAAAAAAACGTGATGTTCCATCACAACAACATAAGGACACAGAATATGGCCACCTGCCGGTGTGTGCCTAGAGAGAGGTCTGCCCTTTCACCGCTTGCTCCTCAAAGCTTAGCTCAGCCCCTCTTCCTGTGGCCCTCTTTCAAGTATCCAGTGAGAGTCCATGCAGCTTGGATGTGGAAAGGGTTACTTTACCTGGCTGGTGGTTCTCAAGGGCACTGAAGATTTTTCTCACAGGGCGCATGGCAGCTTCTTTGCACACCAACTTAATGTCAGACCCGGAATATCCATCCATCTCCTGAGATGTAAATGGAAAGATGGGACTTTTAGTCTGTCAAAACTTCCTAGTGCGGGCTGCCGAAAAGCTAGCCTTTCACACAATAGGAGCAATTAAGTGACTAAGCGGGAAGAGGCCACAGGGAAGACTGTGCCGTAAGACGGTTAGCAGATGGATTAATCATCATTATGTGCTGTTAAGTCCATTGTGACTTATGAAGAACCTTTACAGGGTTTTCCAGGCAGACAGGACTCGGAAATGCTTTACCATTCCCTTCTTTTGGGGGCATCCCGGGACCATTGTGGCTTGCCCAGATCTACACAAGCGGACTTTGCTGGGAGGGAGAGTGGGGAACTGAATTCCCAACCTCTGGTTCTTCAGCCAGAGACCTAACTCTGTGAACTATCCAGCCAACTTAGCAGACCTTTTTAGAGTACAGTTTTCCCACTACGGCATTTTCTAATCCTTATCCTATTCAAATGAAAGCAGCTCATTACACCTCAACTACAATCCTAAATATCTGAAGGAGTGTCTCTATATCAACATGCCTGTGACCAGTGAACCCAGGATTCCCACTGCTGAAGCCCTGGGAATTTGTTACTAACGGGTGATGATGTCATCTGCCACCCTCCCTCAACCTCCCCGTTTCCTCTGCACTTCAGTTCGAGGAGGCCCTATGGTGCAGTGGTTAAACAGTAGTACTGCAGTCGAGCCTCTGCTCACGACTTGAATTTGATCCTGATAAGATTCAGGTATCTGGCTCAAGGTTGACTCGGCCTTCCAAGGTCGGTAAAATGGGTACCCAACTCGTTGGTGGGGCAAAGTGTTGTTTGCATAATTATGTTGCAAACTGCCCAGAGAGTGATCTAGCGCTATGGGGTGGTAGATAAGTGAAAACAACAAGAACAATATGCACAGAAGCCAGGAAGACAGGTAGGATTTTCAGGCAAAGCAAGCCATCCCTGTTGTAAAGGCAAATGTTCTAGAGTGGCCTGAGAGCTCAGGGGGCGAGGAAGACACATAAAAATTACAAATGACATGCTCACAGCCGAGATGCAAGCTGCTGAAACTCATTTGCTGATACAGATCAAAACCGTTGTTCAGTTTTTGGCCTTTCCCTGAGTGTATTTTGACCTGGCTTTTCATGAGTGCCTGCATAGCAACATTTGCTCCATGTCACTGGCCGTGCCATAAGACTCCCCTCGTGCATGCAATGTGACAACCAGAACAGCTTTCTCAGTTTTTTTCCCCCATCAGTGACCTCCAACCAGAACTTCTTCCTGCTCACCTGACTGAGTAAGGCATAGTTGAACTCCGTCCTCAGCTCCACTCCTCCACTATTGCTCACCGGGGGAAGCCAGTGCTGGATCATGGCCTGACGGGCCTCTTTACTCGGGAGATCAACCAGGATCCTTTTCTCCAGCCGGCGCAGCATGGCGCAATCCAACTCCCTTGAAAAGAGCACAGAGCATCCCAGGAAATAGAAGCATAGAAGGTTTAGGGGCCGGTGAGTGAGATATGGTGGAACCTTATCACTTCTGGAAGTGATGTCTTCATAGAATAACTGAAAGCCTAGTGAGAAGTGTGATTGTAGCTCCCCAATGAGCATAACTAAGTCAGGGCTTATTTGAGTTTTCATGTTTATCCCTCCAGGGCTGCTGCTTGGAGCCATTACTTCTTTGGATAAAAACTCCCAGAATCCTGGCTGGCAGATTTGGGAAGCTGTTTCCTCCCTGCCCAAGTAACATTTCCGTTTTCTAAAGCAGTATAAAACAACAAGTTGCAGGTATGAATGGGCCACATTAATGAAATTCACAGTAGGAGCAACATCCCAGACCTTAGGTTAGCTTCTAGTCTCCTGCATATACTATTTCCCAAGATTGCCTCCAGTACCTAATGGCATATATTTTCCTTAGCATATCATTCTCCTTTCTGCAATCTATGTGGCATGAAAAAAATAGAACAACTGAAAGGCTTTATCCTGAAACTTCTAGGAGTCACCTTTTAATACCAATAAAATCCAACCCTCCCTATTTATAGAGGATATCTTTTCTGGGCGCTGAATGTTTTAAGCACCTTATGAGTTTCTTTGCTGAAACCCTTCTTTAGCTTAACCATAGTAAATAACTTGGCTATCAAGTCCCCTTTTTAAATATTAGCAGCTGGCTTGCCCTGGCACACACTGACTTTAGAAAGGATTATGTCCTTCGGCTGCACAAACAAGAAGAATTGCAAAAGCCAACAAAACCTTAATAATAATAATAGTAATATAAAAAAAGGCAAAAAGCTCCCAATTAATCTTTGAAGGCTTTAAGCAAATATCAAGGCTTTTACTGCTCCGAGACTAAGTAAAATCTTTATCTGTGTTTAGAGGCTCACGCAAATGTATTCAAAACGTACTCTCCCGATCTCTTACCAGGGCAGGTTGGAAGCCGCTAAAACAAAGACAAGATCATCCGATCGGGCCAGGCCGTCCATCTGCACCAATAATTCGGTTTTCATCCGACGGCTTCCTTCATGTTCACCACTATTGGAGATGTATGGGGAGGCAAGAAAAGGGGGAAGTTTCAGCCCATGGCTGCATCTGGATGACAGCCTTTGTTTCGACTGGGAGAATTTCAGAGGCGGAAACCTCGTTATGGGTTTTGTGAATCTCTTTCCTGCATCCCCACATTCCAAACTCCAAGCATGGCTCAGTTCCATTAGCTAAACCCGAAGCATTATGTCAAACTTCATGACGATTAATGCCCAGAAGTTAATTCTGCAACGAATCCACTCGTAAGAGTACAAGGAAATGCACATTTTGGAGTTTTATCTTTGCATGCAGATTAATACAAGCAGCCCTGAGCTGGCATTTAGTGAGAAGGCTATTAAGCCTCGAGTTGGCTCACCCGGGATAATTACAGAGGACAGAAGCCACCCTCATTCACTGGTAGAAGGCTGGCTTTGTGGATCTGAGTAATACAAGGCAGGAGGGACTAGCTCAGTAGGTGATCGGATCTTATCCAATTCACAGTGTGGCACAACACAATGAGAAGCTCTCCAGTGGAAGAGATGATTGAAATGAAAAGGAATTATATGAATACACCTGCAACCTTGTGCTTCTCCTATCCTGTTCGATACAGAGAGGACTCGTGAGGACTGTACCACAGTCGAGAACAGGAGAAGCTTTTATCCCACCATTCAACTATCAACCATCAAGGGCCCTGGCTTCTCAAGCAAGCTCTTGATCTCTGCTTGCAACATTCAGAAGAGCAGAGGTTTCTTCTATCAGAGGGGATACGCTTGCTTACTGAGACTAGAAGAGGTTTATTAAAAGACACATTTTGCTGAGGCAAGTCCCCGGTTCACCACTTAAGACTTCCCTCTGAGGGATTTCAAGAAACCTGGTTGGGAAGGGCTTTTGCCAAAGAGTTCAGAGTCAAGGGACCATCCACTGCTATAAGGCAGGGGCTTCCCAGCTGTGTACAGTATTTACTTGTATTCTTTCTGAGGTCCTCCCAACTATATTATTTTACAGCTGTCATTAGAATCAAAGGATCTCTGGGAAAATGTAAATGTACATGATTTATCACTTGATGATGGCACATCCATGAGATATATCCTTTCTATATTTTGATCAGCTCTGCCCCTGGGCTCCAGTCTTTGGAAGTACTATCCAACTATGGATGAAATCCATGAGTAAGTTGCCACTAGAGAAGGCCCACTGAATCAGTGGAACGTGCAGAGAAGTGGACTCAGCAAATCCCCACTGATACAATTGGCTACTCTATGTGTGACGTACTACTGGATTTCAACCTACGACTTGCATTTCAGGTGGGGAGGGGAGCTTTCAAGATTTTCTGTCTGGAAAGGCCCAGTCCAACCACCTAAACCTTTCACAAATGCCATGCTAATTATATGAGTACAGTATTCCTACCATTAATGCAGTCCATGGCCTGCAAACCAACTTCAAGAACAATTTTATCTGTTTATTTCTTTACTTTATTTACATCCCATCTTTCTCAAAGAGAAGGGATACAAGGCAGTGTACAACAGCTGAAAAATACATACTTTAAAGCTCAATAGATTAAGATTTATTTATTTATTAATTTAAATGGATTTAAAATACCTATTTATTTATTTAAAAATTACCCCTCCTTTCTCTTAAAAGAGGACCAAAGGCATCTTCCATCATTAAAAAGGACACTATTTAAAAGTTAAAAACAGTTAAGTTATTCAAATATTTAAAAAGTATTCAATGCATATTATATTAAAAATGTTACTGTGTTTCCCTAAAAATAAGACAAGGTGTTATAGTACTTTTTGCTCCGAAAACCACATTAGGGCTTATTTTCAGGGGATCTTTTATTTTTTTTCATGTACAACAATCTACATTTATTCAAATACAGGCATGTCATTTTCTTCGGGTTGCTACACAAGGGTAGAGGGTGGGTTTTCACTTAATTGGGGCTTATTTTGGGGGTAGATCTTATACTACAAGCATCCTAAAAAATCATGCTAGGGCTTATTTTCAGGTTAGATCTTATTTTCGGGGAAACAGGGTAGGTAAAAACATTACCGAAGCAGATTTTAAAGCAACAAAAAATACAAACCCTTCTGCTTTGAAACACTTCTTAATATTAATATTAAATGTTTAAAACGTTAAAAACATCATTAGCTAAAGTAAGTTTAAACAAATTTAAAACACCCAACTTAAGAAAGCATCCCCCACCATCCTACAGGTGCATTCCAAGATCAAAGGCCAGCTGAAAAGGAAGCTTTTCCTCTCCCGGCAGAAGCATGGCAAGGAGGGGGCCAGAGAATGTCATAAACTGGAAATGGCCACAGAAAATGGCCTCTCCTGAGCCCTAAGCAAACCATGCCTGTAATGGGGGTGGGACTGAGAGCAAACCCTTGCCAAAAGATCTCAGAGAGTGGGGGGGGGAGGGGAAATTATGTGATATTTTAAGGAGAGGTAAAGGTTCCCCTTGACATTTAGTCCAGTCGTGTCTGACACTAGGGCATGGTGCTCATCCCCATCTCCACGCCGTAGAGCTAGTGTTTTGTCCAAAGACAGTTTCCATGGTCGCGTGACTAGACACGGAATGCTGTGACTTTCCCACCATGGTGGTACCTATTTATTGACTCAATTTTTTTACATGCTTTCGAATGGCTAGGTTGGCAGGAGCTGGGATGAGCAATGGGAGCTCACTCTGTCGCATCGATTCGATCTTACGACGGCTGGTCTTCTGACCTTGCAGCACAGAGGCTTCTGTGGTTTAACCTGCAGCGCCACCACGTCCCTTTATTTTAAGGATATGTTTTATAAAGACAAGGAAACTCATAGGAAGCTATAGCATCGTCCAGGCTGTTTGGTTTATATACCAGATGCCTTGAGAACTGGACTTGAGGTTCAGCAGCTGAAATCACTGACCTGCAGGGACAACGCACTTGGCTTTACAAACCAAATGCAGTTGCTCCTTCCTCAATTGCTTGGCCAGGCAAGACAAGGCCCTCCAAAGGTTGTTGAGCCGTAGCGCCCATTGTCTCCCATCATCAACTATGCTGGCTAGGGAGAACTGATGGAAAGTACAGTCCAGCACATCTAGTTGACCACAAACAGCCCACACTGGGCTCATGGGGTCACTTAGAGGCCGCAAAGGAGCACAGTCTTTCAGCATCCTACATACTCTTTTAAGCACAGTTGAACTTTGAGCTTGGCGGCCCACTCCACACAATCAGCATCCAGAGGAATGATGTGGAAGTGGGAGATCATCCTCTTCCATCTCGATGCTGCTTTGGCCACCCTTAGCATGTATGGGTTTATCTCCAAAGCCCCTTGGCAGGGACAAACTCAGAGAAAAGGACAAGGTTACCCTGGAGCGGTGCCTCGTTGACTCATGACGGACTCCAGCTCATCCAGGAAGATTGTGGAGGGGGCGTGGTAGCGGGCAAGCTCGAACAACACCTGCTCAGAGGGGAAAGGTCAAGAAAAGATGAATCGAGAAATCCTCTCTCTAGCTGTGTGAAGTTGGAAAGGCTAGCCTGGTGCAAGAATAAGCAAAGCTGGCCCACGCTAAGCTAGACAAAGAATACACCAAGCCCCATACTGTCTACTTTAATTATCCATCGGCTCTTTGGGGTTCATGTGAAAATCGTTCTTATCTCCTGCTATGAGAGATCCTTGCAACAGATGTGCGGACATGGCTATATGTAAAGTATACATTCCTGCTCCATGCCATAACTTCTATTCTTTACAATAGAATTTATGAAAAAAAGGCTTCCTGTTAAATTGTTAGCGAACGCTGTTGGAAACACAAAGAAAACCACACTGGGTGAGCTTGGGAGGGTGTAGCCTAAAAAGAATTTATGTTAAACGTTCTTGATTTAACATAAACATTCTTGGTGATGTCGAAATCCACTGACATCTGCAAGTGCTTCTTCCTGTTGTAGATCACATCAAAAGTTTAACCCAGGCCAGAATCCTATGACTTATGCCTGCCATCATGACCCCAATGACACACGTTTCAGCAGAAGATCACTCCAGTTAAGAGGTCAAAATGCATCATACCAGGTCCTAGAACTGAACGAGTGGCTATGTGCTGATGAGATCTATATCACTGGGCTCATGCCAGTAACAGAATTCTGGCTAACCGTTCCAATTATTTTGCTATTATTCAGATTATTGATTGATTGATTGATTGATTGATTGATTGATTGATTGATTGATTGACTGACTGACTGACTGACTGACTGACTGACTGACTGACTGACTGACTGACTGACTGATTGATTGATTGATTATCCGATTTCTACCCCACCCCTCTAGACAGAGTCTACTCGGGGCGGCTTACAAGCAGTTATAAAACATCATTAACATTCATCATAAAACAATCATATAATTAAATCAACAAATTTAGAAGTTAAAGATGGGGGAAAAGGAAAACTAAAGAGAAAAAAAAAATCAAGTGTTGACTGGAGGGAAGGCCTGCCTAAAGAGCCAAATCTTTAACTGACTCTTATTCAAGCCATCTGGATATATTTCATTGAGATTCATGACAAATACTCAAGTTTCTTTTATTTACCACTTAAGCAATATTGTTTAAAGCACCGAACAGAAACAAACCAATATGTCCAAATGCTTTATATACCTCTTAATGAAATTCTGACTCCACTGTTGTTTCATGCAATGATCTATCCAGAGACAGAATCTACAGTAAACTATTTTAAATTCATAGGACTGTAAATAATAATAATCTTGTGCTGCCAAGCCAATTCTCACTTATGGCAACCCTTTTCCAGGGTTTTCCAGGTAGAGAATCCTCCAAAGTACACTACCCTTCCCTTCCTCTAGGGGGGGCCTTGGGACTGTGCAGGTTGCCCAAGGCTACGCAGGTTGGCTCTTCTCCCAGGAGGCACAAGTGGGGAATCGAATTCACAACCTACCTAAACCACTGAGCTATCCAGCCATCACATATAAGATAAGGTACAAATATAATAAAGACTAGTAGAAAGAAAACACTGTGTTAATGTGTCATGTGTTCTGCTCTTGCTGTGGGGTCTGGCTGATATTAGTTGGTTATATTTTGAGAGAAGAAGGTACACATGCTACAAGAGTATTTGCAGAAATTTATCTGAAATACTGCCTTGGCATGAGAGCACAAATCATTTCTTAAATCTGCAAGGCTTATAAAAGAGCAAACATACATAAATAATCCTGTCTTTATGTTTTAAATCTTTTCTGCTAAATCCTACCCAAGTCCATGGAGAGTAATAGGATAGAAGAAAATGACTCCAGAAAGGGATTCCGGGCAAATCCTAAAGCAGCCAACAGAGATTAAAACATTTCCCTTCCTGTGTTATTGCACCATTTGTAGATTTTTAAATAAGACTTTTCAACAAATGGAATTTAAAATAACGTCAGACTGAACGAAAACAACTTTGTTCCTTTTACTTCCCTGTTCCAAAACGAGATGTGAATAATGACAGTTTGAAAAGTACGGTCAGGTGACGAAGCTACACAGTTTTGAATTATGGACATAAATGGGGGGAAAAACATAAAACTTGGCATTTTGTGGCTCTCAAAAAGAAAAGAGAGGAGCTAGTTGATTTCCTTTTAGAAATATAATTCTGCTTTAGAAATCTGAGATTTTATCACTTAAAGGACCATGTGTTATTGGTCTTCTTGTTAAAGAGGACTTCATGCAAAATCAACTGTGAAAACAATTCTGACGTGGACATCATATGACCGTTTTAATCTTTGCAGTCAATGATACTTCATACTGAGAGCCTGAAGCTTCCTAGGGCTGCTGGAACTGCTGTAATGAGACAGTTGTCTATGTTCGCTTTTCCAATAAATAGAATATTTAGGGTACAGTTTAGAGGAGCCACATAAAACTTTTTTTTGGCCATGGTAATGAAGAAGGTACGGAAGGAAACCACACAAGATTGAAGTGAGTCCACTCCTGCCTTAGCGATCTCATTAGAAAACTCTGTAGGCTATTGTTACATTCTGCTGCTCTACAAGGAAAACAGAAATCGTTTTTACCTTGACGAGCTTTTCTGAATCACCCCTCCATTTGCTGACAATGGTAGATGCTGAGATGTTGAAGAAGGTTGTGTTGCATTCAGTGGCAACAGCTTTAGCTAGCAAAGTCTTCCCAGTACCTACAATGTGTAGGAAAAAAAGACATTTAGTCTCAACAGTCTTACGGTGATCTTAAGCATTCCTTTACATTGCTCCTACTGGGGATATATGTACATGCATTGGATTCCCGTAAGAAACCATTTTCTTGAGTTGTTTGACAAAGAGAGACTTGTCTCCATTAAAGAACCCCCAGTTAACATTATTTTAAAAGCAGATTAAAGGAGAGGCTTTATTATCAGCAGAATCCAAGCAATACTACTAACTGCAATGGAAACAAGCACCAGGCAAAAAAATTCTATTGTTCCAAAAAACTTTAATCTTGTGGTACAAGTTCTGGAGAAATCAGGTTTCCCCTGGAACGGATGTCCTAAGGAAAACATGCTACCAGGATTGCATGGAGCAGCTAGCCCGTCATCGCACATTCAGTGAATGACATAAATCATTTCAAAGGACTCTAAATAAAACCAGCACAGTGCCTACACTGGACAGTTCTACAAAAACTGTTCTACAAAAATATAAGATAGTAGGCAATGAGAAATGAATGAATAAACATCAGAGGTGACTGAGTACATTGTAACTGCCATGAAAACCTGTCCCAAGAGTGAGTTCAGAACAAGAGAAGAAAACACTCTTGCAGATTTCCAGGTATGGCGATTGCCTATTTATTTAAATACATGCAGATACAGTTCTGTAAAAGGTTATCTGGTTTGATGGGAAAAAACAAAACAAAACTGCAAACCAATTTAATGCTAATCTGGAGAGCTCAATGGCTTTGATCTCTGGTTGCAGAACCAGAGGTTGAGAGTTTGATTCCCCACTGTGCCTTTTTATTATTATTATTATTATTATTATTATTATTATTATTATTATTATTATTATTATTATTATTATTATTATTATTATTATTATTATTATTATTATTATTATTATTATTATTATTACTAATACTAATACTAATACTAATACTAATACTAATACTAATATTACAGTGGTGCCCCGCATAGCGACGATAATCTGTGCAGCAAAAATCGCTGCAAAGCAATTTCGTTGCTATGCGAAATTAAATGGGCTTAAAACTTACCTTTTAAGCGAAAATCCTCCATACGGCGGCCATTTTAGCTGCCCGGTAAGCAAGGGATCCGTCCCTGTTTTACCCGGCGGCCATTTTGGAAACCGCCGATCAGCTGGGGGAAAATCATCGCTATGTGATGATCGGTAAGCGAAACAGGGTACCGATCATCGCAAAGCGATTTTCCCCCATAGGAAACATCGTTATGCGATCGCAAAAGCGATCACAAATTCTTCATCATCGCTATGCAGATTCGTCGTTAAACGGGGCACCCATTATGCAAGGCACCACTATATTATTATTATTATTATTATTATTATTATTATTATTATTATTATTATTATTATTATTATTATTATTATTATTATTATTATTATTATTATTATTAAAGACGTCTTATACAGCCCCAGTTCACAGCAAGAATGAAGCGTCTGCTGTGATCACCATTAAAAATGTTAGGTTCGCCTTCCGCTAAAAGACATAAGAATTAAGGCAGATGTTAATACAGAGCTAGACTCATAAAACTATAGTTATACAGAGAATACCTGGAGGACCATATAGCAACAGCCCCTTCCATGGAGAAAGGATGCCTGTAAACAATTGTGGGTACTGCAGAAAGAAGAGGAAATATGAAATTTTTTGAAAAGGTTAATAATTTGTGCCAAAGAGCCTTTCTTGCCAGCACTCAAGCATACAAGGTTCAGCCCTCCACCCTGATGCCAGTTCTTCCACTTATGTGCAGAACACATAAACCATGGGGGCACTTTGCAATTTATCTGTATGCACAATCTACACAGGGAACGGAAGTACAAAACCACACAAAATGGTTAATTTGCAGAGGGGCTTCAGAGCTTCCAGCTGCACCAGAGCTTGTGAGTAAGAGAGCAAGAAGCCAACCCTCATCTGAAAACATCCAAAGCAAGAGGGGAAACATCAACTTCCCAATTTTACTGGCCTTAGAAATGTCTGGAGAAAGCTACCCTGTTTTTCCAAAAATAAGACCTAACCTGAAAATAAACCCTAGTAGGATTTTACAGGAAAAAATAAGCCCCAGTTAAGTGAAGCCTCGCCCTCCACCCTTGTGCAGTAACCAGAAGATGAGGATGGGACTGTATGTGAATAAAGGTAGATTTGTTGTACGGTACATGAAAAAAATAAAACATCCCATGAAAATAATCCCTAATGCGTTTTTTGGAGCAAAAATTAATATAAGACCCTGTCTTATTTTTAGGAATACACAGTAATTAAGGAAAATAGAGGAAACCTTTTTAGGGCTGATGAAATCCTTTGTCCATTTAGATCAGTACAGTCCTCTTAACCGGTAGCATCTTTCCAAAGTCTCAGGTGCAGAGATAATTCAATCATCAGAGGTGCAAAGGAAAATGAAACATAGAGCTGTTGCAGGCCCACTAAAAGTACATGTTTGTCTAAGCTTCTAATCTTGCTCTTCAACTTTCATGGTAAAACTGAGGGTTGGAATCACACTAAGCACTTTAGAAATGCAGTAGTCAGATTGCTAACAGGGGCTGGTCACATAGCCCTCCAATGTGATTCCTCCTTACAGCAGTTTCACTGGTGGCTGATCTGTTTCCTATAAACCCCCAAATGGCTTGCACCCAAGTTATCTGAAGGAACATTATTTCTCTTTATGAGCCTGCGCAAGTGCTAAGATGATCGAGAGAGGCCTTTCTCTTGGTCCTGCCAGCTTCACAGGTGGGTTTGGTGGGGACATGGAAGAGGGCCTTCTCTGTGGCTGCTCCCAGACCTTGGAACTCCCTCCCACAAAAGGCCAGCCTGGCCCCATCTTTGCTGTCCTTCCGCAAGCAGGCAAATACCTTCCTCTTCAGGAAAGCTTTCTCTTAGTGACTGGCTGCATGAGTAGGATTTTTAAATGGTTTGCTGCAACTTACTGCTTTGTATGTGTCTTTGGTGTCACTTTGGTTTACAGTTTTTAGTGTGGTATTTGTTTGGTTCTTTTTAGTATCTGTTTGTTCATCCATTCATTCATTCGGCTTCTATACCACCCATCTTCGATGCAAGTCACCTTGGATCTTTTTTAAGAAGGTGCTGTAAAGATTTAATTTAAGTAAAAAGAGACATATTTGATCTATAGTTGTGAAGGAGGCTAATTTTTCCTATAGTTGTACACACGGCATGGAACCAAGCACTGCCTTAAGATCAATAAATGCTGTGTACAACACGCCTCCTTTACATATTTTATCAATGAGATGAGCTAATACAAAGCAGTGACCTAGAGTGGATCACCCCTGACTGAATCCTGTTTGCTCTACTGCCATAATATTTCCATCCTGGATCAAATCAATTAGTTTGTTACAGAGATGTTTAGCATAGAGCTTACTTATTACACACAATAAGCTGATTGGCCGTTAGTTGGCAGAATCAGTTCTCTCTCTCTCTCTCTCTCTCTTTTTTGTATATGAGAACTATTACAGATGTACCCCAACTCTTGGAGAGTCATCCTGTTTGATCAATGAATGAGAACAGAACTGTCCGTAATTAGTAATATTGGATTTTGTATGTTCTGGGGGCAAAAATACCATTCCTGATGCCTTGCTGTTTTTCAGTTGGTGGATGTTTACTGAAACTGGTGGCCAAAATTAGGCAGACTTTCCATTGCTACTGTTGTTTGGGTAGCCTGGAGATTAGAATCAAAGAATAATGGCTTATAGTGCTGCATCCATTCATGGGGCGGGGTTTATAATACACTTTGAGGTGGTGGAGTAAATATATTTTAAAATAAATAAATAAGATTTTGATTCCAGTTCACAAGAATGTGATGTCAGCGTGAGTTGGAAGAGGAGCTGTGTTTCAATGGCTGAGGCCCGGATTTTCATGCAGAAACTCCCAGGCTGGAAAAGACCCTTCTCTGAAACCCTGCGGATGGTGACAGATTTGGCTTTAAGAGCATGGAAACAGGAAAGCGCAGCTTGATGGCCAGAACGCAGCAGTGCCGGAACAAAAGTGTACTCTGGTAGGCAAGACGGTGGTGGTGGGGAATGAAATGCCAGTCAGCCTCAGACTGCTACTCCCCGTTGCTGTGGCCTCCCCCAGCAATATTCCCTCAACCTGTCTCTTAAGCAAAAACCTTTGAAATCAAAGAAAGTGTGTGTGTGGGGGGGAGAAGCTGCAAAGTAACATTTTGGTGACAATCGTTCCTACAGATTCAGGGTTTTGGCTTCTCCAAGAGCAGTTTTGCACGCACTTACCTTTATAGGATACACAACAGCTTCCTTGACTAACCGCTTCGCTGCATCGAGTCCAATAATGTCATCCCATTTTACGTTCGGATTGTGGAGATATATATCCTGAAAGACACGGGTGGCTCTTCTTAAAAACAGGGCTCCTTTTCCGCTTGTGCAATCGTCATGAACAACCACACTGTGAAGTACACTCGGCTGAGATGGGATCTGTTCAAATAAACAGCAACCCAAAAAGGGACAGAGAGTTTTGGAGACCAAGTGTAGTAGATAGAGTGATGCGTTAGGACTCAGGAGGCCCAGGGTCGAATCCCCACTCAGCCATGGAAGCCCACTGGGGGAGTGGAACTGGTAAAACCACTCCTTAAATATTCTCACCTATCTTGAGAGCCCGATGAGGGTCACTATGACTTGATGGCACGCAACGTAACAAATAACTGATCTGCATCACTTCCATTTGTTAATGCTATAAAGGACGAGAGATCCTAAACATTCTCACCTATGGAGCAAATCCCACGAAAAAAGATGGGGCATCTGGCTGAGCTGCTAGGCGAGCAGGGGAGAGTTTTCAGGCACATGAGCAGGGCAAAACGCAGCCCAAAAGAAGACCTCCAAATAAATTCATTGGAATGCTTTATCACCCCTCACCCCACCTTCCACAGCTCTCTGTACCACATATTAGACTTCTATATACTGTATTTATAACAAAGTGCACCTTCTTCTGGACAGAAATGCGGTAGACCAGCCATTCTCATTTTTTTTTCTTTTTTGGCCACTGTAAGCACAATATGAAAAACATACAGGCAGAACCAGGATTGCAGAAGCTACATAATGTATCTTATAAAGTGATGCGTGTGGTATGGTTTGCAATCCGTGCCAGGGGCCCACAGGGGTCCTCGTGGCCCCTGTTGAGAATGGCTACTCCAGACTTTCTCTATCGTGTAAGTCCCTCTGAGTGCTGTTGCAGCCCCACGTCAGAGTAGTGACCCGGAGACGCATGGACAGAGATGTTCAGGCCTGGGTCTCCTGCTTTTGTCATTGACTGCTTCCTGTGCGTGTGCACACATGCCCACACGCAGACACAGAGTGCAACCTAGGAAGGATGTCATGGGCCCCAATGAAATGGATGGAGATGGCACAACGGTGAGAATTCACCGCCATGGAACTCCTGCTGAAAACCCTCCTGCCAGGCTCTGCCCCAAAGCGGCCATACCCACCGACGGTCCTCTCCTTGTCCACCTCTAGCTTTTGGTATTGAGGCCTGGAGAAGAGGAGGACTAGTTCCTCTAGCGACTAGACTAAGCATTCAGAACAGGCTTGCGGGCAGGAAAGGGAGTGCTGCCCCCCCTACCTGGCTCACAACAGTTGCAAGTTCTCTCATTTCACTGGTCATCCCAACAAAGGCACCCAGAGGTTTCAGCAATCGTTCCTGTTAAAGGAAAGAACAAATAAGGCTCTACACAGCAGGTGGAAATACTGCTCAAATTATCTGCAGCTATCATTATTGCATGTGACTTTAAAGACAATGTCTAAAAAGCGTTTCTGCAAGGAGGTCTCTGCAATCCCAACCTCATCCCCTACGTGGGACGAGATCCTTTGGTTCATTTACACTCCCTCTTTCATTGACAAAACATACAAGGAAGCGGCTGCATCTGTTATCCAGAGAAGCAGGTATCTCTGGGCATGTTATTCCACATTGATTAAATATCTATGGTAATCATCTTTCATATTAAAAGTCTTAGTTACATAAATAAGATCAATGTTTATATAATAAATGTTAACAGGTGTAATACTCTGGAATATACAATTTGTTACTGGTAACTCATGGTATTTCTGAATATAAATTGAAGCCATACATGCGTATGTATTCCTAGGTAGCCTATTAATACGTTTGACTTTTGATATACTGATATTCTACTCAACATAGCCCTAGATATAATGTCCACCCCACTGTACCTTTGTGCAGAGGTGGGGGAATTACACGCAACTCGAGTCTGTATGGAGGCACAGGGGGGCTGTGTTCTGATTACATACTGATTTCTTTGTACTGGCTTGTGTGCATGTATTTCATTGATTTATTGCATATGCCTTTCAGAGTCCATTTCAAAATTATAATGAAGTACACTTAAGCTGCTTTAATTGGAGACTCTTTCTGTTTCGTGGGTCAATCAAGCATCACTGCTGCACAGCCAATGGTATGGAAAAGAATGTTCAGTATTACAAAGTGCACACCAAAGTCTGGATTTTTTCCCCTACATTTATTCTAAATAATGAGAACTTGTCCGAATAGCCACAAGAGATTTTCTTGAGCCCTGGGTACTGTATCCTGTTCCTGTTGTTTAGTCGTTAAGTCGTGTCCGACTCTTTGTAACCCCATGGACCAGAGCACGCCAGGCCCTCCTGTCTTCCACTGCCTCCCGGAGTTTAGTCAAAATCATGTTGGTAGCTTTGGTGACACTGTCCAAACATCTCATCCTCTGTCATCCCATTCTCCTGCCTTCACACTTTCCCAACATCAGAGTCTTTTCCAGGGAGTCTTCTCATGAGACAGCCAAAGTATTGGAGCCTCAGCATCAGGATCTGTCCTTCCAGTGAGCACTCAGGGTTGATTTCCTTTAGAATTGATAGGTTGGTTCTCCTTGCAATCCAGGGGACTCTCAAGAGTCTCCTCCAGCACCACAATTCAAAAGCATCAATTCATTGGTGGTCAGCCTTCTTTATGGTCCAGCTCTCACTTCCATACATCGCAACTAGAAAAACCATAGCTTTGACTATGCGGACCTTTGTCGTCAAGCTGAGGTCTCTGCCTTTTTAGATGCTGTCAAGGTTTGTCATTGCTTTCCTCCCAAGAAGCAGGCGTCTTTTAATTTCGTGGCTGCTGTCACCCTCTGCAGTGATCATGGAGCCCAAGAAGGTAAAATCTGTCACTGCCTCCATATCTTCCCCTTCTGTTTGCCAGGAGGTGATGGGACTGTGATGAGATGGGATATTTGGTTAAGATCTTGTACTGAAGATGGGTTGTGTAGTAGGTAAATAATGCAAGAGGGATTCCATCTTGGTTCTCTGCATAAATGATTTTTGCAATGCTGACAAAGTATCTGCTAGTAAGAGATGAGAGAATGCTTTTCTGAGGGCATGAGAAGGACATTCCATGATAAGATAGATGGACTTTGTTGTGACTCATGGCAAAACCACTGAAACCCAAATAACATCTGTTACCCATGGGAAGGAAGTCAGGTGGTACAGAAGGACTGTTTACCTAACAACGTGCTGTGATTGGATGTCACAGTGAGGAGAAGAAGATAAGGATATGCCAGCTACGCTTGAAAAAGGAACTTTTACCTATAGACAATGTCTGGTGGATTATTCGTAGGTGATTTGTGGTTTTTGAGAAGAAGAGGAAGTCCCCAACTTCCCAGAACAATATGGCTTAGTTTATAGCAATAGTAGAATTAGTAGAATAGGATATTTCTTTTACAGGATTTTAATTTTGTACAGTATTTTTCTTTTTACAGGATAATGATGGACTTTGGACTTTCTTACTCATTTGGATTATTTTCTTCATTTTGTTTTTCCTGATGGATTACCTGATTGGACTAGAGGAGAGGCATTTTCCTATTTGCCTTCTAAACCAATTTTTATTTGTTTTCTTGGATTTTTGAATTCTGTTTACTATTTTTGGATACTTGTATATTTTTCATGATTTCTTTTACTTCACTACAATTTTGTACTTAACCAGCAAAATGATTATTTGCATGCTTTTGCATAAACTGACTTTTTCTTTATGGAATTTACTTTATTCTTTAATAAAATACAGTAATCATTATAAAAATCAATTGGTTTCTTGAACAGTAAACTTGTCATAGGTCACCTGATGGTATTGCCTCGACCTAGTTTACTTAATGAGTCCTGCCTGTGGTGCATAGTAAGTCTAATGACTACAAAACCCACATGGTTTTCTATCAGAAATATCCTAAGGTACAGTAGTGTTCTTATTAGGGCAGACTTGTAAAAGGGGGTTGTGTACATGCCTTGCTGGAGGTCCCAGGACTCCCTCAGCACTTTTAAGGGTGTGCAAACTCCTGATTACTCTCTGTCCGCCTTCCAGGTGTTCTCTAGGGAGCCCTTGGTTGTGACAGGGACCAGTGGCCATGATCTTAGTTTTTTTGATGTTGAGCTTCGGACCATTTTTGGTGCTGTATCGTAGCTAAGAATCAAGGGCATGCTTCAGTTGCACCTCCTACATTGAAGATCACTATCTCTGCCAGGACGACGATTTCGCTAAACAGTGATTTCAATGGGACGGATTATCGTCGTCATGCGGGGCACCACTGTACTAAAACAATCATGCCCAATACAGTAATGCAATATAAAATGGCACATAGCCCCACGGCTCTTTGGCGTAATCTGCCACATCCACCCACAATGGATACAGGGTGTAATCCTTGCTGGGGAAGAGATTCTGGGGTAGATGGTTTGCACCAAAGACTTTCTGCTGAACAAAATTCCAAGAAACACCTTTTCTCGCACCCACCCCATGGTGTGCCCCCAGTGCTTCTGGTACTTTACAAGCCTTTATTTTGTTATGTACTAATTTTGGGAAATCGTAGAAAGCCGCATTTATTTTCTTAAGTTTCAGACAGATATGAAAATAGTTTTCATCACTAAAGAATCTGAGATTTTTGGGAATATTAAGGGGATTCTTACGGCAGAAATTTCAATGTCACATGTGTTACTTTCATTTCCACTCAGGTTTCCCCCCCCCCCCCATCGTTGATTCTGTCTCAGATTTATCTTGCACATTGGAAAGAACATTACCTACCGAAGGATCTGGATTGCAGTTGAGGCTATGCAAGGCTATTTCATTGGATGCTCCTTTGATCGCATCTTGGATCATCCCGCGGAAGTCAATAATTTGGCCCTGCCAGAAAAACAAATAGCATTTACGAGATTCAACTCTGCATTGTGGAATGAATTTGAAAACTGAGGGGGAAGGCAAGGGTGGTAGACATTAATAAAACAGATCAGCGCGAAAGGCTCCCAAATGGCTATAAGAGGTAAGATCTATCAGCTGATCTGTGCTGTGAAGGACATGGGTGGTCCTTGCAGATTGGGCCCTGGATATCTGAAGGACCGCCTCCTTCCATAGGAGCCCACCCGGCAGTTAAGACCTAGCCAGGGGGCCCATTTGAAAGAGCCGTCCCTCAAGGGGGTAAGAAGGATGGCTTGTAGACAAAGGGCCTTTTTGGCAGCTGCCCCCAGACTATGGTATGCCCTCCCAACTGATATTCGTTCTGGCGCCGATGCTGATGACAATTTGGCACCAGGTCAAAACCTTCTTGTTCCAGAAGGCTTTTAACTGAAATAATATCAACTGTGGGTCCTGATGGCAATTTTTAGAGTATCTATTTTAATTGTATTTTAATTGCTGCAAGCTGCCCAGAGACCTTTGGGTAGAGTGAGCGGCATAAAAGTTAAATAAATAAATAAATAAATAAATAAATAAATAAATAAATAAATAAATAAATAAATAAATAAATAAATAAATAAATAAATAAATAAATAAATAAATAAATAAATAAATAAATAAATAAATAAATAAATAAATGTGATTTTGGTTCTGCCTAGCTGTGACACCCACTCTGACATGACATCATCTCTGCCTCTGGGTTTAAAGGCTCTCCTCCTCCCTCAGTGGATCCCAGTGGATTTATCCAGCACCACTCTGAGCAGCAGGGCTTAGCTGCTCTTTTGATCTCTTACAGTGTTTATATCAAAGGATGTACAGGACACAGAAAGGTAGACTCGGAAAGGGGCAAGAACAGAATGCTGAGAAGCCACTAGCGGCTGCCCAAGGATTCTGAGTGCCAAAGCTAACCCAAACTTTCGAGACAGGTCTTGGGGTGATGCTCCTACAAATCAACATCTTAAATATCCCGCAAAACCCTTCTAATAGTCTTCACCCACAGACATCCAAAAAATCTTGTAGATCTTGACAAACCCTTCGAGGATGACCACCTTCTCCACTGCCTCCTTTGTGGACTGCAGATACGTTTAAACCAAATTCAGACGGCATGCGACTAAGAGCACTTTCACCCTCCTGCTGGAAAGAAAAACAGCAACCAGTTTTGGAATTAATTGTGTTATGGTTTCCAGCAGGAAACAACAAACCGGCAGAGCTATTTTAAGCGACAGAGAGAGGTCCTATCAAAACCTAACAAGAGTATGTTAAGCAAATATGGAAAACACATTAATAGCCCAAAGAATGGAAATGTTCAATATACATTTCAGTCCCAAAGAGAGAAGCGGCCAAACCATGTAGTAACGCTTAGACCATTGCATTAATTCCCCATGCAAACAAAGCACTGCTGAATATTTTACAACGAAGATGCTTGTTTACCATATACTGTACAGAGCAACAAATGCCTGATATTCAAACTAAATTAAGAAAAGTAGTAGTTCCAGAGATCATACTGGAAATGAACGTTGGCTACTGGAAAAACACCGAAGAATCTCACAAGAAAATCAGTTTGGGCTTTAAAGATTACAGTAAAGCCTCCAATTGAACAGATTGTGAAAAACTATGGATTCCTCAAAAAGAAACTGGTCTACCGCAACATTTAATTATTCTGGTATTTAACCTACACTCTGGATGAGAGAGAAAACTCTTAGAACTGAAGGTAGAGAAACAGAATGCTTCCGCATCAGCAGAGGTTTCAAAAGGGGACATTTCCGTCTTCCTATCAGTTCAATCAACATGCAAAACATTTAAGAAAAGCTGAATGAGGTGCAGAGGAACGAGGACCAAACGCTGTCAGAAGAAATGTCCGTAGTTTAAGATACGCAGAATACATCATATCGTTGTTATGTGTTGTTGAGTGAATCAGTGACCTCCAAAAGGTCCAAGCGTTAACAGCCTTGCTCAGATCTTGCAAATTAAAGACCGCCACTTTTATTTAAAGGCCACAGATGCCACTTTTAATTTCCACTCATCTCCACTGAGATTGCTCATCTCTGGGACGGAGTGTTGAGTCGAAGACTGGAGACACCCACCTACTTTGCCTTGAGGCTCACTGGGTCTGCCAGTCACTCTCTCTCTCAGTCTAACTTCAGACCAATACTGTGAGGACAGATATTAAGAGAAGCAGCCTGTATGTCACCCCTGGAGGTTATTGGAGGAAAGAAAGGAGGCATAAGTATGTATCAGATAAACACTAGGCAGCTTCATAATATGCAGTGCCATCTTCCTATTGAGCCACTCAACGTTCAGTTTGAGAGAATAGTCTCTTCAACCCAGAGCCAAGCCAATGTCTACAATATAAAATATTACTGATGCGAGGTCCCCCAAATCTACCACTTATCATATCCAATTGCTTCAAGTATAGCGTTCCAAGAGCCAGCATGGTGAACAGATTAGGTCTCAGAAGACTCTGGTTCAAATCATCATTCAGCCATGGAAACTGGAGAGGGTGGCCATGGTAAACCCATTCCTTAAACTCCTCACACCTCAAAAACCCTATTAGGGTCACCAGAGATAAGAAACACATTAACAGAAAGAACTGCATTCGAAACGTTAAGGGAAAAGTGAAAGAAAAGGAGGGGGAATCTTAACCTCTTTAGGACTCTCCTTGCTGGAATTTTTGCAGTCAGATGTCCTAGTTGCCGTTGCTTTTGACATCGGCCTCTGCGTTGTCTGACGCTGGTTGATCTTCGGGAGATTCTGAAACGTGCTGCTGGCTGCCCTAGGATACAGTAAGGCTTTTAGGAAGGATTAAAAGTATCCTCTGTCTTGAAATGCTGGTCATTTTGTCTCCTTCCCTGGCCAAGAAGCCAGCTGTAGCCAAAAAAATAGTACTCTGCAGAACAGCTTTCATTACTTTTATGTGGGTCTCCATCGCCATTTGTCTCCTTTCAAGGAGAAAAACTGTCCTGGTGGTGGCTGGAAGTGGCAAGGTTCCATGGGAGCTGCAAGAGCTTATTGGACGGGTACTTCCCATGCTGCACCAGGTTCTACAGAGGATACCTCTTGAAGAACCACCCATGCATGAGCCCTTGCAGCTCCTATGGAGCCCTGCCAACCCCAGTCCCCACTGGGAAGCCTGCTTTTTCTTGAGAAAAATGATGGCGGAAGCCCATGTGTAGGCACTGAAAACTGCTCTGTGGACTTTTATTCTTTCGGCTGCAGCTCCCAAAATTCTGCCTGGATAAATTCTGTGTGAATTTTGGAAGATGCAAACAAATCTGAAAATTTCATCCCTGTAAGAGATCACTGTAAATCTGAACAAATAATTTATTCCTTTTTTGCCAGTAATTGAGTTCTTAGATCCAGCAGAACAGGGATGATCTACCTGGTCCTCAACAGAATGGCAGTAACAATTACACGCAACATGTGGTCTCCATGGTGCAGCTTCCAGGTCCCATGGAACACATGTGACTCTCCTAAGATGCCTTGGTAGACCACTGGTGCAGAACGCTTTGCAAATGGCTGTTTCAAGGATGCTGAGCAGTTTCGCTATATGGCAACTCCAGATGTAGTCACAAAGAATATGAGCACCAAGCAAGGTAAAATCTATCACATTACGGGGTCAACTTAACCTTTGAGGTTGCACAGAATGCTCATACAGTACAGAAGCTCATATGGAAAGCAAAGAAGTTATCCTGTCAGATATTAATACCATATATTTCTAACTGGGAAGCCGTAATAGTCTCTTGCAGCAAAAACGCAAGAGTCTTAAAGACCCATCTCTCAGAACTCCCCAGTTCCAGTACAGAACATCCATGCTTTACTCACCTGGACCAAAGTCTACCTGAGGCCTTGTTTCCTGTCTCAGGCCTTGCTCCCTCCTCAAAAAGAAATTGTTCTGGCGTTTCCCGGGAGTGCCAAGTGTTTGTGGGAGGTGTCGTTCTTTGGGAGCAGATTCTATAGAGCCTAATGGGCAGCAAGGCTACAATGACCCAGGCCTCCAAGGAAACACTGGGTCAGGTTTCTCTTTGAACAGGAAGTGAGGTCCCAGGTAGGCGTTGGTGTGTCTGTGAGCATGAATTCCAAGTGCTGCGTCTCAAGAATTCTTGGAGAACTCTGGGAGCCTCCCCCAAAAAACCCTCAACAAATAAATGGCACACCCCAGTGATTCACATAATCAGATTTGATGACGCAACCCAAAGCCCACAAAGGCTTCTGTTAGTCTTTGAAGTTCCACAAGACTATTTGCTGTTTATACAGGAAACTATAGAATGTATGAAGATATCTGTTAATATTTTTACCATTGGCACCAACAATACAGGATGCCAACCTACTTACTGTATTTTTTCTAATGTTCCAAATAAGATCTATCAGCCTAGAATCTCCTCTCATGAATTTCTCTCCACCCCAACCTCACATTGTCTTCAGTAACATATAAAGGCGACTGCAGTGCTCGTGCAGCAAAGGAATGGAGAATTTATAAATTAAAAATGTTGCGTACTACGGATACAAAAAACATTTTAACAAACATCTTCAAGGCATTCATTTCTCTTACCTATTTTGTTTTCCTCCACTTCTTGGTTTATTATCTGCTACAAGAGGAGAAAGATGTGAGATAATTTGTTTTTCTTTTTTAAATGCATCAAACATGACCAACCAAACATGGGGCTGAATGTACTTAATTTGTTGGATCGATTATCTGATTACTTATTCTGAGGCAAAAAGTAAGGTGGTTTTGGGCAGCCATTCTCAAGAAGGGGGCCTATGGCCGCTGGCACATTTGAAGGGGGCCACAGACGGGAAACAATTCTTCACACACCACCTTATAAGGCTTGTTATACAACTTACACAATCCTGTTTCAGCCTATATTTCTTTCATATTGTGTTTATGGCCATGGCCAAAAAAAGATGGAGAATGGCTGATTTAAGGCAAGTAAATACCAAAGCAGCTCAGACTCGGAAACAAGATGGGGCACAATCCACTGGATCTCTCTCCTGCTCAAAACCCACAAAACCAGAGGGAAATGCAAAGGCCCTGACAATACCTTTGCAAATTCTCCCTTCATTTCCTTGACGTTTGCACAGACCACCCCGAAACCGAATGGCGCACGTTCATTCTATCCCCAGATCCATTACTAATGCCTGAATGTCTCCCAAACCTTTTCCTGAAAATGAATCCTGATGACTAAACTCTACTTAGGCATTCACTTAAAGATAACTAGGTACACCAAACTGGGCAGAAAGTTATGCACACAAATACATGACCAGCTGAAATTAAAGCAACGTGGATAAGACAACATCAGCATTCAGTCATTCTTAACCTAGAAAGTGATGTATAGCTGGACCAGCAACTGCATCAATACAGTAGGACCCACTTATCCGCAGAATCAGTATCTGCTCATTGACACCCACAGTCTGAGAATATTAAAATTATTAAGAGAGAGCCTATAAATATATATTTCTAATGATGGAGTTACGAGTACTGGTCCCTAAGGTAAAGGTTCCCCTTGACATTTAGTTCATTCATGTCTGACGCTAGGGCGCGGTGTTCATTCCCGTTTCCAGCCGTAGAGCCAGCGTTTTGTCCATAGTTTCCGTGTTCACGTGGCCAGCACGACTAGACACGGAACACCGTGACCTTCCCACAGAGGTGGTACCTTTTTATTGACTCGCATTTACATGCTTTTGAACTGCTAGGTTGGCAGGAGCTGGGACAAGCGACGGGAGCTCGCTCCGTTGCATGGATTCGATCTTACGACGGCTGGTCTTCTGACCTTGAAGCACAGAGGCTTCTGCGGTTTAACCCGCAGTGCCACCACGTCCCTTTCATACAGACTCTAGTTGCATGTAATTCCCCCACCTCTGGACAAAGGTACAGTGTGGTGGACATTATATCTAGGGCTGTGTTGAGTGGAATATCAGTATATCAAAAGTCAAAGGTATTAATAGGCTATCTAGGAATACATGTGCATATACGGCTTCAATTTATATTCAGAAATGCCATGAGTTACCTATTTATCTACTCGCATTTTTACATGCTTTCAAACTGCTAGGTTGGCAGGAACTGGGACAAGCGACGAGCGCTCACTCCGTCACGTGGATTCAATCTTACGACGGCTGGTCTTCTGACCTTGCAGCACAGAGGCTTCTGCAGTTTAACCCGCAGCACCACCACATCCCTAGATGGAGCCAAATACCATGCAATGTATAGGATTCATGATTAAAATAGCCTTTGCTATATGTTTTCTAGCATTTGTGGCTGTGTGTGTTTTTGCTGGAACCCATCCTCCATAGATATGGGGGTCCTATTGTATTTCTACCATAGCATATTAGATAGTCCTCAATGCCACAAACCACCATTGTTAAGCACTATTAATACTATGAATACTATAAATAATAGAAACAGTAATGAGAAAGACATTCCTGGACCGAAACCCCTTACAGGTATCTGAGGCTTTTTTGGTAATTTTTGGATACTTCTGGAATTTGACATAGTAGTAACTTTCATATTCCATCAAGATAGTCTCAAGATCAATGTTGTCACAAACTTCAAAGCGCCGCAGGCCTAGTTTTGTTTCTTGCTCCAGTGCATTTGCAGCATCAACATACCTGAGAATTGCAAATCCAGAAGATTCTGTTTTAATACAAAAAGATGATCGCTGTAA
This sequence comes from Pogona vitticeps, assembly GCF_051106095.1. Classification (NCBI taxonomy): domain Eukaryota; kingdom Metazoa; phylum Chordata; class Lepidosauria; order Squamata; family Agamidae; genus Pogona; species Pogona vitticeps. The sequence goes on from NC_135784.1 coordinate 303,487,712, forward strand.
CAATGCTTTTTATAGAAAATATACAGTGGCTCTTGGTTTCATAAACTTATGACTGCTGAAACATCTCTGTGTGCTTTTCCTCTGTAGAAATGGTACAGACAGGGTCTTCCATCCCCCCTTTTCGTGGGCAAACTTTCTATTGTGGTAGTTATTCACTGATACTACAGTTCTGCTTCTCAATTCTATTATTTCCCGAAAACTGTACATCTCTACTTGCACTTTCAGCCCACTGTGGTTTTCTACCTCTCCCTTGGTAGCACTAGTTTTTGGTCGAATGCCCTACACAGTGCTTTTTGGAGGGGGGATTTTGAGCAGCACACCAACACCTTATGGCAGCGATAGCGAACCTATGGCACGTGTGCAACAGCTAGCACACAGAGCCCTCCCTGTGGGCACACGAGCCATAAGTCACCCTCAAGAAATACCCATCCTCCGATCCTGGATTTTGGCACTCCCCTCTGCTGGTGCAGTGGTCCAATGGAGGGGTGCAGTGGCAACCATGACTGGTCTAGCCCAATGGGGGATTGGAGGACCAGTAGGTATTTATTTGTTAATGCTGCCCATAGGAAAGAAACAACAAGCATTTAAGCTTTGCAGTGCAGGAGCAGTTGTCTTTTCCAAACTAAAACCTCAGTATATGGGTTTTAATTGCAGCACTGGCACTTTGAAATAAATAAGTTGGTTTTGTGTTGCTGTTTGGGCGCTCGGGCTCAAAAAGGTTCATCATCACTGCCTTATGGGGACAGTTTTATGCGCAACTCCTTGTAGTCCACATGGATTTGCTTCTTTCAATGGCAACAGCAAATTCCCCTCCCTTATGAATGTGTGCGGCTCTCCCAGAGATCCAGCAAGAACGGCTTGGGAGAAGCTAGTCCGATTAATATAGGGAGCCCGGTGTCTTATGCTGCTGTCAGCTGTAAGGACAAGAAGGTTAGAAAAAGGTGCCGGCATTTTAAGTGAGGCTGAGGGACATCTGTGGTCTAAATTTCCTTCCTCTTTAGAGTACAGCTTCAATCATAAGGTGTGTGTGTTTTATTTTTATTTATTTATTTGTTTGTTTGTTTATTTGCTGTAAAGCGATTTTTGAAGAACTACAGTTTTATATAAAAGGGGGAACTGAACACCAACAACGTCATTCAGGACTAGGAGTGCTATATCACCACTGAAGCAATCATTTCTCTTATCATTAGAGAACGGCTGATCCTCACAGAAAGTGACACCCACAAAAGTGACTACTATAGCCTCCACCACCTTTAAATTGGCCCCAGCTCCTTTGGTTGCCCTTCAGCAACAACCCCAGCCTCCATAGCCACCACTGTGGTCCTCTCTGTTACTTTTTCAAAAAGCCTTGGGGGAGTGGAGGAATATAGATTTTACTTGTGAAGAAGCTGAGCAACTGCAGAATATAGCATCTGTGGATGCTTTCCTGTTTTAGGTGTGTCCAATCATCAGATTCCAAAATACCTCCTGTATGGAGAATGAGTGCAGGGAAAGCGCCCCAGAGGGAGACCACAGCTGCGATACAAGGACATCTGCAAGCAGGATCTAAAGGCCTTAGGAATGGACCTCAACAGATGGGAAAACTTGACGTCTGAGCGTTCAGCCTGGAGGCAGGCGGTGCATCACAGCCTCTCCCAGTTTGAAGAGACCCTTGTCCAGCAGGCTGAGGCAAAGAGGCAGTCCCGAAACCAGCCAAACCAGGGAGCTGGACAGGGAACAGACTGTATCTGTCTTCCGTGTGGAAGGGATGGTCCCTTTCGAATTGGCCTCCTCAGCCACACTAGACGCTCCATACAGAGCATGTGACCATAGTCTCTTGAGACTGAAGGATGCCTAATCTAAAAAAATGCAATAAAAATATTCTTTCTGGGAAGCAAAAGAAAATATACATACCCTTCTTCTGTTAAATAATGTAATATCAGAATAAGGAGGTTTTTCCGACGAGCTTCCGTCCGCATTTCTTCCTGTGAATGAAAGGAGTTTTATACTACTTTTATGAGGCAAACGTTGCTGACTGAGGATTGTAAGCTTCCTAGGAACAAGGTCGTCCTGTAGCACACACAGACCTCTCTTATGAGACTCTCCAAAATACCATGTAGTCTGGTGGAGCTCTAGCTCATTTGCCAGTCAAGATTTTTCCAGGTGTATTTATAGCTATAAATTTCTAGCTTCAATCTAAATGTACCTGGAAACTGGCTACCCCTTCCTTCTGTCCAAGGATTCTGGGAGTAACTCAAAAGCCACCATATTTCAACTCCTAAAGAAGATGTGGCCATAGAGGAGATGACCAGCATGCTGTATGGTTTCCCTTCCGTTGAGTTTCTTTCTAAAAGAATATTGTTTGAACAAAGAAGTCTCCCTTCAGCAGCGATCAGAGCCTTTTCCAGGAAAACATTATGTATGAGCATCGGGGCCATTAGCTGTTGCTGCTTTGGACTCCCGGAATTACCCAGGCTGAATTCTGGGAATTCCTTCCCATAGACGCACACCTGTATTTCACTCACCTGTAACAGGACCTATGCTCCAGGCATTCTTGGGCCAGTTTTCTGTACAAAAAGGAAACTGCCCCAGAGCTTCCGGGGTGGTGGTGGTGGTGGTGTCTTGGTCTTTTGAGATGTGTAGTCTGGCTGCTCATCTGACTCTCCAGAGGGCACATTTAAAAAGCTACACCTCCCACTGAATGCAAGAGGTTGCCTCTGTCTCAAAATGCTAAGATTGGGCTGCCCACCCACACTCAAAACGACACTGAGCTTTGACGAATTCAGGATAAGGAAGAGCGAAAAGAATGCCACATGTAAATCTACTTACAAGCATTTGCTTACCCTCTATGGTGTCCATTTTGTAAGCTATACAGAGGACATGAGCGCCAACCTCACACTCATTGATTGTTATAACACAAGGCAGGCTGCAATCCTGCATATGGTTACCGGGGAGTAAGTCCTATTGAACTTACTCATTACTTCCAAGTAGGTATGTATTTATGTATTTGCACTGTGGGTGTAGGATTATAGTCATTAAGGTCTTTACAAAGCAAGTGTCCCCTCTTATTTCAGAGGGAGAATAATCTTTTTGAATAAGTCCCTTAAATCTGATGTTTTCTAAGGCAATGGAGAGCCATCTAGCGGCCTAGGGAGGAAAGCTAGTGTTCATTTCTGCAAATTTTTGAAACAGAACAATTGTCTTGTACATTAAAATTAGTAATGCCACTGCTTGCCAACCTATGCTCCAAGATTAGATGGCCCTGGAGATCCAGAAAAGCCTGACAGAGGCTGCCACCCCATTGTAGTGAGGAAAAGAGGCTAAATTAAGGACAGTAATGGAAATGCATTTCTTTGTAACTATGTACATGTTCCTTGTAACTTGTTACTTCCAAGTGCTGCCCTAGTCAGTATAGTCTACAACCCACTGATTTGTCTTTCTGATGGTCCACGGTATGTATAATAAGTAACTATGTCCTTATTATCCTAGTCTTACCAAGTTTGCAAAAGACAGTCAGAAGACTGAATTGCTGGTCCAGGCTCCTTGCCAAAACAGCAGGAGTGGGTTTGTGCAGTTAAACAATGGCTTGTCATTTGAGCAATATTCTTTCAAATACCAGGTCTAGAATTCTATGTGCATAGGCAAGTCAAGCAGGAAAAATAGCTGGTGGATGAGATTAAGTATCATGAGTGCACGGACAGTAGGAGCCAGTGATGCTGGTAGGATTTACAGTCCCAACATTATGTGAGCAAATGTCTAGTCAGCACGCTTACACAATATACTGCAATAATATCTAGTCCGCACATAGTGCAACATCAGGGAACAAATACAGATCAGGCTGACTAGCAATGAGTAGACTGCTAGGAGCCAGTGGACTCACCCACAGATGTGGCTGCCTGTTGCATCTCTGTAGGAGTCACTGCTCTGAGTTTCTGCTGGACAAGTTGTCCTGCTGCATCTCTTTGAAGACTCCCCACAGTACCTCTTATGGCTGCACTGGGATTGCCAGATTCTCCCTGCAGCATAGCCGAACCCCGATCATGGGGGGTGGGGGAGAGTGACTGGGTGCTGTGTGGTGAAAAGGAAAATCTGCTTCAGCAAGCCCATGCTCTATGGGCTTAAGACAGAAATCCTAACTAGCCAAGAAGCCAAAGTACTAAGTCCAAACTGCTTCCAGCCTCAAGATACTATTGGAAATCATTGGCAACTGTGGCCATAGCTTAATTTTGCACTGGCACTGGGGCTACAGCTTTGGACATGGGAAAGTTTGCATCTGGCTTAATTCCTCCCCTCTCCTCCCTCCACCCATCCTTTCTGTGCCTCTTTTTCAGTTCTTCTGCCAGCAGATCCTAGACAATCTTTCAGCAGACTGCTCTACTTGCAGACCTCTGACATCAGCTGGCTGAAGGGCATTTTTTTGACAGAAGAAGCTCGTACCTGTTCCTAATTCTTGGCACATCTTTGGGTTAGGACTGCATTTCCTAGCTAAATCCAGCCCATGATTTCCTTCCCTTTCACTTCATCCCATTCCAAGCCCAAGACCACGTTTATCCTTCTTCCTTACTGCAGGGCAATCCCATCCATGGGGCAAATATTCTCTATATTAGTGGCTTCAAACCCCTGAAGCCTTCACCACCAGTTGTGCTGGCTGGAGTATCTGGAGTCCAATACCTGGGTTACCTAAGGTTGGGAATCACTGCTCTATATGATCTAAACATACCACACACATCTGTATACAGAGTAAATTATGCAGGTAAGTCACAGTCATACTGATTTGCATGATATTTATATTTTATTGTGCACAATATTTAGATCTTTTTTTAAAACCAAAGTTAATGCAATCCTCCAAAATGTCAAGGACCCGTAGCTGCCATAGATGTGGTAGTCTGCGTATATGTGTAACAGAACAGGAGCACTTAAAGAACAAAACATTACTTAAAATTCAGTTTAGGTTTATAGTGATTTACGCTCGCTTCTTTAATTGGAATGTAGAACACCACCATCTATACAGCCATTGGTATTCCAATAGATGTTTAAGTGTTTAAAGTTTAATAAGCTCCCATTCCGAGAACAAAAAAAAATGGGTGTAATTAAATTTTCAATTACTATAAAGGGTTTTCGGTCCATACAATTAATAAAAGCTTAAGGCACTTAAACAGGAGCTAGTTTTAAATGCTAAAAGTGCTTTCCTAATTAGCTCCAATGCTTACAGAGCACATTACTCATTTCTTAAAATGCCACACATTGTTTTCTTTGCAGCTGCCAAAAGATGAATTAACACACAATCAAAATTTAATATTACAGTCAGATAAATCCTGAAGGCTTTTTTTCTCTCTCTTGAAAGATGCTGATGTTGCTTTGCTAGTTTTAATTGATCCCAAGCAAAGATAACCAGGCCTGTTTTGTTCTGCATGCACCATGGTCCGTGTACAATCTGGTGCATTCTCTCATCTTCAAAAAGCATGTGAGTTTTAGTTAATATCTAATTAGCAAGTCCAAATGAAAGCAAAATTTTGGAATGTCTTAGCCATACAACAATATTCTATTTCACTTAAAGGTTGCTTTTCTTTTACTTTCTTTTTTTTTAAAAAACTAAGAGTCCCAGTACCATCTGGGCATTTGTCACGGGATTTATCCACAACATGTGCGAGTTAGTGTTCCTTCTTTTTTCTTCTGCTCTTTTTACATATTGCATTCTTTCTAGCTCTCTGTTTTATCATCTACATTCGGGTTAACACAAGTGGACTAGTGAATAAACATAAATAGTGGTGACAGTGTTCAATCACATGAAAGCCTGGAGACTGCATACAAACTGACAGCATTGGTAGGAATTTGTACATTGCCAGTGAAGACAAGCAGACACCCTAAGAGATTTTGCTGCCTGAAAAAAGGACAAGATTACACCCCTTACTTGGTGTGTACAGTTGTGCCCCGCTTTACAATTACCCCATTTAATGACGAATCCGCTTGATGGTGAGGTTTTTGCGATCGCTTTTGCAAAACGATGGTTTGAATGGGGATTTTCGCTTTACGGCGATTAAAAACAGCTAATCGTCGGGTTTCAAAATGGCCGCCGGCTGAAGAAAATGGCCCCCCGCTGTGCTTAGGGACGGATTCCTTGCTTCACAGGCACCGAAAATGGCCACCCCTATGGAGGATCTTCGCTGGACGGTGAGTTTTCAGCCCATCGGAATGCATTGAACAGGTTTCAATGCATTTCAATGGGATTTTTTATTTCACTTTACGACGTTTTCGCTCTACAGCAATTTCGCTGGAACGAAGTAACATCGTAAAGCTAGGCACCACTGTACACAAACTGATGCCAACTGGATCCTAGTTTATGGAACCTAAGATTGTGAATCTAGGATACACAATCGTGTCTTCCAACAGAAGAGCTAGAGTTCAAGAAGAGCAGCTGGAAGGTTGCCACTAATTTCTCCAAACACTTACTGCGTGAGGCCGTTGCCTCAATCTGCCTACGGATATTTACCGGAATATAGATGGCCAACATGCAAGACAAGATCGGGTCAGAGAGACCTCTGTTTGTGAAGTGGAAGGCAGATACATCAACCATCCAACAAAGACATAACTTCCTTAACTTTCTGCAGAGGTGGGCTTGGTCCAGCCTCACTTAAGAGTGATTTTCCTTTGATTGGGGAAGGTGAAAGAACACTTCCTGCACTGATTCATATGCTAGAAACTAAAAAATTTTCACTCACCAACTACACCTTGCAAAGAATCGATATACAGTGGTGCCTCACTAGACGATGATAATCCATTCCACTGAAACTGCTGTTTAGCAAAATCATTGTCTAGTGAAAAGCATTTCCCTATAGGAATGCATTGAAACATGTTTAATGCGTTCCAATGGGGAAGAATCGGCGTTGTCTAGCGAAGATCAGCCATAGGAAAGCTGCTTTGCGAACCGCCAATTAGCTGTTTAAATAGCTGTCGTGCAAAGCTTAGGTCCTGAAAACACCCGTTTTGCGAGCACGGAGGGAGCTGTCAAAATTGTTGTCTAGTGAAAATTGGTTTGCGAAGCAGAGACCAAACATTGTCCAGCGAAATTCCCCCATAGGAATCACTGTTTTGCGAATCACTATAGTGATCACAAAAAGTCAATGTCTAGCGAAAAAACTGTCATGCAGGGTAACTGTCTAGCGAGGCACCAATGTAATCACAGAACCATAGAGTTGGATGGGCCATCTTCTCCAACCATGTGCCAGTTGAGGAAGCCAGGACTATTTGGCGTCACTAACTGCTTCAGGAGTGGTGGTCTCTTGGACTTCCCGAGGTCCCAATCAACTGCCACCCTTCCTTACTACTGGCCATGCTGAGTGCGGCAGAACGGAGGCTTAGACCAATGTATCTGGAGAACCATAAATTTCCCACCTGTAATCAACTTGGAAAACCAAACCTGCAGAACATTTCCTAAAGTCTCTTGTGGTTGTGTGATAAAACTTCATTTCATAAAAATGTGTTGTTGACCATCTGTTCTAATAACAGCGTTAACAAGCAATATATGAAGCCGCTATATGCAGACATTTCACTTATATACTCAGCTGGCAGCAAATCCAGAATGTCTCAGGGTTCTCACCTAATTTTGTGCCGAGATCTTTGTAACTGGCAGTTATTTATTTATTTATTTATTTATTGGACTTATATACCGCCCCATAGCGCTACAAGCACTCTCCGGGCGGTTTACAATTTTTTAAAATTATACAGGCTACACATTGCCCCCCCCCCCCCCCAGCAAGCTGGGTACTCATTTTACCGACCTCGGAAGGATGGAAGGCTGAGTCAACCTTGAGCCGGCTACCTGGGATTTGAACCCCAGGTCGTGAGCACAGTTTTAGCTTGCAGTACAGCGTTTTAACCACTGCGCCACGAGGCTCTTAATGACTCTGTCATGGGTTTCTCAGAATGCAGTATCAGGATGAATGCTACAACGCCAATTGGCTCTAGGAGGCACAGCTAATGCTTCAGGATGATGCGAGGTGAGGCCTGACAACTTCTAAAGAGTCACAGGGAGCCCACCCTCGCTCCAGTTCAGAGATGTCCAAAGTGCAGCCTGGCAACTGCACGAAACTCCGAGCCCTTTTCTGCAGCTCCTCAGTGTTACCTAAGATGTTCCAGGGCTCCCGAAAAGTATACGTTCAAAGAAAAAGTCACCGTTTGCCCCCAAACTGCTATATCTAAATAGGAACCTCAGGAAAGCTAATTGCAAACCTTTTTTGTCAGTTTTAATTGGAAGAGAAACCTTCAATTAACCTCTTCCACCTTTTCCCATGGTGTTTCCACAGCATTTCTGTTCCTTAAATCATGATAATTCATTGTAGACGATGAAACCTCAGGGAATATTAACCTCTTAAGAATCAGATTGCCTTATTAAAGTAACTGTGAATAAATATTTCAATAAAGATAGAAACTACCGAATGAAACAGAAAAAGAGTGAAACTCAAAACTTTGTCTGAAGGACTATATTTCGCAGACTAAAAAGTAATTTTTGGAGGAGGGAACTAAAGTTTGAAATTTTAAAATATTTTCACAGTCCAAGATTCTGTTAAAAAAAACAACCCAGATGAAAGGAAATCAGCTGATTTGCATGTTGGCCAGACTCCTTTCTGCTTCAGTCATGCCATGCTGGGAATGCAGCAGCTGAGTTACCAGCCGGTCTGAATGGCCCTCAGCACCAAAAAGGCTATCTATCCATCTCTCCTCTTGTATTTTACAGGTAAGGGAAGAGAGAATGCTGCCATGTATCATACCAGGAATTTATGGATAGATTTACAAGAGCACAATTCCAACACTAACTGTTGAGCTCACTAGATGTTTTCAGCTCATCGAGATAAGTTACCCTTCGTTTCGATCTGTCCGGCAGAATCTTCTTTCTCCCACTACGAGCAGCCTTGCTTATACTAACCAAACAGGGGAGATTCACTTGCTAAAAGGCTACAACTGTGACACAGTGGGTTTGAGGTCAAACAGAAATGGTTAAAAAAATTACATGGATGCCCACCTCACTGAACTCAATGGAATTTACTTTTCAGTAAACAAACAGTACTTATACTCAGCAGTTTGCAGTAAATATTTTACTGGCAGAAAGCACCAATGACTTGAAACAACTGTTAGGGAAAGTGAAATAATTGCCAAAGCAGGACTGCAGTTGAACATTAAGACAACCAAAGCCACGATTACAGAAGAACTATACAACTTTAACATTTGACAATGAAGAAATTGAAATAGTCAGAGATTTTGTATACCTTTGTTCAATAATCAATCCAAAGGGAGACTGTAGCCAAGGAAACAGAAAAAGAGTGAAACTCAAAAGGACAAGAATGAAAAAACTATAAAAGATCATCAGGTTTAAGGATGTGTCACTGGAGACCAAGACCATCCACATTATCGTACAGAATCTCTAATCATAGGTATAAAAGCTGGATAGTGGGGGAGATCATTTGTTTGAAATGTTGAGCTGGAGGAAATCTTTGCAGATACCTAGACTGCCAGAAACACAAACAAGTGGGTCCTCGATCAAATGAGCCTGAACTAACTCTGGAGGGGGGAAAAATGAAACTGAGGTTGTCCTACATCAAGAGAAGACAAGGATGCTCTGGAAAAGAAAATAATGCTGGGGAAAGTGGGAGGCAGCTGGAAAACCCGACAGAAGACAGACCGACTTCCCAAAGGAAGCAACAGACTTGAGTTTGCAAGAGCTGAGCTGTTGAAGTCAGGAGATTTTGGAAGCTGAGCAACTTGATGGCACATAACAACAAAACAAATACGATAGGGACCCAAGGAATGCAGCAAGTTCAGTTTCTGTGACTTAAGGTCAAACTAAACATTACACGGACAGATGTATGGGATATATAGAGACATAATTACATTCACTCTGCTGGCTGTCTGAAGTGAAAAGCATCCTCAGGCAGCTGCAAGTGAAAGCAGGATAGCAATCAAGGGGAAAACGAAAAAGCATTTAATTCTATCTCCTCAAGCTTCTTTTCTACTCAGGAAAAAAAACATGTCCTCCACACTTCTCTCAGTTTTAAGTATGGGTATATAACTAATTCATGTGAAAGGCCAGACTGGAGGAATCCCAAATTGGAATTAAGATTGCTGGAAGAAATATCAACAACCTCAGATAATCAGGGTGAAAGAGGAGAGTGCAAAAAACGGTCTGAAGCTCAACATAAAAAAAACCCTAAGATCATGGCCACTGGTCCCATCACCTCCTGGCAAACAAAAGGGGAAGAGATGGATGCAGTAACAGATTTCACTTTCTTGGGCTCCATGATCACCGCCGATGGAGACAGGAGCCACGAAATTAAAAGACGCCTGCTTCTTGGGAGGAAAGAGATGACAAACCTAGACAGCATCTTAAAAAGCAGAGACATCACCTTGCCGACAAAAGTCCGAATAGTCAAAGCTATGGTTTTTCCTGTAGTGATGTACGGAAATGAGAGCTGGACCATAAAGAAAGCTGACCGCCGAAGAATTGATGCTTTTGAATTGTGGTGCTGGAGGAGACTCTTGAGAGTCCCCTGGACTGCAAGGAGAATAAACTTATCCATTCTAAAGGAAATCAAGCCTGAGTGCTCACTGGAAGGACAGATCCTGAAGCTGAGGCTCCAATACTTTGGCCATCTCATGAGAACAGAAGACTCCCTGAAAAAGACCCTGATGTTAGGAAAGTGTGAAGTCAGGAGGAGAAGGGGAAAACAGAGGACAAGATGGTTGGACAGTGTCATCAAAGCAACCAACATGAATTTGACCCAACTCCGGGAGGCAGTGGAAGACAGGAAGGCCTGGCGTGCTCTGGTCCATGAGGTCACGAAGAGTTCCACATGACTAAACAACAAAATATAACTAATGACAAATTAACACAGAAGTGATAGTATAGACCAAAGGAAAACAATTATTTTCATGTATGACTAAAGCTGGTCTTCAATATATATGCAAAGTTTGTTTACCAACCTTAGTAGCCTGCATAATTCCATCCAATTTAATATTAGAGACGGTAATGAATGTTTCTGAGTAATCATATATACAGTAGTTTAGTACAACATTACAGTTTATCCATCTGCTGTAGAAAAAGGGAGAGTAGCCTTTACAACCGAAGGCATAAAGCTGAATTGTAGTGAATCAGAGCAATAGAGCCTTTACTCAGTTTTCCTCTTTTGGAAACAGGGAACCTGTGATCCTCTAGTGGGTCACAAAGTACAACTATCATAATCCCTCTCCTATAGCCAAGGTTGCTGGGGATGATGGAAACTGTAGTCTAGAAACACCTGAATGCACCAATTGGGGTGCATTCCAGCCAGAAACAACTCCCTAGGGTCTCCCGTCTCCTCTTAAGTTACCAAAATAATCTTCTAGCTAGCGGCTTAGGTCTCTAGCTGTGGAGCCGGAGGTTGGGAGTTTGATTTTGCACTCTGTCTCTTTCAGAGGGGCTGGACTCAATGATCCATAGGGTTTCTTGTTGTTGTTATTAAAGGTGAAGTGCCTGGTTCACCTCTGAGCCTGCAATGCCCTTGGAAAGTCTCTTCTCCAGGGTGCATGCATCACTCTGACTTTCCAGCTCCCCTTCTGTTTTTTTTGTTTTTTTTTAAGGCATCCTTCAGTCTCGAGAGACTATGGTAACATGCTCTGAATAGAAGTCTTGCAACAGCATCTACTGTGGCTGAGGAGGCCAATTCGAGAGTGACCATCACTTCCACACTGAAGACAAATACAATCTGTCCCCTGTCCAGCTCCCTGGTTTTGCTGGTTTCTGGACTGCCTCTTGGCCTCCGCCAATTCCGGGTTTTATATTGTTTCCTTTCGCTACTTTAAACCGCCTTTGGTTCTCTTGAGGAGAAGGGCCAGGTTAGCAATATTTTAAATTAATAATTTCATCACTGACTAGTTATGCCTCTGCTAGATCTACAAACAATTGTAGCCTCAAGCACCGATTTAGCCTCATTCATGCCTGATCAACACAATCCGGTTAAACCTCAGGATCAGGGACCCCAAGAACGCTATTTGACTGGAAACTCCGCACAACGCATGCGCACCGCAGCACGTATACCCAAGACGCATGCGCACAAGAGCGCACGTATTTAGGTTACCATAGCAACGCGGGAAACACTACCGGCCTTCACTTTTACTCACCGCTTCCTTGGCCTGATAGGTAGCTTTCAGCTTTTGATAAGTGAGCTCCATTTCTATAGTCTCGGTTTTGTTTTTTTGTTTTTGTTTTTTTAAAAAAGAGATAAGTCAATTTAGCTTTCCTTCTATACTTTACGGGACGCAGCCGCAGCCTCACGCGACCTCAAGGAGGCTTCCCTCGGTAGACAACGCTGACCAATCAATAGCTTGGATTAGACGCGGCTTAACCAATGAAAGGAGGGGGCGGGGTTAAAGGGTTGTACGGTGGGAATATGGGACAGCTGTCCAATCAGGACCTCGTCGGGTAAATCAGTGAATAGGCGCTGTAGTAATAGGTTGAAGGATTAGCCAATGAGAGCGGAGGAAGAGAGCGTCTGAAGGCTGTCCTCACGTGACCTTAGACGAACCTTGTGACTGCTCTTTTCAGGGGGCAGAAGTTGTTGGAGCAGCTGGAACAAGCGGGTGTTTAGGGGAGTGGGATTAGGCTGAGCGGGAATTGCGGTTGCAACCCTGTGTGTGTGTGTGTCACTGCATACAGTGGGACTTGTTTCCAAGTATGCATGGATAGGATAGACCTTTCACCCTGCTGTATTCTTTCTCTCTCTTTGCCCATACACACATTTGGAAGTGTGTATAATGTGCATGTTATGTACAGGCAGTATTGGGTTTCTGAAGAGTGCAGAATTCTGTTACTGTAGAAACAGTGGACTGCATCACCTGCACAAGTAAGATATTGAAAAAAAAACATCGGCAATTTAAACTTCTAGATTGCAGGACAGTTTATTTCACAAAATATCTATTTTCTCTTAGCTTCACCTAACAATGTTGTTATCTCCCATTAAGTCACTTCTGACTTGTGGCAATCCTAATAGGGCTCTTTAAATACATGAGATCTTTGATGATCGGTTTACCCCTTCCATACATCCCAGTGAGTTGCATTGACCAAGCAAGGGTTTTTGCTATCAATACAATATCATGTTTTGCTCAGTAACAAGAGTGACAAATACTTGCACTTTCAAGCATTTTTACACCTACTTAAGGGATGGGGATTCTGCATCTTTGTTTTCTGGGATTTGCTGCATAGAGTGCAGAGTAGCACTATGGAGCTTTGTGTATTTCTTGTACAGTTCATTTCTGTGTTAGAAGAGCCTTCTCCCAATTGGAAGTGATTAATTAGGATATCATTACTTTTTTAAAAAAAATCCAGAAAACAAGCTAAAGAAGGGGTGCAGATTTCAAACAAGTATTTGAAAAATGCCTGGAAGAGAAGTATTTTTGGAGATACGGATTGTTAAACAGAATGTGAACATGATTCCCAGGAAGTTGCAGGATGAACTGTGGCCTGTCTTGATAATCAGTCAAACCACAAAGAGTTCCTTGGCTCAGTCGGGGGGGGGGGCAGAAACACAAAAGACTGAGTGCTCTACTAAAATTTATTCAGAGTTTAACAGACCTATAGAGAAACAGGCAAATTTACAGAAATTACAGAGAAATCACAGAAAAGAAAAAGGAGTTAAGAAGAAGAAAAAGGTGCCTGAACATGTGCTTACAGATCCTTATACCACATCACATCATGAATTTCCCCAGCCAACATGACAGAAATTGCCTTCCCAATCAAGGGAAGAACCACAAGTTGCAGATGGGAATCAAGACAGTTGTGTCTGGGTGTGAAAATCAGAAAGTTTGGCTTGTAATTAGAACCTGTCTATCAACCTTGCAGGTCAGTCTGCCTGCTTATGTTGTCCCTGGCTGATTATAGCTGACAGAAGTTCCATTTCCCTTATCTTAAGAAAAAGGAGATAGCAACTCTTGAAGGTCTTGTGGTCAGCCTGTTCTAGCAAAACCCCCACCTAACTACAGCCTGTCCCAGCAACAGGCGTACTGATATCAAACTGCTAAAGCAGCCAGACTGGCAGTGGTTTGGAACAGAAATTACAGGAAGAGCAAAGCCTTATAGAATGGCCATAGAAGTGGATTAAGTATATTAAACTAAAATCTATTTGAACAGGCAGTACTTTTGGCAGTCTTTAAGAGCCTTCAGCTGGGCGTCATTGAGAATGCCTTATCTAAGGCTTCATGATGAGGGACAGGTGAGCAGTAAGCTGAAACATCCTGATTCATAGGAGAACCTTATATTCACTAGGCCACATCAGCTCTCCGTCTTTTAAATGAGGATGATAAACAACATTAAATCTCTTGAATTAATTTTTGTATACTTTGTCTTGCTTGAATTGCAGATTATTAAGTTATAGAATTCTGTCTGTATAAACAAGAACAAATTAACATTTTCAATTTTTACTGATTCTAAATAGAGCTCTTTAAGTAGGACTGATCTGTAAGAATATGGTAATAGGATTGTAACAAGTATATTAGTACTGTACTGGTCATTCTGCATTTGATGGCTGAAAGGTTTGCTAGTTTAAGAACTCTGGAATAAATTCCAAGCACAACTCTTTCTTGGTAGGTTTTGAAATTAACCTCAGTTTCCAGCACAAATAGTTAATAAAATAGACCTGTTTCTTTGTGGTCCAGCAGTGCTTTATGCTTGGTTTTAACCCCTTGCAGATTGTCCCACGGATCATTCATCAAGAAAGAAGACAAAACAGGATGAAACTTTCAACAATGGGTCCCTCCTGGAACTCCAGATCTGTCACAAGAAAGAGGAAAAATGGGGATAAGGACAGAAACTGCCAGTGAAATTGTTCACTTAAGAAGGCATTTCAAAGTTTAAAAGGAGATGGAGAAAGAAGAGAAAAACAAGATATGTTACCTTTGAGGTGAGAATGCGTTGCTGTGGTTAAATTCTTGTGAGAAAAGAAGAACAAAGTGGAAAATTATGTAGGCTTTGGAAATAAGTGTGGTCTATAAAACCTGGGGGAAACTTTAATACTGTATAAAGATGATTGTGGATGTGGTTCTGTATGCTTTCACCTGAAACATAACCTTCACTGAATATAACTGGGACATGCTTCAAAGCACACATTCAGAGGATTGCAAGGAATGCTAAATATAGTTTCAAAATCTCAGGGCAGAGGCAGGAAAAAGCAGGAAGATTATGGTAAAGCTTGCTTAAGAAAAATATCGAGGTAGATGTGCAGTAAGCTTTGCTCAAGAAGAAAAAAAGGAGAAAAAAGGGACAATAAATCTGAATACTTACATGGGGAAGGGGAGATGAAGAAGACAAAGGGTGAGATACAAGGGGTGGGAAGGCAGCTACACAGGAAACAAAGAACATTAAAATTATGCTAATTCTGGAGAGCAACAAAAGAGGCCCACACACCTGAAAGAATTCGTAAAGGAAAATTAAAGGAAGACACAGGAACAAGCATAAGCAAGAATAAATTAACCTGTTCCGAGTAAGTGTGGTGCCAAATCCTTCCACGTTAAATATGCTGAATTAACAATAGAACAAAGTTATGCCTGCAGGGCTTAAAAAGAGACTCTTCTATGGCCTTGTCATTTATGAGCCTTCTCATCCTGATTTGAATAATTGTCTTTGAATCCATGGCTTAAGCAAGGGAAGAATCCTGTAGGGACATTGTAGCTAGATTTCATAAATTGAAATATGATTTTACCATTCATTCTCTTCCTCATAGGTTCTTGCTGCGCTTGCAAATTGGTTCAGCCGTTAACTCCCAGTGGAATTAACGTTTTAAGGGGTTGTTTTTTTTTTGGATGACAAAAAGTGAATGCGATCCAACCGATGATCTGCCTGGTGTTGGGAGGGAGAGTAAACACAAGAAAAGTGTGAAACTGTTTCGCTGTCGTACCTTTTTCTTAGGGTTGTATTTTCATGATAAAAGCTACCTTGGGTCCTTTTTTTTAAGGAGAAAGGCGGGGTGGAAAAAAATAAGATCGCCTCAAGGTGATGATGTGTAAACCTTTTCGGGGTCCACATTGCAAATGAGAATTGGGGTTTAGAGATGTAACGTTTCCAGAAATTTCGAAGCCATCTAAAAAACGTGTCTCTCGCTCTCTCCCCTATTTTTCCGTGTTTTTTTTTCCTTCTTCTCCAGACCTTCTCATCTCTAGGCAAGAGGCAGTTGGAGCTAAAGATGTGAAAATTTCCGTTAATGTTGAAGCCATATTAAAACGGCTTGGGGGGAAAAAAAACCTAGTCCGCCCCCCCCAAAAAAACACCGTTTTATAAGGCTTCCAATTTTTACATCTCTGGCGGCAGCCGAGGCGTTTCCTCCAAAACCCAGGATAAATCGAGTGAATAAGCGAGAACGAGAAGTACGTAATAAGAAGGAGGCCCATCTATTGGATTTATTTAGCATTTTATTTCTACAGCATTTGCGTTTCGACGGACTGAGGGAAGCACTCCGCCCCTCCCCCACCCCGCCCGTTCCCATGCCGCCTTCCTCCTCCCGCCTTTTTCGAGCGGAGGGGGGGCGTGGCCGGCGCGGCCCCGCCCCTCACGCCACGCGCCGGTGGCGGCGGCGGGTGGTGGTGGAGGAGAAGGAGGAGGGGGGGCGCTGGGAGGGAGCAGGATGGTGGCGGCGGCGGCGGCGGCTGAGGAGGCAGGCGGCGGGTAGAAAATGGCGGATTTCGAGGAGCTGAGGGTGAGGAGAAGTCAACCCTGCGCTGTGGGCTCTCTCTCTCTCTCACACACACACACGTCGCGCGGGCCTTTCTCTCACTCCTTCCCTCCCTGCCTCCCTTCCCACAGCGGCGGCCGCTCGTCCTCGTAGGCCTTCGTGCCTCGTTCTCTTCCCCTGGGCGGCGTTTGCCTTCCTTCCCTCCTCCCTCACCCCCAGCACCCCTCCGGCGTCTTCTTTGGCTCCCGCCCGTGTCCGGCTTCTCGCCCTCCCCCCAAGGGACCGCCTCCCGACCGCCCTCCCTCGCCTCCCCTTCGGCGGGCAGGTCCCGGCGATGGCCCTTCAGCCGCCTCCTCCTCTCTCGTCAGTCTCATTCTCTCCCTCCCTCAGTCCTCGCTTTCTTTCCCTCCTTTTTCTCCTCCTCGCTCGGCGGTGGCCCAGCCGGCGATCCCATCCGCCGAACGAGCCAAGCCCGTGGGGAGGAAGGGCTCGTGGTCCCTTCGAGAGGGGCTTCCGGCGAGTAGACCGGCCTAGAAGCGGCACCTCTCTCGCAGGACTCCGGTTCCCCTAAGGGTTGTTGGTCCCCCCCCTCCGATTTATGGCCTAATTAATTCTTAAACCCACCCCCCCCGACACACTTTTAGCCTCTCCCCTCACCCGCATTCTCACAGGCAGGCACAGGGCGCCTTTTCAAAATCACATGGGAACTTGGGCTTTCTCATTTGAAGAGCCAGGCTCTTTGTTTCGCCCTGATGTGACTCATTTCTGTTCAGTGCCTCCCTCCTTCCACCCTCCCCAAATCTGTTAGCAATGCCCGCGAGTCCCATGGGTAGACCCATTGGTTTCCATACACTTTCTCTAGACTCCCTTCTTGGTCTCGCTCCCTCCCACCCACCACCCACATGTTTCAAGACTGATGCCTCCCCCCTTGAAAGCCCTCCATCCCCAACCCCAGATTCCTGGGCCCTCCTGCCTCATCTTCCCTTTTTTTTTGGACTCGTTTGAACCAGATCTTCTTGCAGTGTCTCTTTTGTCTCCCCGTGATGTAGTTAGTTCCCTTCCGATTCCCTTTCCCACTGCCTCTCGCCTCTGTTTATCCTCATCGAATTTTGCCCCACGTGGAGCTGCTTTTGCAGAAAAACAGCTTGCTTTTCATTTTCGCCATATGATTTCATGTAGGTGTTTTCCATTATCAGATTGTCTTTCTGCTCTTCCTTCTTAATTAATATGCCCACTCATTCATTTCTGCTAGATTTGGCAGCCTTTTAGAACCAGATGTTACATGAAATCTGTTTTCTTGCTCCCCAGTATGCCATCTTTGCACTCCTTTTCATGACTGCTTTTGTTTCCCCTACCATTTTCTTAGTACTATTGCCCCTTTCCTGCCTTTCTTCAAACAGTTTTTGACCATCTTTTGGAGGCTTGATGTCAGAGATAGGGGCAAGCTTTGTACACGTTTTTAGTAGTCTCATGCAGAGAACCTTTTCAACCATAACCCCCCTCCAAAAGCTGATGCTTTGTTAAAAAACTCGTTAGCCTTTCAAGTGCTACAAGACTCTTCATGTTTATTGCCATCCCCATCTCTTTTGAAATCCTTTGTATGTTTGAGTTACAGACTTAGTGGTTGATCTGGCTTTTTACATTTTGTTAGCTGGACCATTTACCAAATACTGTACAGTTTGGGCTTAATTGTTACTACAGTAGCCAAAATTGAATCCTGACTGCCAGATCAAATCAGATAACATTTTGCAAAAATTTTCTATAGAATGGCCTTGGATACAGCCAGTTATTTGGTGGCAATGCATAGGATTAAGCTGTTAATGTGTGTCTGTACATCTGGGGTCTTGAAATGGCACTACTTTCTTTCAGAGGTCTGTTGATCTGCATAGCTAGCACTGTCCACTATGAATGAAGAGCTGGAGGGACAAGATAATGTGCAGAGGTTTTGGCTACAAAATTGGTGAAAGATTAAGGTGTTTTGTGGATTTTGTTTTTCCATACCCTTTTAAAACATTCCAATGACTTTGATCTGTATCCTGCTGGATATTTGCACATGCCTAGAACTGCAGTTGTGGAAGAAGAGATGCTAGTCACTTGAAACCAGTTATGCAACTGCTTCTTTGTCAGATTGCCACAGGAGCATCCTCAGTTGGGTTTCTGCACATGTAAAATATTAAACAGGGTATAAGCCATTGAATAAATGACATTTGATCTTCCTAATTTTGACTGAATTAGGAATTGCGCATGTTTTAAATTTCCAAGTTATGATTTTTTTCTGACACGTTATCAGCACCCAGAAAACAAACAAGTAGAGGCATTTTCATTGGTGTCTGATTGGACACAGGTTGGAGAAAATTATAGAGTTGCAAAATTTGATATGAATTTCTTCACTTTGCTTTTTTATTTCTTTGTTTAAAGTTTGCTAATATGCATCAGGTGAAATAGTAGGATTTGTCGCATGGTGGAAAGTTTTAAGCTTAGGTTAGTCTGAGAGAAGGTCTAAGAGTTCTACTTTAGTAGTCTTTTGCCTTCGTCTTACAGTCTCTATTTGTCATCTATATAAATTCTATCAAGTGATACTTTTATATTTGTAGTACATTGCACCATAACAGTGATGGTAAACTTATGGCACGTGTGCCACAGCTGGCACACAGAGCCCTCTCTGTGGGCACACAAGCCATAAGTTGCCATCGGGAAATACTTACCCATCCTCCAATCCTGGATTTCGGCACTCCCCTCTGCTGGTGCAGTGGTCCAATGGAGGGGTGCAATGGCGACCATGCCCAGTCTAGCCCAATGGGGGATTGGAGGACCAATAAGTATTTCTTTGTTAATTCCGGCGGGGGGGGGGGAACAAGCATTTAACCCTTGCAGTGCAAGGGCAGTTGTTTTCTAAAAGAAAACCTCAGTACAGTATTGAGTTTTAATTGCAGTGTTGGCACTTTGAAACAAGTAGGTTTTGTGTTGCAGTTTGGGCACTTGGGCTCAAAATGGTTCGCCATCATTGCACTATAATATACAATATGTTTATTGATAGAGGCTCCTTTTTTACTCTTTTCTATATGCCAGCAACAGCTTATTTTTATATGATGTCTTAGAAGTGGGATAGTAATTAATATTTAATTCCTTCATTATTGCTACTGTTAATTTCTTTTTCAGGAAAATTGATTTTCTGCCTGTGACCTCACGTTGTTGGGCGAATATTTTGCAGAGTTATACGTTATTGTTTTTTCTTTCCTTCCATTATTGGAATGTTTTCCCTTAAAAGAATTAAACTGTTCCAAGATTTATTTTTTTGCCAACCCTAACCTGGCGATCTCCAGCGATGGTATTTTATTGCTTGTCCCAACTAAAGTAGACCTATTGATTCATGGGAATTTACATTAGTATTGATTTACCATTCAGACATTTATTAAGTAGATCTATTTTGTTGGGCATGACATTAGACTGTTAACCCAGAAGTTTTGGAATATGATATGCTGTTAAATTGATTTTGGTGTATGGCAGACCTGAGGGCCACATATGGCCTGCGAGCTGCTCCTGTCCAGTCTACCGGTTGTCACTCCAGTCCGGTGTTCAAGCACTTGTTCAAGCCCAAGACAGACTGGATTTCTCACACTGAACAAGTTGAACATCAAAACCATTTATAGCTTTTTGTCTAAAGTTGATCAGTTGCTTATCTTTAACATACCACAAAAAAACCTCTTTAGTATTCATGAACAAGTTTAAAATAAAAACAATCATAACATCACTGTTTCGTTTTATTTTTAAGTAAAGTTGGTTTGGCCCCCGAACACAGTTCAGATTTTTCTTTTGGCCCCCCTATAGAAATTAATTGCCCACCTCTGGTGTGGTAACGCTAGCAGGGTTTCTGAGGTGTGAGATATTCAAGGGGTGTTCCACTATTTCCATCCTCCAAGTGAGTTTCCATGGCTAAGAAGGGGTTTAAATCCAAATCCAACACTCCATTCTCTTAAACTGTGGTACACTATGCTGTCTCACTTAAGTTTTGAAGTACACCTGCTATAATCACTGAGTGGTGGCTGAAGCTGATGGTTGTAGTTCATGAAATCTGAAGGATTCTGGGTTGGGGAAGACCAGCATGGACTGTAATTTCTCTTTGGAATAAAAAGATAGTTGAACTGTCTCACGAAACTTTGTGCAAGTAGTGGATATTTTCAGGTTTGCTACTCACTACACTTGTTACTTGCTACAGTTGTCTGTACTGTCTGAGTCTTGTACATAACCATATCTAATTAGTACTTGTAAACTGAACCTTGTACATAACCATATCTAATTAGTACCTATAAGCCTATATGTCTATGAATATGAATCATATTTCCCAGTTTTTGGCCAGTATATCGTAGTTCATTGTTTTAGTTGAAAAAGGGCAAGCTTCTTTGGAGGCCTGTATTCTCCCTTTTTATCATGTCCTTGCTTTGAAATCTTTGGATGGGCAGAGGATTGCCTCTCATTTCAGGAGGATTTAAGAAAAGGCTTTGTTGGTGGCAGCTTTTTATTATATTTAATATTATTTATTTGATTTATATACCACCCATCTTGCAGCCAGGGCCACAGCTTTGTAACTCCATACTAGGAGAAACTAAGGGGGACCTCTTTCTGTTGCCCTTCTTGACGGGTAGTGTTTTAGACTCTAGGATGCTTGCCATTGAAGGGGATTGTGAGAAGCATGGTTCTTTATGTACTTTTGCACTCTGCTTTTAATCTGTTTGTTTTTATTTGAATTTTATTACTCACTGCCTTGAGTGCCATTTTATGGCAGAAAGTGGGACAGAAAATTTAAAATTTATGCAAGGATCAGGTCTTCTGAACCCTCTATGCTAAGAGCTAGTGTACTGTACTTCTGTTGCATCTTGCTACTTCCACCACAATCTGCTAGAGTCCCTTCTTCCTGCCCCATGTGCAGCCTAAAAATCTGAAATCTCTGGAGAAGATTTTTGGCACTACAGAGTGTTAACAGTAGTTGGAGATATAGTAGGTGGGAAAAGGCTCAGTTCTGCTAGTGTACAATTCCAAAATAAACCTTTGTGAGAATTGCTTGGTTATCTGATTCATAAGTAGATTCAGGGGTGAATGTTTCATTTAAAAGAAGAAAGCAAAAAGTAAATGTTGTAGTCTGTGTCTAAAAAACCAACTTTGTCCATTACACCTTTGATTTCTAATATTTTGTGTTTGTTATCTAGTTATTTACTATTTCTTATGTGTCTAGTAATTTCATATGCGTAGGAGGAAGAATCTAGCCATGTTCTGGTCATTTTTTTTTTCATTCTAAAGGTGGCAAACTAGTAACCCCAGCTTTAAAAGTATTTTTAGGGAGGGTCATCTCCCAAATGCTTTATGGAATTGAGATCTGGGGTATGAATCAGAACAACCTACACCATCTTGAAGTAGGACAGAATAAATTTCTGAGACACATCCTCACGGCACCCCAGGGGACTCCAGCAGCTTACCTTAGAACAGAGACAGGCATGGTATCCATCAATGCCAGGGCAACTCTAGCTATACTTTCTTACTATAAGAGGTTGATGGATATGCCCGACCACCGCCTACCAAAACGTTGTATGGTAGAGCAATGGAAGAGTGGTGGCTGTGCAACTTTAGTTCAAACCCTGCTAAAATCTAAATCCCTCTCCACAGATATTTTTGTTTTTTTCTGGGGTTAAAAGAATGTTGAGAGACTAGCTCTATAAATTGAATAATGACCAGGACCTGGCCTTAATTCACTCTTCAAATTTCTATCAATGGTACCATCTGCTGAAAACAAACCACTCAATGGTGCAATACCTACATACACTTACTTTTGCCTCCTTGAGAACCGCATTCACAGAACTCCGCTTCTAAACCATGCCAACCGCTGTCTTAGATGGCAGGTATATGAATATCCCTAAACATCTAAGGCTATGTATCTGCGGAGCAGGTGAGATAGAGGATGTTCTCCACTATTTACTGTACTGTCAGCTGTATCAAAACCCCCGAGAAAAGCTCCTAGGTAACATTTTGGCTGCTCTACAGGAGGAGAGCCCTCAGATAAAAGTGGTCACGTTACTCTTGGACTGTGACCCTTATGTTACATATAGAACAGCGCTATTCACAAAAGCGGCCAGAAATATTCAAGCTAATTTTCTGAAAGCCATTGCGATCAATTGTGTGGGAGATTACCAGATATGAAGGTCTCTTATTATTTTATATGTCTGGGATTTTATCATGATTTTATTTGAACATATCTGTATTTTAAACTTGTGACGGCTTTTAGCTAATACAATAAACTTGAACTAGTAATTAGGAAGATGTGCATGATGTTCTGTTGTGCTAGTACATCAATGCTTACATTTGCTAAGCAAAAGCAAAAAAACAAAGTGTGCTGCTTATATACCGCCCCATAGTGCTTCAAGCACTCTCTGGGGTTTACAAGTTAATTATGCAGGCTACACATTGCCCCCCCCCCCAGCAAGCTGGGTACTCATTTAACCGACCTCAGAAGGATAGAAGGCTGAGTCAATCTTGAGCCGGCTACCTGGGATTGAACCCCAGGTTGTGAACACAGTTCTGGCTGTAGTACAGCCGTTTAACCACTGTGCCACGAGGCTCTGGAACACAATGTTGTGGGAACACAATGTTGTTGGAAGTGGTGAGTGCGAGGTATAAATCTAATAAAATAAATAAAAAATATTTCTGCTTGTTTAAGGCAGAGTAAGAAGTAGTAAATTTGAGGAGATAAATCTGTAGTTTGAGATTACAGTGGACCCTCGACTTACAGACTTTTCGAGTTACAGACTTCTCTGGCTGCAAAATTTAGATTTGACTTGCAGCCAGAGAATCGACTTACAGACCAGAAAAAAACCAAAATGGAATAAAAATAGAATAAAACCCACTGGTTATGGGATTAATCGGTTTTCAGTGCATTGTAGGTCAATGGAGATTCAATTTACAGACTTTTCGACTTGCAGCCACCATTCCAATACGGATTAATTCCTTAAGTAGAGGGTCCACTGTAAGTCAAATATTCTGATCAGACTGTGTTAATTTTTTGTAAGCATGTCTCTGAAACAGATGATGTTACCATTTTTGGTATCTCTGATGAAATTTGCATCAGTTTGCGTAGATGAAATGAACATCCCTTAATAGTTTTGACTGCTGAACTAGATGTAGCTCTCCATTTATTTGTGTAGCCCAGTATTACCTGACAGTGGTTCTCCAGGGTTTCAGACAGAGGTCTTTCTGGAAGTGTCAAGAACTGAAGCCAGGATGTTTTGCATGCAAAGTATGTGAATTAGAACTCTTTCTGAACCATGATTTGATGGTCTATGGCTTATGATAGGCAGTCACAAATTATATTTTCCTTCCTCTGTTGAATAAGCATTTTATGTTGTGTTTTTGATTTTAGGATTAGTAGTTTCATATTGGAAGGCAGAATCAGGGTTAGTCTGTTGCTTCTGTTTAGTACCAAAAGTGGGGGAAAGCTTTGGTTCTTGATTGTTTGAAACAGGGAAAAAACTGTATTGATTTCAGTTGCAAAGGGAAAACAGAAGATTTTGAAATTTAATTGACTATTTGAACAATTAATACTTGAACAATTAGTTTGCAATTTCACATCTCAAAACCTGGAATATAAAAAAATCACACACAGCAGATGATCATCATAGTGGTATGTAGAATAGTATTTGTTGATGCTAAGGGGTTAAAATCAGTGGGTGTGATTTGTCAGATTTCCATGGTCAAATCCATAGTAATAGAATAATCCATGACCTGTTATTTCATTGTTATAATTATTTTAAAAATGTTTTCCCTCATAGATGTTTATATACATAGAAAGCAGCCTTTGTCTCTGCAAACTTGATACAGGGATATTGATTCAGTTTTAATAGTTAACTGAGTAAGCTTGTACATACCTATTTCAAGTAAGTCCCATTGAATTTGGTGGGTTTGCCCCCTATCCCAACAGAGATATGAGTGTAAGGGCTGTAGCCAAGGCTTACTGTAGAATTGACATTTTAGGATTGTCTTATAAATGTAAACATGTAAACAGCTTGTATTCAAATGTAAATAGCTTGTATTCAAATTTAGGTTTAACCTGGCTATTTAAAACATTGATTATTCAAGAGAATTAAAAACTTACCAATTTTCGTTCATCCTCTAAAGAAATAGTTTGTACAAAATTTTCAATAACTTCTAGGAAATTTCTTATAAGGTAGTTTGGTAGAGAAGAAAAAGGTTTCTGTATGAGAATTTAATTGGCAACAGTTTCCTTTAAGTCTTTTGTTGTAAGATATGGTGTAGCCTTCTAATCTGGTATGCTATTGATGTGACTATTTGCATATATTTTTTCCTTAGGTTAAGACTACATTTCTTAATTTGGTTTTACCAGTGCCAGCCCCACCCCGCTGCCAAGAGTGTGGTCAAGCACAGATTTGAAGCCAGGTCTCCAGACTCATAGTCCCTCCCTTTATCTGCCATATACTGGGTATAAAACATGGCACTTAATTTAATTTTAATTATTATTCCTGATCCCCCCCCCCCAAATAAGACAGGTCTTATATTAATTTTTGCTCCAAAAACGCATTAGGGCTTATTTTCAGGAGATGTTTTATTTTTTCATATACAACAATCTAGGTTTATTCAAATACAGTCATGTCATCTTCTGGTTGCTGCACAACAGTGAAGGGTGGTGTTTCATTTAACTGGGGCTTATTTTTGGGGTAAGGCTTATATTACAAGCATCCTGAAAAATCATACTAGGGCTTATTTTCAGGTTAGGTCTTATTTTCGGGGAAACAAAGTAGTATTCTACCAAGTATTTAAAGGTGCTGTTAAATTATGCTAGCATGGAGGAATTAAGAATCTTGTTTGTAATCATAGGATATCTTTAGGAAAACTGATGTTTGAATGCTCTGCATACTTAGTTTGGTGATTAAGTGGTAACTGTTTAGTAGTTTGATTTTAGGTAGTTGCACTGTAAAGAAAGTGGTGTATTTTTCATTGAATCAACTTCATTTGATTTGTGCTTGCTAAAACAACTTTCCTTCTGTGTCAAGTATGTCCCTGGAAGTTGTTCTGTTTACTTTTTGTTTTGGTTGTGAAAGCCTTCGAGAATACTTTTTGCTTTATTTACATTTTCAGTTGAATGGAGCTAAGAGCATTAATAATGAAAAAAAGTTGGCAGCAATTTCTGTTTGTTTCCTCTTGTACCAAAGTCATAGAAAACATTGATGTCTTCCTTTCATATCCGTTTTGATTAGTCGTAGCCATTATTTCCTGCACTGTTGCTCTTTCCTGTGAGTATCTTTATTTAATTTCTCTACTGATTGCTCTACAATAATAGCATTTTTCAGTTGTTTTACAAAATTACCATACAACAAACATTTGATAGGAATATGAATGTACTATTTTGCAGTATTTATTTCTTGTAAACAGCTGTAGACAAAAATATCTTAGGGCAGTCTGTGTAAGATACTAATAAACAGGAATATCCAAGCCACAGGATTGCAGATTTACAAGTGGAAGGAATAATAATAACCTAATGCCGCATTTCCCCGAAAATAAGACAGGTTCTTATATTAATTTTTGCTCCAAAATGCATTAGGGCTTATATTTAGGGGATTTTTTTTCATGTACAACAATCTACATTTATTCAAATACAGTCCCACCATCGTCTTCTAGTTGCTGCACAAGGGTGGAGTTTCACTTAACTGGGGCTTATTTTTTGGGGTAGGGCTTATATGATGAGCATCCTGAAAAATCGTATTAGGGCTTATTTTCAGGTTAGGTCTCATTTTCAGGAAAACAGGGTAATAATAACCTTTGAACTGCAGAGCTGGAAGGGCCCCTGTGGATCATCCAGTCCAGCCCCTCTGAAGGAAGTACAATGGGAGTTGAACTCCCAGACTCTGGCTCCGCAGTCAGAGACCTAAGTCACTGAGCTATCTAGCAGAGGAAAGCAAAGCCACCAGTCTTAAAATGACGAGCTTGAATAGAAATAATTTGGGAATAGAAGCCAAGTAGCAACACATCTTCATAAGCCTTAAGTAGATCTATGTATTATGTTTTCCTCCACAACGAACATATGGTTTATACACATTTCCTTTCAAGAATGCTGGGGTTAGGGATGTTTGACCCCCATGTAGTTTAAAATTAATGTATAACTTTTATGCTCCCCCAACTGTAACTACAAAGCATAAACAGTTTATTTGGGGTGAGGGGCACAGTTCTCTCTATTAGGATTGTCTTCTGTAGCGTCGACAGTCCTTTCCATACACTAGCCTTGTGGCACAGTGGTTAAACTGCAGTGAAGACTCTGCTTATGACCTGAGTTTGATCCTGGGCTGAGGTAGCTGGCTCAGGGTTGACTCATCCTTCCGAGGTTGTTAAAATCAGTCCCCAACTTGCTGGGGAGCGGGGTTAGAATGTGTAGCCTCCATAAGTCAATTGCAATATTAACTTGTAAACTACCCAGAGAGTGCATTAAGCACTATGGGGTGGTGTAGTATAAGTAGCACACTTTGCTTTATTTTTTACAGTACCATGTGTAATGAGTCTTAAAGGTCCTTATGACCCCCTGATCTAGAGTCTGGATTATAGATATGTTTGAGGGCAAAAAAACCCCCACTTCAGCGCCTTTGGTGTTGAATTAATGAGATTCTGAGTGGCATGGGGCACAATATTTACTGAATAGTTATTCACTGAATATTTATTTTCTTATTTATTGAAATAATTATTTATTTAAAAAGCCTGTGTATAACCAAAACTGCACTGCTTGGACCTGTGCTATTCAAGGGAGATACGCTTTTTGCTGCTGTACTTCATATTGTGCTCCCCAAAGTATCCTATTATTCAGTGCTTTTATGATAACAAAGCTGGTGGGTTGACCAACTTGTCATATTGCCGGTTGGGTTTCTATTGCTTACCTTTCTCAAGATTAGATGAAGCCAATTTCACATAATTTTGGAGTCCTCTATCACTCCAGAGCAGGTTGTGACAGCTCATGGGGGTCATTGCAGAGGAGGTAACTGTCTGTCTGCAACCTACAGCTATACCATACTTTTGACTTTAATTGCAGAAATTGGGTAAGCACACGAATTGGTCTAAGTAGCAGTAGTGGCAAGTGCACTGGACATCTTTCTGTATTCTCACCCAGTTGCTCTCTAATGCCTGAGTCTCCTGTGTAAGTTGAAATTTTAAATTGCTGATTGATTGATTGATTGATTGATTGATTGATTTATTTATTTATTTATTTAGGCGGCTTCCAGACAAATAAATTATAAATCAGTAAACAGATTCTTCAAGATGGGAAAAATAGCAAAAAAAAAAAAAAAAAAGCGAAAAAAGAAAAATTAAGTATTGACCGGAGGGAAGGCCTGTTTAAACATCAAAGTTTTTAGTTGGGTCTTAAAAATACCCAGCGACGGGGCCGCACAAATCTCTGGAGGGAGAATGAATGACTGCTTGGATGGATTTGAACATAGAAGATACTGTGAGACATTAAACTACAGAACAGGGAACAGCAAGTTTCATTGGTGCAAGGGTCAGTTTTCTGCTCTCCCCGAGATCTACTAGGGGCCGTACCTCCCTCCCTTCCAGAGTAATGTAAAATAAAATATTGATACAGAAAGTGGCTGTATTGTACTCCTGTTTTTGTCTTCTTTGTTGTGGGATGGAGTGCAAAACTACGACCCCAAGAGACTTCCAGGAGCTGGAAATGCTTTCCTGAGTACATTTTTAGTGCTAATGAATGTTGGGGTCCTTGAAAAAGCCCATAGAAGGCTGACAGTCCTGGCCTGAGCTTTGCTCACTCTTCCTGAATTAGAGCAAAGAGCAGCTTAGATGTTTAAATATTTTCAAACTGAAAAGGTATTATCCTGTTCATTATGATGTGTGCAATAACATTCATTTTCTGGTACTAAGTACCTGCAAATCCAACAATGTGGGTATTTTAAATTCCTGAAGATTTGCTCTTTCATTTATTACAAATTCTTAGTGAATTCTTGACGACCACTGCACAACATGGAGTGGATCAATATCATTTTTTTTCTTAATTTATGAGATCACCTGGCTGTTTTTCTTAAACATATCAAATTTTTGCCTTCCTATTCTAAACTCACTTCCTTTGTATATTACCAAACTATTTGGTGATTTCCATTAACATAACTATAGGCCTCCTTTAATACACTTTTGTAGCTCTTCTCCATGCTACTATTTCCCTGCTATTTTTTTGTTTTCCAGACACAAACATGGTGACCCTTTTAAGAAAACGTCGCTTACTAAGACAAGCAAGAAACATAGCTAAGAAACAACAACAGAAAACTACCTCAGAAGCTTCTAACCTACAAGTAAGATTACCCCCAAGTTGTAATGAAAACTACACAACATTCTTCTGAATTTTTAAACATCTGAGATTCTGTAGAGCAGAGGTCCCCAATCCCTCGTCCACGGCCCGGTGACGGTCCATGGCCTGAGCTGGACCGGGCTGCCAAGACAGACCTCCCCCCGCACGCACTCATCCCCGCTTTGTGTGGGTGCTCCAGCACACCTGTTTGCGGCTGCATGTGCGCGCTCCACATCTGCGAGCGCCGCACCAACATTTGCGCATGTGCATGAGTGCACCCATGTGGGAGAGAGCACATGCTTGTTTGTGCATGCATGTGAGCGCGGGGGGTGCCCCTGCCTTCCCCAGCTGGTCCGTGGACTGAAAAAGATTGGGGACCGCTCCTGTACAGCAGTGGTTCTCAACAGTTTTTGAGTCACAACCTCCATTTATAATAGCCAAGCCCCCCATATTTGCTTAAAAAGGCATTTTTGATGGGGTGAAATCATCCTGTCTCAGAAAGTAGAGGCTTCTTTTTCCCCTAAAGGATTTGGTTCTTATATACACATACACACTAACTTTGACAATCCACTCCGAAAGGTCAATAAATCAATTATTTAACAAGTGCTACCGCACATATAAGCCAACCTGCGATCCCCTTTGTGGGGGTGTCACAATTCCCAGGTGGGTGGGAAACACTGCTGTGGCAATAAAACTGGGATTATGGAAATTCAGTGACCAGTGCAGGGATTCAGAAAACCACCCACAATTTCAAGAAGTTTTAATTTTGAAAACCATAACTTTCTAAAATTAATACCAAAGTCTTTTGTCAAATTTTAAATATTTATTAGTACCTTTCTTTATCTGTGCCATTAAGTGCTCCAGACTGAAAAGTTTAAACAGTTGACCTGCCACCAAATATCAGAATTTTGAATGATGCTGATTTATTTTTATTCTGTTTTTGTTTAGTCCACGAGCCTACTGAACAAGTGAATAGTTGGGAAGAATCCATAATAGTGGCATATATTTTCTAACAGACATGTCCAGTACTGTCACTGAAGGGTGATAGGTACTCAAGTGCCTTCTAGATAGCTACTTTTGAATATCCTGTGGCGGCAACAATGAATATGGAGTTGTATGTGTCTTGTGTCTATGATTTGTGCTAGATAGTTTGATGAAAATGTTACCCTAGTGTGCAGTTGGTATAAAAAAGCAGACTCCATATTGGGCACAATTAGAAATGTAATTGAAAATATGACTGCCAATATCATACTGCCTTTGTCTAAATCCACAGTGCAGCCATGTATGGAATGGTGCATACACTTCTGATCACTGTGTCTGAAAAGAGATTGTAGAGCTGTAAAAAGCGCAGAAAAAGGCCAAAAAATTGAAAATGTCAAGGGATTAGAGAAACTTGCATATGAGGAAAGGTTACAACATTTAGAGTTGTTTAATTTAGAAATAAGATGAGTATGGTAAGACATGATGTAGATGTACTGTATAAAATTAGATGGTGGGGAGAAAGTGGAACTCTTCCCCCCCCCCTTTCTTCTAATATCCAGGGATCCCCACTGAAACTTGAGTATTATGAGATTCAGGATAAAAGGAATTACTTCATACTGCTGTGTGAAATTCCCTATCAAAATGTATAGTGATAACTGACAATTTGGATAGCTTTAAAGGGGGATTTGATAAACTTGTGAAGGCTAGAGCCATCATTGGCTATTAATCAGGATGTTTCTTTACATCATATCCATTATCAGAGACAGTGTGCCTCTTTTTATCACTTGCTGGGGAGCACAAGTGATTCCACTCTTGCCATTCTGGTGGCTTCTTATAAGTAATCAGTTGGCTACTGTGTGAACAGAATGTTAGCCAAGTTAGGGCTTTGTCTTATCCATCATTGCTCATCTTATGTCATTAATCACTGAATGTGAGGCTTTGGTATGGCAGCAGATTGAGTTTATGAGTATGCTAGTGAGGTAGCAATTTTGCACTTCATTTGTACTTACTTTCTATACCTTTTTCTGCATGGTCTTTTTCTGTCATCTCACAAGTTATGTGACATTAGTGGTTTCCAGACTCTTGGAATCCCAAGGAATTCCTTCTTCCATGCCCAGACCAACTATGCCAGCATGTCCTCAAGATGGAAATCCAATGATAAGAGCATCACATCTACCTAGCTTGCTGCTAGGATTTTCAAGCATTCTGTGATCTTCACTTAAGTGATGCAGTTTGTGTAATTTTGTCCAGTTTCTCAGTATGATTTCAGATTTTGGCCCAGCTGTGTTGAAAACATCTGAGGGGATAACAATCAGCCATAAAGAAAGTATCACCACCACAGGTTCACATTATAATTGAAATGCATTTTTTTATTTTAAGAGAATTACAAAATCCCATAAATTAGCATAGTTTCTCATCTTAAATATAGTTTGCTAAACTTTTTGTGATCCCATTACGAGATCAGATGTAACATAAATGTGAGAGTGTTCAAAAGTTATACAGTGTACAAAAAGTAGTGAGTAGTCTTGCTTACTGATAGATAATCGGGCTCATAGTGTTGCATTTTAACTGATATAACTCCTCTGCTACACATTCCTGCACTTCGTAAACTGAACTAAAACACTGGAGACTGTCTAACTCAGTGCCTTTCTGTATACTTGTTGAATGAAAATGCTGAGTGTTCCTAAATTTTTGCCAGTGTTTAAAGTCTTAAATCTAACCTTTAAAATAGTTATGTGTAGAAATAAAAGTATAGTCCATTTTTAAATTCAGAATCCAAAAGGTTATCTTAAAAATGTCAAAACCAGTAGTTAGCTTATATTACACCACACAAGTGTATTCAGTCCTGAAACCAAATTTGAAATCTTAAATCTGAATTCTAAAGCAGCCATTCTCGGCCTTTTTTTTTTTTTTTTTTTTTTGCCACAGCCATAAACACAATATGAAAGAAATGTAGGCTGAATCGGGATTTTATAAGTCACATAAAGGCCCTTATAAGATGGTGTGTGAAGAATTGTTTCTAGTGTGTGGCCCTCCCATCAAACATGCCAGAGAGCCCCTGTTGAGAAAGATTGCTCAAAAATGTAGAATCATCCAGTACAGGAATACGGGATCAAAATATCTGTTGGGCATCATCTTAAATTAATCTGGAACCACTTCTTAGGTGTTTACATGCCTACCCAGGAATTTTTATTAGTCCACCTGTTTTATTTTATTAGCATTTTGTAATTTGTTCAGGACTTACTCAGCAATATGAAAGAATTTACATTATTTTAACACTTCCTGTACTGATTGATAGTATAGTATCATTGGAAATTGTTTAACAGTTGGAATTGCACCACAGATGTCAGACCAAGCTCTGTCACTTCCTCACCCCCAAGAGCAGTTGGGGTAAGGAAAACAATATCAACTTCAGTGGGGGATGCATGGCATGACCCAACAGGGTGATACCCCTAGAACAGTAGTTTCCAACCTTGGGTAACTGAGGTGTTCTTGGATTGCAACTCCCAGAAACCCCAGCCAGCACAGCTGGTGGTGAAGACTTCTGGGAATTGCAGTCCAAGAACACCTGGGTTACCCAAGGTTGGGAACCACTGCACTAGAAGGTCAGCACCCCAGAGCTTGAGGCAACTGTCATTCTTATCAGTGCCTCAACTAGCCAATAGTTGGGGGCCAGAGGGGAGAACCCAGGAATTAATGAGGGAGGGGCAGACAAAAGCAGTGTCAATTAGGGCAAAGCCAGGAGAAAGTTCCAGAAGCCAAGTGAATACAAGGGAAGAGGCATCCCTATCTGGGAAGAAAGAAGTGAAGTGTGAAGTGAGCCACATTAGTGGTTTCCAGACTCTTGGAATCCAAGGAATCCCCCCTTCCATGCCCAGGCCAACTATGCCAGCATGTCCTGAACTGCAAAAACCCATTGCAGCATGAGTGACCCTGGTCTTTGAGGAGTAGTAACTGCATATGAGACCAGTGCCTGAGTACCGTACTCGTGCCCAGTGCTGGCACTGGCAAAGCAGACAGCAGCTACAAAGGCTGCATCAGCTAGAACAATCTCTGAAGATGGAACAGAGAGCACTCTCTGGCTCTGGATACCCAACTGATGGGCAACAAGATGGCGCAGCCTGTAAAGAATGTCAACAGTTGGAGGCCCAGTGGGGGTGAACATACTTATTTGCTTCGCTTGCTGCCCAGAGTAGACCTTTGTTCTAGATGGGCGGGGTATAAATCTAATAAAATAAATAAATACTTAGAATATTTAGGTGCCACCTTTCTCCTAAAGGGTCCGCATAAACCACCCGAGGGCATTGAGGGGCGAGAGACTATTGACTGCTCATGGACTTGATAGAAGCTATTCTGGGTCTATGTAGAGGAGTTGTGAGTAGGGGATATGTGTGAGTTTCCTTCCATATACCATGTAACTGAGTGAACCCCCCAATAAACCATTGTTGTTTGCTGGCTAACTGAATGGACTGCCTACATGGTCAGTCCCATTTGCCCCTTTGACACCCCCTTCCTGTCCATGGAGGGCCTGGAGAAGGGAAACATAGCTAGCAATTTATGTGCAGTTTTATCATACTCCTAAAGATGCAAAAGAGAGTAGGTGGTAGTGGATAGAATGTTAGATTAGGACTTAGAAGATCTGGGCACAAAGCTCTGCAGGGCCAGGTAAGCTCACAATGAGAGAAAGTGTATCCTTGAACATCTTATGTACCTAAAAAATATTCCGTGGTCACTGGAAACAACTCAGTGACTTGTAATAGCAGCAAAGAGACGAAAAAGTATTAGCAGCCTATTTTTCTTCTTGATTGTCTTCAACCTGAATAAATATTGTTAAACATGGTTTTCTTTCGGTGGTTTTGCCCTCCAACTTCTAAAAGACACTATCAGGGACGTGGTGGTGCTGTGGGTTAAACCACAGAAGCCTTTGTGCTGCAAGGTCAGAAGACTTGCATTCGTAAGATCGAATCCACGTGACGGAGTGAGCCCCTGTTGCTTGTCTCAGCTCCCGCCGACCTAGTAGTTCGAAAGCATGCAAAATGCGAGTAGATAAATAGGTACCACCATGGTGGGAAGGTCACGCCATTCCATTGTCTAGTCGCACTGGCCACGTGAACGCGGAAGATTGTCTTCGGACAAACGCTAGCTCTATGGGTTGGAAACGGGGATGAGCACCATCCCCTAGAGTCGGACACGACTGGACAAATTGTCAAAGGGAACCTTTACTTTTACCTTATCAGTTCAGAATACTGTGGCAACTCATGTTTGAAAGGAGACATTTGTGAATGACACAATATGAATAAGTGGAACTTGCAGCAATTTCATTTACATGCATTGAAGTGGAAATGGAGATATTTGCCCTATCACAATTATTTAGAAAGTTTACATAATTCTTCATGTGACCCTCTGAGAGGATCATCTTTGCCCCTTCTAAAAGGACTGTGCCGTAGATCAAGATTCATTACTCCTCACTACTTCTCCAGACTTGGATTTTTGGATTCCCAGTAGGACTGACTCTGACAGTTGGGCCTGACTCTGCCTTTAATAAAAGCTGCTGGGAATGATAAAACCAAGCCCATGGAATTATTTGCCTGGGGACTCCTTGGCTTTTGTGGCAGGACTCACAGACCTGCTCTTCATTTTGAAGAATGGAAATGCAGTTTTAAAAATAGTTTTGAAAATGCAATTTGGAAAGGAAAATTGCTTTCAGTTGTGTTTGCACGATGTCTTTACACAGCTGTGAGGAATTGTACCAAGGTGGTGTTGCCTCTCCAACCAAAAGCATCCCATAGCATTGCTGAATTCTGGATTGTTGGTTTGTTAATGGTTTTGTTGAAGACAGATAACAGAATGAGTGAACAGGGCCAGAAGCTTACTGTTGTATGGGTAACACCTCTGGATAAGATCTCAGTTTCATATATGGGGATTGGAATTGGAATTTCTCTCTTTTTAATTTTTTTTCCTAACTGATCTGTGATATAAATGTTAGGTGAAGTGGGCTGTGTTTCTTGTCAAGGAGTTCACATAGATAGCTCAGTTGTCAATATTCCACACATTTATACCTTCTTTCTTGAAATTTCCTACTTTGTCTCCCTCTGCTTTCGAAACTTGGATAATGTGCTGCTTTTATCTGTCAGATGCATTAGTTATGTGTTGGGAAACACACACACACACACACACACACACACCAAGCTCTTACTATGTTTGTAGCATGGGGTCTAAGCTGACAGGTCTTGCCAGTGTATCTTTGGATTGCTTTCTGGATTCCCAGTTTCCTTGCTGAGGAATCCAGAGTGAGGCAAGAGCAGAAATTATGGTGATTATACCATTGCTGTAATGATGGCTGTGGTTCTTGTATTGGTTAAATATGGACAAATGGGCATAAACACAGAGAATACAACAGTGAAAAGAAGCTGTTGCAGCTTCTACTGCTGGAACTGTAGCAGCTTCTTCTGCCTTTCAGCGGGGACTGCTGCTGCAAGATTTCCGCAAGGCAGCAGTTTGGTCTGAGCCATTGACATTCATAAAACACTACAGAATGGATGTTCATGCTCAGCAGGATGTGTGTTTTGGATGTGCTTTCCTCTCTGTTGGCATGACACCCTTCCAACCAGTGTGTAAGCCAGCTAGTTACCTATATGTGTGATTCACAGAGATTGTAAAGAACAGAGACAAGTTGCTTGTCTGGAACTGCAATTCTTCAAGTGATCATCTGTGAATTCACCTCCTTACTCTCCTCAGTCTGTCAAGCCTGTTGAGTACCTTTTAGGTGATAGATGGAAGAGAACTGAGAAGCCATTAGGGAGCAGAACCCATATGTGTGGATTCACACGTGACCATTCAAAGGACTACAGTTACAGTTAGCAGCTTGTCGTTATTTTGCATTAGGTACATGCGTAACCCAGCTTTCTTCATGACATGCATGGCTTTTAGCCCCTTGCTTTACCCTCATAAAAACCCTGTGAAGTAGTTTGGACTAGCAAGAGAGAGGGAGTGGTTCAAGATCACCCAAGGTGTTTTGTGGCTCAAGGTGGGACTAGACACTGTATCTCCCAGCCGTAGTCTCACCACTGTACTACACTGGATCTCATTTACAGTGGTGCCTCGCATTACAATGTTAATTCATTCCAGCGAAATCGCTGTAGAACGAAAACATAGTAAAAAGAAATTTAAAAGCCCATAGAAACGCATTCAAACCCGATTAATGCATTCCTATGGGCTTGAAACTCACCGTCCAGCGAAGATCCTCCATAGCGTGGCCATTTTCGCTGCCCGTGCAACGAGGAATCCGTCCCAGAAAACAGCGGGCGGCCATTTTTTAAACCCGGTGGCCATTTTGAAACCGCCGATCAGCTGTGCGAAAATCGTTGTTTTGCGATAATCGGTTAGCGAAGCAGGGTACCGATCATTGCAAAGCGAAAAAAAAAACCCCATGGGAAACATCGTTTTGCAATCGCAAAAACGTCTTCATTATGCAATTTCGTCGTTAAACGAAGTGCTCGTCTTGCGAGGCACCACTGTACTTTGTCTTGGTATGAACATTATAGCCTATCCCTGCCTAACCTCAAATGTTAAAAGCCAGTTAGAATAGGGAAATCCTAAAGCACTCTCAAAACTAGTCCAAGGCAGAGTTTAATGGGTCTCAAAGGAAAGGAAGTTGCATCCTTGTATGGTAGCTGTCAAGAAAACGTCTTCATTTTGTTTTTGTTGTTGTGTTTATCATAAGTGGAACAGTAATAGGTCAGAAGGAACCAAAGTGCAGTTCAAGGACTACATGGAGCCTCCAGGACCTCCAGTCTCCCCATATTGAAATATTTATCCCCATTTCAAATAGTGTCAGATAAGACTTCTGGATGCCAGAAAGTATTTGGTAATTTCCCCCAGCTTTCTGGAAACCTGTCCTAGTATTTCAGAGGCATCACAATTTAAGAATCATAGTAGCAAGCTGGAGTGTGTTTAGGCGAGACTAGTGTGACCAAAGGTCTGAAAAGTCAAGCTTTAAGAGGAATGCTCAGAAGAGTTAGGTATGTTGTTCCATGAAAAGAAGTGGTTAAAGGGTTATATGGTAATGGTACAGACATGTTCTTTCCTGCTCCAGGGGATTAAGCTAGAATTAATGTATGAAATCGACAAGGAAACAGACCTTGGAAGGCATAAAAGACTAACCCAGCTATTGTAATATGCCATCAAGTCGGAACTGACTTATAGTGAGCCTAATAGGGCTTTCAAGATAAATGGGATTGTTAAGGAGTCGTTTTATGAGTTCCACACCCCCAAGGAGTTTCCATGGCTTAGCAAGGAATTGAAACCAGGTCTCCCAAGTCTGTCACTCCATCTACTGACACCACACTAGGTATCCAATCTAGCTATTCCAGTTAAAGTAGACCCACTGAATCAAAGTGTGCTGCTTAACTGAATCAGTTGGATTTTGGTAACCTCTTGATCTCCTTGAGGCTAACAGCTGGGTTCAGTTCTGGGAGAAGCTTTTTAACAGTAAGAATTGTTTACCTGTGGAAGAAACTGGCTTAGATAGCTCTGATCTCTCTTGGACTGTGCCTTCTGTCAGGGATGCTGTCATTGCATATTGCCTGCATTGAGTAGAGGCAACATTGGACTTTATGACCTCTTAAAATATCTTGCTACTTTAAAATTACGTAATATGAACCACTTTTAATTCTGCCACTATAGTTTTGTTGCCACCTAAAGGGACCACGTGGCATGTAGTGATCCTATTCATTTCATTGATAAGTTATGAAACAGAGAGAAGACATTTTTCCAGAAATGGCCTATGATGTTTTCCATATTCTGTAGTAAATGCCTACTTCAGTTCATCACTGTTTCACTATTCACTATTGAGTTGCTAATATTGTAGTGAGGACTCTGATTTAGCTAAGTGGTGATGGATAATCGTAAAATGAATGCATTGGAATATTTTCTAATCATTTGTTGGGCAGCTGTTAGAGGTGGCTGACTTTGTCTGCTGGCGGCATTTGGACTGTAGGTGTATGATCGAGAACTGGAGCTTAAGAACTCCTTAAAAACAATGTGTAACTTTTGTACTCCTATGTTTTTTGTAGATGTGCGTTTAGTGCTAGTGATACAAAATACTGTGCCTGTTTCTAATTCATTGTTAACCTGTGTTTCCTCTCAGAATATGGTATCAAGTTTTCGGGTCTCAGAACTACAAGTGCTGTTGGGCTTTGCTGGACGTAATAAAAGTGGTCGCAAGCATGACCTCCTGATGAGGGCACTGCACTTGCTGAAGAGTGGCTGCAGCCCAGCAGTTCAGATAAAGATCCGAGAACTATACAGGCGACGGTATCCCAGGACAATAGAAGGCCTTTCTGACTTGTCTGCTATAAAGCCTTCCGTTTTCAATTTGGACAGCAGTTCATCTCCTGTGGAACCTGATTTGGCTGTTGCTGGACTGCATCCAATACCATCTACGTCAGTCACTCCTCAGTCCCCTTCCTCACCTCTTAGTTCAGTTCTGCTTCAGGACACAAAACCGCGTTTTGAGATGCAGCAGCCGTCGCCTCCAGTTCCACCCGTGCATCCTGATGTTCAGCTGAAGAGCCTTCCATTTTATGATGTTCTTGATGTTCTCATCAAGCCTACCAGCCTAGGTAAATTGTTCAGATTTCACAGCTTAGCTTGGTGGATTTAGCAAAACAATGAAAGAACTCTTATTCACACTAAGATCTCTCACAAGGAGTATTTTAAAGTTCCTTGCTCTGGAAAAATATCTTTCCTTGCTCTGGAAAAATACAGTGGTGCCTTGCAAGACGAAAGTAATTTGTTCCGTGAGTAGCGCTGTCTTGCGAAATTTTCATTTTGCAAAAAGCGGTTTCCCATAGGAATGCATTGCAATGCATTCCTATGGGAACCTCGCAAGACGAAAATAATTCATTCGTCTTGCAAGGCATTGGTCTTAGGGGAAAAAAGGCTTGCGAAGCATGGCCATAGAAGAGGCCATCTTGCAAGACACCACAGCGATCGCAAAAACCATTTATCTTGCGGGTTTTTCGTCCTGCGAGGCGTTCGTCCTGCAAGGCACCACTGTAGGTGCAAACTATGTACTTTCTGTGCTAGAAGTTTTAAAAGATGACCTCTTCATAGTACTTCAGTATGACTGAGATTTTGACAGTCTTGCATACTTGGTGAACAGAACTTAAATTCAGTGGATCATTTTTAGGAGAAAGGTGGGGTAGAAATATTTTAAATAACTAAATAAAATAAAACATTTACTGTAACCCACAAAAAGGACAGATATCACAAATAAGGTGCCCTTGTTGTCACTAGAAAAATATGATGACATGAGATATTGCAAAAGAATCAAAGGTATCTGAAGAAACACCACAATGTAGAAAAACTAGAACTTGTCTCATTCTTGAATCTCCAGCATTTTCTTCATATACGCTCTATATTTCCCCTTTTCTGGCTTGGCACTTGGCTCCCACTGTTCCTCTTATTTTGCAGTTTTCTGCCACCATCACTCATTCTGGTTTTTTTCCTTCCAACAACCCTGTCTCATGTTTTCCATTATTTGACTGCGATGAAGAGAGTGACATATACAGTGGTGTCCTGCATAACGGGCACCCCGTTTAATGATGAATCCGCATAGTGATTTTTTTTTGCAATCGTATTGCGATGTTTTAAATGGTAAAACATCGCTTTGCGATGATCGGTAAGCTGTTTCGCTTACCGATTTTTGCATAGCAATGTTTTTAGAACAGCTGATCGACGGTTCCAAAATGGCCACCGGGTTAAAAAAATGGCCGCCCGCAGTGTTTTCGCGCCCATTCCTTGCTTACCGGGCAGCAAAAATAGCAGCCGCATGGCGTTCCGCATAGCGACGAATCCATATAGCGACGATTTTTCCGGAACGGATTATCGTCGCTATGCAGGGCGCCACTGTATATGAAAACATCAGTCAGGGTTACCATGACATGCAAACTCTGCCAGTGCTCGTCAGCAGTGTGGATCACTGAACCATCTGTAATTAGTACACATTTTCCTCAGCTACTATTGGCTATAGTGTTGACTCCCAAGACACCAGAAATGTCTCCAGTTACAGAAATTATAAAACATCTAAAAGCTTTCAAGTATTTGTGCTAAATACTTGAAAGCCTTGCAGTGATCATTCAATTACTTAAGGTCATTTTGTGTTTTTGTGACATCAAGCAAGTGATAGATTTTTGTCTGCGTTTTTATTGCCTTGTTCAGTCTCTGAACTTCATCAGTGAATAACCTTTTCTTTGTGTGTCTCCAGTACAGAGCAGTATTCAGAGGTTTCAAGAGAAGTTCTTTATCTTTGCTTTAACACCTCAGCAAGTCAGAGAAATCTGCATTTCCAGGTAATGAGTTAGGTCTTAACTTCCTCACATATAACTTGGTTGATTTTTCTTTGGCAGAATTGCAGGGAAGTGGAACCTTGGAAGTAGCCCCTTTAGACATCTTGTTTTTCATATGAGGAAAGTGGTAGATGTTTGTTGGGAAACTGGCATGCTGAAAACTGAAGACAAAGTTTTTTCCCCGTGTTTTGCCATATCAGTCTTGTAAAGTAAATATATTTTTATTTGGTTACGTCAAGAGAGTAAGAAAGGGCAAAGTTTCAGAAATGACTGTGTATAAGAATATTATGAATTACATTGAGTTGCTTGTAATTTATAAGAACGGAGGGAATGACAGTTCATGATGGACCTTTATATTGCACATAAGCTGCAGATACAGTAAATAGACCTAACAGTAATGAGTTGGGAAGATTTATGAATTTGATTTTCCTGCTTCTGATACTTAATTCTTCAGCGTATGTTTGCTAGCCTGTTTGCAGGTTTGTATCTGCAACTGTGAAGATGGGTTGTATTTTTCCAAACAGCTTCCACTCCTTGCTGGAAGGACTTATATATTCAGGCGGTATCACAAAGCAGAAGTTTAGAGAGCCTGTTAAATCTTAATATTGTCTAATTTCTCCTTTTTTTGTACAACAGGGACTTCTTGCCAGGAGGGAGAAGGGATTACACTGTGCAAGTTCAGCTGAGGTGACTTAAACTTCTTTCCAATAATGTGTTAAAACGTGCCTGTTTAAATTGGAGCACATTATAACTTAACATTTATGTACACATTTAACAAGATTTTTTTTCTGCAATAGGTTATGCCTGGCAGAAACAAGCTGCCCTCAAGAAGACAATTATCCTAGTAGCTTGTGCATAAAAGTAAATGGGAAACTCTTTCCATTGCCGGTAAGATAATGAAATTTTTCAGTAGGATTTTTTCTTGAAATAAAACTTTTTGTAATCCTGAGTTTCCAGCCAAAAGTTAATCTCAAGTGTCCTGTGCCACACAGTTTTGCATCTAAATGCCCCTAAGATTAATGCAGTGACATTGAATCCCTTTAATGTTACAAAGACTATGGAAGTAAATCATTGTAATATTTGCATCTGTAGAAGTCTGTGAATGCACTACAAAAGTCAAGTGATTTATACAGCAGGACATAAGTCCTAATGGGCTCAAAACAGCTTTCTTATGACTAGATATGTATAGGATTGCAATAAAAAGGTTGCAATCTTTTGTGTTCATGCTTAAAGTAAGCTTCACTGAATGCAGTTGGCTGAGTTGGAGTAGACATGTGGGACTGGACCTTAACTCCCTTCAGGGCATATTCAGGTCAACTCTGAAGCAGTACCATTTGTCTCAGTAGACAAACTGATTGTATACTGCCTGCTGAACTCTTCTGTTAAAGTCAGTGGGACCCTTTCCATACTTAATTTTAGGTAGATGTGTCCCACTTCACTGTAACTGGCTGGCTGGCTTTGGCAGCCGTCCCCAATTAAAAAGACATGCAAATGGAAAAGAACACTATTTCCCCTTGCTTTTCAGGGGTATGCTCCACCACCCAAAAATGGGATTGAGCAAAAGAGACCTGGACGCCCTTTGAACATTACATCTTTAGTCAGGCTATCTTCTGCAGTGCCGAACCAGATCTCTATTTCATGGGCATCTGAAATTGGAAAGGTAAATGGAAAGCTCTTTGTGCTATAAAAGGTCTTTATTTAAAAGAATGCAAGCTTATGCTGGAGGGTAAGCACATAAGTACAGTGGTGCCTCGCAAGACGATTTTAATTTGTTCCGCGAAAATTGTTGTCTTGTGAAAAAATCGTCTTGTGAGGTTCCCTATGTATCGGTCTCAAAAAAAAAGTCTTGCGAAGCATCGATCTAAAAGAAAAAGTCTTGCAAAGCATGGTCATAGAAAAAATGTCTTGCGAGGCACCATAGTGATCGCAAAAACCAATCGCTTGCGGGTTTTTCATCCCGTGAGGCAATTGTCTAGCGAGGCACCGCTGTAGTGTGTTTCTGATCCCCCCCCCCGGTATTTATTTATTTTGCTCTGGTTTACAGTGTTTCGTGTCCACTGTATATAAAAATTTACTGCTCTTCATATTCAGCCTTGTTTCGGCAGCTTCTCCTTCTGATATGCTTTTTCTTGCGTCCCTTTAGAACTACTCAATGTCTGTGTATCTTGTACGGCAGCTTACTTCAGCAATGTTGCTACAGAGGCTAAAAATGAAAGGTATTCGAAACCCTGATCATTCCCGGGCACTAAGTGAGTAGAATGATTCTTGCTTTTTTATTCTTCTCTCTTTTAGTGATAAGTTTTATATATTTTTCTAGCATGCGTTCTCCAAGCAATTGGGTCGCTCCTTGTTAGAGTAGTTCCTATGGCCCTCTGTGATTAAATTGAAGGAGGCACAGAATATGAGCAAAGCCTAGAAAAAAAAATTTTTTTTAAGTGGGACTACTTCAAAATCTAATGGGATTGAAAAGTTTTCTGTTGGTTTGCTGAAGGACTTGGCAATATTTGATCACTAATCAAATGACTCACAAGTTGTTGTGGTTACAGTTTGAAAAGTGAGCCCAGGGAGTGGGGTGGGGATACAATTGCAGATTCAGTAACGGAGACTAATGTGTGCCCTTGGGCCACATACTTTTTCTTAGGCCAGTTTAACTCACACGATAATGTGGATAAAATAAGGAAGGTGGTAAAGCCAGGTATGTTAATTTCAGCTGTATTAACTGTAAAATATAAACACAGATGCCAGATGAACTTTCTTCAAATAAAGTGCTAATCTTACATCATTAAATCCTTTCTTAGTGAGTTATCTTTGTCATTAGTTCTGATGCTTTTCATACAAGGCAGACGACTGCTATGTATTCTATTAAAAAATAATTTATTGAAAGCTCAAGAATTTACTGTTGGGAAGAAGTCTTTTTAATAGTCTTAAGCCTGATGCTTCAGCTGTGGATTTTCAGTTTTGCATGCCCATTGGCAGAAGAGTCTGGACTTGTGCCAGACACTAGCTAGGTGGATAATTGTGCATGACTGTTCTTGGTGGCACTTATATGTGGCGGCTGCCATTTCTAGCACTGAGTATTCCCTCGGTTTAAACCTTTGATCTTTCACTCCTCCTGAACAGGAGAGAGGTAGCAGCTCTGTAGATTTTCAGAAGCATCACAGCCTTGATACAGTAAGTGTATTTTTGCTGGGAATCCAGTAGTAAATTTGTAAAGTTGGTCTTTTAGATACTGTAGCCTGAAAATGTTATAGTTTGTTCCATTTATTGTTTTCAATTATAGTGTTTGAAAGAACAGTGCTGTTGTAGATAGCAGTAATTCTATATTTCAAATTTCTCTCTTTTTTAAAAGTTAAAGAAAAACTCACAGCTGACCCAGATAGTGAAATCGCCACTACCAGCCTGAGGGTATCACTTATGTGTCCTGTAAGTAAAGCTGAAGAAATGCCATGGACTTAGAGGGAAATCTGAGGCGGGCAAAATATATATATAGTTGGCATACTTATAATGGAATATTTTCTTTGAGCATGTAATTCAGAGTCCACAAAAATAGAAAGGGTTATTAAGAAGGTACTGCATCTCATGTTGAAGAAATTAGAAACTGCATATGATGTTTAGTGTAACAAGCTGCTGAGCAAAACTTTCAGGTGGAGGATGTCAGAGCCCTGTACTAGGCACACTTTACATGTAGAATGTCTGTGTTGCATGCTGTGACATCTCT
Organism: Pogona vitticeps; assembly: GCF_051106095.1. Classification (NCBI taxonomy): domain Eukaryota; kingdom Metazoa; phylum Chordata; class Lepidosauria; order Squamata; family Agamidae; genus Pogona; species Pogona vitticeps. The sequence goes on from NC_135784.1 coordinate 303,531,770, forward strand.
TCTTGAAGGTGGATTTGAATACAGGGCTTGAAATAACTCTTGGAGATCCTGGAAGCTGCTTCTAGTCAGAATACAGAGTACTCAGTTGAGTGAATCAGTGTTAATGCAGCTTTTGTTCATAATCCTATCCTATTGATTTGCATGGCAGCAGCTCTCAGATGTTGTGAACGGTAGCCTCTGTGCAGCAAGAAAGGACATTGAGTATGTAAATCAAGATAATATATTAAGGCACTTAGAAGGCCTGTAAAGTATGCAGGCACCTCTTCTCCACATAGTTTTACAGTGCAGTCTGTGTTAATGTGGTTTTCCAATGCAATACCAGTCCTTCTAAGCAGGAAGTTCTATGACTGCAACCTTTCTTATCTGGAGTCTCATGGAAGGCAATCTTTAATTACCAGGCAGGAATGCTGCAACTTGGATGGGACTGGATGAAGGAAGCATTTGCAGCTTCTCTAAGAGGCCTTCCCTCTTACAGGCCAACGTCGTAGATTGCTGGGTGTGGTGACCTCTGCTTCTTCTGAGCAAGGCATTGTCTTGTCCTTTTAAAACAAAGTCATCTTGTTCCTTTCTCTGCCCCCCCCCCTTTCCTGCTCCCCTGTCTGTCCTTTTTTACCTGACCTGGTCTATAGCTGGGGAAAATGAGGCTGACAATTCCATGCCGTGCCGGTACTTGTACCCATCTGCAGTGTTTCGATGCTGCTCTCTATCTACAAATGAATGAAAAGAAGCCCACCTGGATCTGTCCTGTGTGTGACAAGAAAGCTGCTTATGAGAGTCTCATCTTAGATGGGTAAGAAAACAAGACAATGGTTTCCTTTGGGAGAATAACTACACTCCTAAAACTGTAAGAGCAGCTGCAGTATTTAGTGAATTCATAGCAGTATCTGTATAAGGAAGAAGCAATTTGTAAAAATTTTTGGGGTGCATTTAGCAACTCAGAGCCACAATGGATTCATCTTAAGTCCACACTTGAAATCTGTTAGGTAGTTTGAATCTAGGATCTTGTATCCTACAACACATTCTGTCTTTGTCAGCCATGGTTAAGTGATCACCGTCATTACATCTGGCTAGGTCTAAAGTGTCGTTGGCAACAGGCTTATAATATTTTAAACTACCAGTTGGCTTCTAAGGTTTTAGACTGCATTGAATAATTTTTAGTCCATATGAAAATCTGTGGTTGGCTGTAAGAGACTGTAAGGTGTGATGACATGTAGTTAACTGATGGTGTTGAGCTTGCTCCTGTTAAGAAAGTAATTCCACGGGCAAATTAACTACATATTGTCAGATGATCCCAATTTAGATATAACCACATAGAAGGTGGAGCTTTTCATGGTACTTTTAAAATGTAGTGTTTGCCTCCTGAATATTTTTAAAATATTATTTAGCATTGCTTGTGACACCCAGATATAAAATGTCAGTGTTAAAGATCTAAAAGAAGACGTTAATGAAATCTATTCAAAATTCCTTTCAATGTGGTTGGCTTTCCCCTGATAAAATAAACATTAGGACAGACTCTGTGTGTACTGGACTAAAGATACTCCAGAATCCATCATTAATGCCCAACCAGAGGATGAGTGTCAGTAGGTTATAATGCTAGCAACATCTCATGAGGAAAATAGTTTGTGGACTAAAAAGAGGAGGATGCTCTAACTCCTTTGGAAGGGAAACATCTTTCAAAAGCATTATGAGAACAATTATTGGAAACAAACTGGTAGATGCAATGCTGTTTTACAGGCTCTTTATGGAAATTCTAAATGAATGTTCAGATGTGGACGAGATTAAATTCCAGGAGGATGGTTCGTGGTGCCCTATGAGGCCAAAGAAGGAGGCTCTGAAGGTGGTTGGCCCACAGTGTGCCAAAATGGAAAGTAAGTCCTTTGGGGCTGAGGTTGTGAACCTCTTTTGGGGGTTGGTGTGGAAGGATATCCAGGCAAGGATTGTACTCCTTATACTTGCTGAAAAGACAGTCATGTAAGACTAGAAAGAGGCAACCTTTCCCCCTCAAGCAGGCTGGTCTCAGTTCCTTCCTGAGCCTGTTTCATTGCTGAATGCAATATTTCATCTCCCAGGGGTAAACGCTGTCAGGCCCATTATTTCCAATCTTCTTTTCCTCTTCCTGTTGTTGCCTGCTATCACGTTCTTCTGACCTAACGCAATCCTGTGAATTGACAGCCTCAAAAAAGTCCTATCATTAACAGCTTTATTCCAGTCTTATGAGCTAAAAGGTGTGATTTTTTAAAAGTCAATCCATCTCATCTTAGGTCTTCTTTTCCTACTACTTTCAGTTTTTCACAGCATTATTGGCTTTTCTAGTGAGTTATGTCGTACTAGATGTGCCCGAAGTACGATAGCCTCAATGTAGTTTCTTTTGCTTCCAATGAAAAGTTCAGACTTGCTTTGATATACACCCCACTTAACTGTATATACTCGAGTATAAGCCTGGTTTTTCTGCACAATTTTTTTTTTGCTGAAAAAGCACCCCCTCAGTTTATACTCAAAGTCAGTGTCAAAATTACATGTTCTCCCCTGCAGTGCGGGTGTTCTGTGGTCTCCCCCGCTCATCTGCAGGTGCCTGCAGCCTCTGTGGGTGGTCCAATGACCCGGGTTAAGTACACTGCATTTCCGCTTCCAGGACACTCCCACCCTCCTCCTGCATATTCTATGTACCCACCTTCCTCCTCCATCCTCCGTCTCCCTCCATCTTGTTACGCAGCAGTAGATAAGTGCAGCATCCGGTATGAGTCCTCCCTCCGCAGGCAGTGAAGTGTGTCTTGCAGCTCAGAAGGACAGTATCTTCAAAAGCATTTAACGTACTGATGCCTCAATTAATGTATATTGGTATCTATTTTTATTTTTGAAATTTACCAGTAGCTGCTGTATTTTCCACCCTCGGCTTATACTCGAGTCAATAGGTTTTCCTAGTTTTTGTGGTAAAATTCGGTTCCTCAGCTTATATTCGGGTCAGCTTATACTCGAATATATATGATGCTCGTTTTTCTGGGGAAAAATAAGTTTTTCTGTTTGTATCTGAAAACTCCCTTTTACACCAGACTTCAATTAAATTATTTTTTTTCCTGTCAGCTTTTTTTATTGCCCAGCTTTCACATCCTTCTGTAGTAATTGCAATACTATAGTATGTGTGATCTTGGCCTTGGTCTCCAGAAACACATCCACTTCTCTTGTTCCTTTGTAGTTGTCCTTCCAAGTTACATAATTATGATTTCTGGGCCACAGTCTCTATTTTGATTAAAGTTTGAAGTGTGGTACAGAAAATTTTCAACCATTTTGGCCAATGTTACAGAATTTTTCTGTAGTCTTGCTTTTGTACTTCCTTCTTTAACCTTCCTCAGTAGTCATTTCAAGCTATCGTTGGTTTCTGCTGGTAATATCATGTCGTATGTATATTTGGCTATAGGAAACTCACTTGGTGCCCCATTTCATTTTATTAGTTGTCTTTTTGTTTTTTGTTTTTTTAAATGGACATAGGTCTTTGCTTGCTGGCATAGGGAGGGGACTAGCTTGAAAATGTCCTCTCACATGTCTTCACTTGGCATGTCTGATGGCGATGGGATGAAGAGGAGAGCCTCCCACGTAGATATTAAAATCCAAGGAGGCTCATATGAGGAGATAAAATCCTTAAGATAGCCTCGACTCTAGTCATCTAGGACTTTTTAGGAGAACACTTTGAACTGAGTCCATAAAGAGACCGGTAGCAGGTTAAACTGTTGTAGCGAGTAATGTTGGTTTTCCCCGTTTAGGAGCCTGGCCACAACGTCTTGGGCCCCCTTGGGCGATTTCTGAACACTTTCTAAAAGCAGCCCCGATGGTACAGAATTTTACAGGAATGCAGACAGGAGGTTGCTAAGGGATATGTCACTGTGGCCAGAGCAGACATCTTCAAGAATGAGCAGCACTGGTGCGTTTCTTTTAATTACGCGCATGTCCTCTTGGCTGCCACCCAAACTTGGGAATCCAGGAATTCATCCAGACTCTGAATCCGAGCCTTCAAGAGAAGCCTAAGCCCCTTTTGAGCACAGGTTGAGCCCCTGTTCCCTGATCTACCTGTCCAGAAGCACCTATGCCTTACCTGGATGGAAGCATCTGTTTGTTTATTCTTGTCAAGCCTATTACTGATACTGGAAATCCTTTCAGAGCTGAAACAGTTTCCCTGGATTTAAAATGAAAGGAAAAATAAAACTTAAGTGTCATCAGCCATATTAGTGGTACTGAATCCCAGCCCTGGTGCAGAAGAAACGGGGCATCTTGTTAGCTCCAGTCTAGCCAAGGAGACCTTGGTTCTTGGAGACCGTCTGCCTAATACCAGGAGTTGCATATAGTCCCTTTGCAGCCAAACTGAAGCAGAGACCAATTTGTTACTTTGCCCAACGATGACTACATCTTGATGAAATGAAAATATAATGGAAGAACTTATTGTAAACACCCTGCTCTGTGCCAGAAAACAATCCATTTTACACATCCAGGAAGCTAATGGAAAAAAAAACCTTTGCTAGATGGCATAAAAGAAAGCAGGCCTGCAGAGAGTGTTCAGGCATCACATACTATGGAGATACATATTGGCTCTCATCTGTTCTCTCTCTAAAGCAGAAATGAGGTCATTTTAGCATACACCTGCATGTTTGAAAATTGTTTCATGGAACCTCCCTGATGGACCCTCCAGTTCCCTTCATGGAGACTGCACACATTACTGCAGGCTTTGCTAAAGCCTCTCTCAATATTTTTCCCCTCCTGGTCACTCTCTTTCTTAACGGCAGGAACAGTTAGAATAGATACTCAGCGCTCATCCATGTTCAGACAGTGTGTACCCTTCTCTTGTGCCTTGGCAGGGGCAGGGCAGGGAGGAGGATTTTTGAACTTTCACCATTGCTAGGTTATTAAAGCACTGCTGCAGCGCAGTTGAACAAACGCTTCTCAGTTCTGCTTCCGTCCCATTCCAGCACAGATGCATCTGTCAGCAAACACTCCAATCTGTGATAGCAGCTAGGTTGGCAACGTGACAGATATGTTTAGAAGCCCTCCTCGTTAAGACGTCTGTTCCTCTGCAGACATGGCAGCTGAGAGGAGATTGTTATAAAGCACATTCCCTCTCATATGGCTCAACAACTCTTCTCATCCAAGCTCTCATACATTGTCCACGCTCCTACTGAGAAAAGAACACTAGTCCACAACTATAAAGGTTTGCTCTTGTTAATGTATATTAGGCACCCAGTCCCCATCCTTGCAACCAGTGGCTGTTGTCTGCTCTTAAACCTTTTAATGAACTCTAGGTGCATACTTTTGTACCATACTCCACAGAGATGAAACATAACATACACACCAAAGAGTCTTCACTTTCTGTCTTAGCTATTCTCTGGATAACTGTGGAGTTGCGTGTCTTACTATAAAAGCATGTCTGTAGTGTTGAAATTGGGTGAGAGTTACTCCAGCAAAATAGAAAGAATAAAATGACCCCCAGATACCCTGTATATGGCAACAAGAAACGTATGTAGTGTTTTTTTTTCTTCCTGCATCACTCCAGCCAGTGGTAAAGCACTGGGGTGCTCTTCATAAAGGAAAGTACTACTAGGCTGAACTAGGAGGAATTGTCCATTTACAGTCTTCCCCCTTTCATAGGCAACAAGGAGTTCTCTGGGGGTCCTCATTAGGAGTTCTGAAGAAGGACCAGAATTAAAAACGGATTTACAGGTCGTAAAGAGCAATGCTACTGGGTTGCAGATTCTCTCTCTCTCTTTTTTTTTAATTTATACCCCACCTATCTGGTAGGTGAGGACCACTCTAGGCGGCTAACAACAATAAAATACAATAACAATATAAATAATCAATTCTAATTAGTAAAAACACTACAATACATTATATAGAGTGCAAAACAGAAACAGTAAAGAGGGAAGAAGGAGGTCAAGAGGAATATGATGGAAAGGCCTGCCCAAACATCCATGTCTTCAATTGTTTCTTAAAGATACCCAGCGAGGGAGACCCGCGAATCTCAGGAGGGAGATTGTTCCAGAGGCGAGGAGCCACCGCCGAGAAGGCCCGATTTCTTGTCTTCTCCTTCCGGGCCTCCCTCGGCGTTAGGCTCCTCAACCTCACCTCCTGGCTCTTTCTGGTGCCTTTGGTGATCATATAGGTCACTGGTTCTTAACCTTGGGTTACTCAGGAGTTTTGGACTGCAACTCCCAGAGGCCTTCACCACCAACTGTGCTGGCTGGGGTTTCTGGGAGTTGCAGTTCAAAAACATCCGAGTAACAAAGGTTAAGAACCACTGATATAGGTGACAGTAGTTGACATGAAAAAATACACACGTATGTAAGAGTTATGTTCTTGTTTTTAAAGTTTGTTCTGAATTCTTCAGCTTGCCAAAGCAGAGCACAGTGTAGGGATGAATATTTTAATACGTACTCTAGTTGAAAGCTCCAGTGGGCCTTTCCTGTCACTCTACCTATTAGCTTTAGGCTCTTGGCTGTCATTGTAATTGGTAAACTTTGTGTTAGTCTTCCAGACAGGGGACTTTATTTCTTCCTGGTCATCCTTGAATCTGATTAAATTAGGCCCCGATTGAATAGAGGCTGTGGACTTTCAGTGTCCCTTTTGACACTTTGTCTGCTGCCCTGTATAATGCAGAAGAAATAGTGATTTAGGTCCACAGCTTCTGCCTTGCTGCTTGATGCTATGTTTTAAATGATCAGGTCTCTGTATAGCTTATAATATTCTGAAAAAAAAACAGGACAACAACTTTTATTCAAAAATTGTTTGTTCACTAGGCTGCCATAAAGAATAAAAACATTAAGCCTAATTCCACTGTTAAATCTACCCAGAGTAGACCCTTTGAAAGAAGTGAAACTTGCATGGAAATTCTCATCCATTTCAACAGTCTGCTGTAACTTGGACTGTTGCTGAATTTGTTTGTTTGTTTGTTTGTTTGTTTATTTATTTATTTATTTATTTATTTATTTATTTATTTATTTATTTATTTATTTATTTATTTATTTATTTATTTATTTATTTATTTATTTGATTTATACCCCGCCTATCTGGACCGATAGCTTTGAATGTCCTATTTGCAGTATTGTAGATTTCAGTAGAAATAAGTTGGGTGCCTAGCCATCCCTAGAGCAGTGCACCACCCTCTTCTCTAGTTCACAATTTGCCATAGCTGTCTTTATCGACTGTGCTCTTTCCAGGCTCTAGCGTGGTCACCAAACCATGCTCCACACCCATCAGTGAGGTCAGCAAGAAGAAAGTTGATGTCATTGACCTTACCGTGGAGAGTTCGTCTGATGAAGAGGAAGATGCTCCTCCCAAAAGGAAATGCATTTATATGTCTGACACACAAGCAAGTCCGACCAAAGGGTTTGTCGATCTCCTAATATTATGATGTTCTCTGTCGAAGCTCATGGATGAATCTGAATGTCAGGGCTTTATTTCTTCAAGTTGGTAACTTGAAGCACCTAGCCTAGAGCTATGTGAAGTCCTTCTAGTAGAAGATCTACCTCTGAATGCAAGTTGCTGAGTTACAGTAGCCAATCTTGTTGCCTTCATGCCTTGCTCCCTGAGCTTTGCAGGGCAGGTGGTTGGCATTTCTGGGATGTCCTCCTGTGTGGCTGCTCTGGGAAACAAGATTGGAAAAGCCCCAGTAGAACTGTTTCTATGTTGATAAGAGTAGGGCCCTTTTCGGTGGCGGACAGTCAGACAATTTCTTGCATAAGAATAGGGTTGTGCTTGGATTCAGCCTTTCCTTTGTACCCCAGATTTACAGCTGATTCCATGAAGGAAAGAAATTTCTGTCCTAGGTCTAAATGCTCCTGGGGGAGTGGTTCCCAACCATGGGTATCCCTGGTATTTGTGGACTGGGACTCCCAGAAACCTTGGCCAGCACAACCAGCGGTGAAGGCTTCTGGGAATTGCAGTTCAAGAACTCTTGGGTTACCCAAGATTGGGAGGCACTGCTCCATGGAGAATGATGCTGAATATTAGGAAGATTTGCTAAATTTACCTCTGGACAATGGAGAACTTCCTGCCATCTTTCTGCTGCTTGCCACTTTCTGTGTGAAATGTAGGTGGGAGGAAGGTGTAAAATTCTCCCTAGGTGTGGCATTCATATTTTCACTAGGGCATGTTTATTGGGTCTGTGGCATGAGGTTTGTCCATCTCATCAGTGCTGCACCCCCAGCGGCTTTTGCTGTGTGGTGATGATGTGTTAAATCTCTAGTGCTGGCTTCTGTCAGTGTGCTAGCACAGTGGTTCTTAACCTTGGGTTACTCAGGTGTTTTTGAACTGCAACTCCCAGAAACCCCAGCCAGCACAGCTGGTGGTGAAGGCTTCTGGGACTTGCAGTCCAAAAACACCTGAGTAACCCAAGGTTAAGGACCACTGTGCTAGCATAAGCGATGGCTTAAGTTTCAGCTGCTTTTGAAAGTCAGTGTGCACGAAGGGTTTTAGACAAGCTGGGGATGTGTTATCGGCTGTTAAGTGATTGGATTCTGTTTTAGCTATAGTGTGTATGGGTGGGGTTATTTTGTAAGCCGTTAGGAGGTGCTTTATATATTAGCAAAATAGAAATCCAGATTTTTAAGAATGCAAGAGAGAAGAGATTCTAGGGACTCGTTACGGAAGCACTGTGGTTCTCCTTCCAGGCCACTGTTGGATCCCTTCTAGCTTTTTACTGGTGTCGCCTCTCCTCCCCCGACAGGGTGCTGATGTTTCAGCCATCTACTGTACGTGTTCCTGGTGTGAGCACAGTGGATCCTACTGCTATTCCACCATCATTATCGGACTTCCCTGTACCATTCCATCATCCGCCAATATCAAGTATTTCATCGGACTTGCCGGGTAGGTAAACGTGACTGTTCACCCTGCCCCCAAATTGTATTAATTAATTAATTATTTATTTAATTTATATGATGCCCACACTACCCAAAGGTCTCTGGGTGGCTTACAACAATTTAAATGCAATAAAAAGCTAAAACAATTAAAATTTAAAAATAACAGTGTTCTAAAAATTGCCATCAGGACCCACCGTTGATATTATTTCATTTAAAAGCCTTCTGAAGCAGGAAGGTTTTTGACCTGGCACAGAATCTCCCTCGGGGGGGGGGAACGTTCCATAGTCTGGGGGCAGCTGCCGAAAAGGCTCTTTGCAAGCCATCCCTCTTACCTCCTTGAGGGATGGCTCTTTCAGGAAGGCCCCATAGTAATCAGGGCAAATGTAAGATAGGAAGCAGAGAGATTTCTGTTGGGGAAAGGTCTGGAGGCTCGGCTTCAATTCTCCTTCTCCGCTGATGCAGTCTACAGTATGTGTGGGTGCCTTTTTTCTTGTATAGGTCAGACTTTGAATTCTAACATTCTTAAATGTACAGTGAGATACCTCAACGTTCAGGGGGAAAAAAATCTGTCAAGCACAACAACTAGGGTTCTGTTTTAAAAATACGTACAGCCTGTTCTATACTCGACTGCATTCTCAAGACACAAGACTTTTACTGATTGCTTAGTTAAGTGCATTCTTGTGCCCCGAAGGCACACATTGCTAATGGTATTTCAGCTGACCATAGTTCAGAAACAACTGTAGTTCTGTGTAGAGTATATAAGCATGGTCCAGCAAGAGAATGCTGAAATGTAGAAAGCTGCTGTTGAAGGTTCTGGCTATTTTTTTCCATTCCTTCTTCCCCTGCCAAGCATTCCTCATTTTCTCTAGCATCAATCATTGCCTATTGAGTATGCTCAAGTCTTCTGGGTAATGGGCCAGTCACACTTGTGCAATTAAGTCCCAGTTCCATTCAGTTCTTGGATTTCTCCAGTGATACACATAGCTAGCTCTCATTTCTGAGAATACTTAGAAAAAGAAGTTGCTTTGTGCTTGCTGAGAGTTCCTTTTCTATTAGGCTGCTTGACCTCTCCTAGGCCATGAAGCCTACCACCCCAGCCTTTCTCCAGGAAATCACAACTCAAGTGTCAGACTGTCAGGAACTCTCTGAAGGGAGAGCCTGGGTTTTGGTGTCCAGGAGAAAATGCAGGACACTTGCCTTCTTGGGATCCCTTTCACAGTAAGGAAGCCACTGAGGACCACAAAATGTAGTGGAGTCTTTAATTGCTGAAAATGTCTGTTGCTGATAAAATTATATACAGGGGCAATTTTAGGAAATTAAAGACTCCCCCCCCCCCCAATTAAAGACTTGAACCGCTTCCCCATGATGAATTGTAAATGTTTAGTTTCTGAAAAATTGCCTTGGCTGGACACATCTTTAGCCTTGCATAGCATAAAGTCGCAGGATTTTTGCCATTATGTACCCGAAAATGATTTACAGAATTCAGCAAGTGTTCTTAACTCTGTTGATCTCTTCCATTGTCCTTTGGAATTTGGGTACATCTTATTCCCTGCTTGAGAACTGGGAGATGTATCTGGTTGAGACAGATTTATTGATTCAAAGATTGCTGAGTGGGGATTTGTGAGGCCCACCCTAGACAGACACGGTCACCTGAGAAGTGGCAGTATTACTCACCATTAATTTTGCTGGCTAGAGCTGATGGAAGCTGGAGTTCAGTGGCTGGAAGGTTACACTTGGCCCACTGCTACAGTGGACTTGATCCGTTGATGTTGCCTTTAATGAAATAGCATCTGTTCTCTAAAAGCAGCACGTATCCCTTCTTTCTAGGTTTGGATTTTCTTTCTTTAATCCCAGTTGATCCACAGGTAAGTATCTTGTCTGCATGTAATCCACTTTTATTACTAACATCCTTTACAAACACAAATTACACTGGGAAAAAAAGTTGAAAATCTGTAAAGAACATCAGGAAAGCTGAGTTTATGTAGGATTAAAATAACTTGCCCGGGCTTCAGCATACGATATCCATGTCTAAACTTCTCGCTGAAACTTGCAAGAATCATGTGTGTTAGAAATGATAGAAGCATTGGAAAGGGTTTCTTAATTGGAGGAATGCCTGATTCATTTGTAGCCCACCCCAGTTCATAAGGTTGTTCGCTGAGGGACTTCTGGTAAGATAACATCTATAATGCCCCACTGTTACTTCTTCTGAGACTTTTAAGGGCGTTGTGTCGTATCCACCTAGCCAAAAACTGAAGTTATCTTTTGGAACAATGGCTCCTGGGAGGCCTTGAGAGTTGTAACGTCTCCAAGTTCTGCATATTGCTCAAATTTTAGCAGAAGCTAGGGATGTGGTGGTGCTGCAGGTTAAACTGCAGAAGCCTCTGTGTTGCAAGGTCAGAAGACCAGCCGTCGTAAGATTGATTCCACACGATGGAGTGAGCTCCCGTCGCTTGTCCCAGCTCCTGCCAACCTAGCTGTTCGAAAGCATGCAGAATGCGAGTAGATAAATAGGTACCACCTCGGTGGGAAGGTCACGGCATTCTGTGTCTAGTCGTGCTGGCCACTTGACCGCGAAAGATTGTCTTTGGACAAATGCTGGCTCCATGGGCTGGAAAAGATGAGCACTGCCCCCTAGAGTCGAACATGAGTGGACAAATTGTCAAGGGGAACCTTTACCTTTACCTTAGGTCGTTTGTTTGCAGGGGTAGCCTAGGTGCTTGTGCTTTTCTTTCTTTTTTTCTTGTGCATCTAGTCTCTTTGCCTTATCTGCACCATTGTTTGTTTCAAGCAGTACTGTCCTCCTATGTTTTTGGATAGTCTCACCTCGACATTGCCAACAAGCACCACCCCCGGCAACATCATTACCTCCACCAGCCACCTCGAGAGCAGCACTCGCGTTAGTTCCTCGGGCCGGAGCGAGACGGCGGTTATCACCAGCAGCGGGAGCAACATTCCTGACATCATCTCCTTAGACTAAAAAAAAAAAGGCCAAATTTGGCCAGTCTGGAAACAATGCAGAGCTACTCTTCACGTGCTTAAATCCATGGACCATCCGCCACTTAGACTTAATTTTGGGTATTTATTGAAGGAGAAGCAGCTTTCGATTTGGTTACCCCTCTATGTCTGGCTTGACATGACTGCTGCAAGGGGAAGCAAACTGACTGGAAGGATTGTAATTTTTTTTAAAAAATGATTTTACTGCAGGCATCTTGTGTGTTTTTTCTTCTCTGTTTGGAATAAGTGATTTGTTTTGGAACAGTTCCTCCCTTCAGACTTGTTATGAAGAAAACTGAAACAGCTTTCCTACGTGGATTCTGGGATAGATTCCATACGGGAATTTTGTTCTATTTAGCAATAATGTAAACCCACCCAATTTTTAAAAAGAAATAAAAAGCACTTAGTCCATAATGTGACAGGAGCCTGTGTTTATCCCAGGTGTAAGGACAAGAGGAAGGATGCGCATTTGCTTGGATTTTGGAACTTTCACTGGGCCTGGAATAAATCTTCAGCAGAGGCTGAAACTCTTGTGAAGTTAACTGTTGCTTAAACTTCATGTTTGCCTCTCCTTTTCCTCTCCAGTCGCATCATCTTTTCCACAAATATGGAATATTTTTTTGCGTTAGAAGTTCATGCTGCTCCAAGGCTGTTCAGTTTCAAGTGCATAGAAGCACAAGAAGTTTTTTGGGGGTGGGGGAAGAATGCTATGCAAACTCAGCTTTGTGTATCTGATACATGTTCAGAAAAATGTGAATGCGAAGCCTAGTAATTAGCTTTTCAGGAAAGGATTATGCATCTCTTTGGAGGAAGGAAATGGCCTGCAAAACGACCCGAGATTCAGATTGGAACGTGGTCTTAAGTTTCTGCTTATTTCACATTTATGCCACATTTTGTATCTGCAGAAATTTTGCACCCATTATGAGTTAGAATCTGTTAAAACTGTACAATTTGTATTGCTTTGGCAATGGCTCTTAGGCAGATATATCCACATTTCCCCTAAACAAGCTATGACAAGGACATATTTGATTGCTTGACGTAAGGTAGGATCTCACACTTGTGTCTTAGTTAATTTTGGGTTGGGCAAGCTACCACTGAATAGGCTAATGTCTATTAGCCTTCAGCACCACAGGTGGCCTTCACTCTGATCTGGCGAGTCCTGATTCAGCCGAGGCCATTGTAAATCGGGATGGGTGGGGTTCATACACACAATTTTTCATCAGGGCATGACTCTTGAGCACCCCACAAAAAGGAACTGTCTGGAATGTAACTTCATCTGTAGTATTCCTGCCAATGTTGCCCTAGACTTGTCATGCTATGACTCCCCTAGTTGGGAGAAACATTTGTGAATGGTTTGTTTTGTTTTTGTTTGTTTGTTTGTTTTGTTAACTGTTTCGCACAGTTAGATTCGAGCAAATTTGCTGAATTGATGCAGTGTCAAAAAGGTATTTCTGGAAGGTTTTTAAAAGCAGAAGCAACATTATCTTTGGAGGAACTACAGGTTTCATGTGGTTAGAACAGACTATAAAGGCCATGCAGTGGGGGTGTTGTCCAATTCTGCCTTAGGGGGCCTTTAAACCTTCCAGTTTAAAGCCTCCAGTACCTTCCTGTAGTTAAACTAACACATTCAAATAGTGTATTAAGGGTCTGAAAAGCTAGATCCCTCCTGCTGAAATGCAACATGAGCCATAACATTGAAAGACTCTGTGCTGCTGCATATGTTGCTCTCTGCATCACTGATCCTCCCTGTTCTGAAAATTATAGTAACTCATTTTTATTTTTTTCCAGTTGTGTTCCTGAACTGCAGTTTCACTGCAGTATAGATCTTTTGTTACTAGAGCTAAGTCTTAATGCTTATTAACTATGTGGCTTGTCTACATAAAAAAAACACTTAAATAACTACAGATAGTTATCTTCTTCATTCTGTCCTTTTTTTCTACTCACCATCCTAAACCAATAAGCATCTCATATGACTGGTTTTGCAGTGAATCCATTCTCCCTGTGTTTGCTAATTTTGTACCAATTAAAGTTATCTGGAATCTTTGACCCTGCTTCTTGCTAATTTGGCATTCTTTCAGTGTTTGTGACATTGATTCTTCCCCACGACTGTCTAGCCACTTAATGGGCTGTGTTGTAGTGGCAGATGCCCGGAAGTGAGAAGATTCATGTGGTGTTATGGCTTAATGGAAACCTATCTTACCTCTCTTCAGAGCAAAAATACACCTTTGGAAAACTGAGTCAAATTTTAAGTCATAATAGAAGTCAGCACTACAGAATGTTGATTCAACTCTTACAAGCGTATATTTTGCAGGTGTACAGTGGTGCCTCGCTTAGCGATTGCTTCGTTTAATGAAGAATTCACTTAACGATGTATTTCTTGGAGGAATTTTCCTCATCGTTTAACGATGTTCTCTATGGGGGATTTTCACTTAACGATGTCCGTTTTCGCTCATTTTTAAGTGTCTTAAAATGTTTGAAACCTGTTTTAAATGCTTGGAATCGGTAGTCCACCTTGTGAAACATGTGCAAACTTAATTTGGCTCTGTTCTGAGTCTTCGTTAATTTTTGGTGATTTTTTGTTTTTCCCCTTTAAATGCATTGAAATCAATGGATTTAAAGGGGAAAAACAAAAAATCACCAAAAATTAACCAAGACTCAGAACAGAGCCAAAATAAGTTTGCACATGTTTCACAAGGTGCACTACCAAATCCAAGCATTTAAAACAGGTTTCAAACAGGTTTCAAGCATTTTAAGACACTTAAAAACGAGCAAAAATGGACTTCGGAAAGCCATTCAAAACCATTGGAGTCGGCTGCAATGCTTTTGAATGGCTTTCCGTTGGGGGAAACATTGTTTCACTTAGCGATGTTTCCTATGGCGATTTTCGCTTAAGGACGGTAATCCGTTCCCATTGGAACGGATTAACCGGTTTTCAATGCATTCCTATGGGAAATGGTGTTTCACTTAATGATGTTTTCCCATAGCGATGGGTTTTTTTTTTTGAACCAATTAACATGGTTAAGCGAGGCACCAATGTATTTCTACATCTTGGAAGCAATAGCTGAAACCTTATTGCACTTGGGGTAGTACGCCCAGACAGTCTTCACACAGTGCATGCCCTAATTACACAGGGCACCTAAGGAACTGCTTGGTGGATATGACTTCCACCTCGGCACAATTTTTGCTACTTTTGAGCTGAAGAGGTATAGCTACGCAATAGGATTTCGGCTAATGTCCGTTATGTGCTAAGTGGATGGCAGTGTACACTAGGCAGATAAGCTCTATACAAGTCTCTAAATCTAATTTGATTTTCTGTATCAGAGGACTCCTGCAATAAAATAATAAAATGCCACCAGATAAGCTGTTCAACAACACATATTTTTATTTCTCATTAGGTGAACATGACATAATTGCTAGATGCTGGTTTGTGGCTTTGTTCAGCTTTGTATGGTCAGTTTCTCACTTCTTTCCTGGCCCTGTGAAGCAATCCAATTTCATGAGGAGGCTGGAGACAGTAACAGAGGCCGTAGTTACAATTTGTCTAGGAAGTTGTCCAGAGGCGGAATGCCCTCCTTCAGGCCTTTGCGCTTACGTGTTTCAGCAACAATTTGGAAAGGATGTGAATTGGCGTCATAAGGGTCTCCAGGCAAAATCTGCCAGTGATCAAAGACGCACTGTGGAAAAGCCTGACCACCTGTATTGGATCTCAAGTCAGCGGTGAAACCTAGTGCCAGAGGAAAAGCGAGTAACTCAGTCAAAGGTGTAAACGCTACATGGAGTAAAATAAACCAGTCTGACTCCTCATTCAAACCCACATTTTTGAATCAATTGAATTTAGCTTAAACAACATAAAAAATAAATACTGGATGGCAATATTTAAGTTTAGGATGACGAAACTGATCATGTGAAAAAGTACATCCTCTTTGAATGCTATGGTTTTAAGGATCAGGACATAATAAAAAATCATCTAGTCCTAAGCTGGTCTGAAAATTGGATATATACAACCTCATCTGAACTGCAACACATAACACATTTACACCATGTCATAATTTATTTTACAAAAATGAGGCCAAAACGGAGAAGCCATGTGAAAAATGAAGTACAGTGGTGCCTCGCAAGACGAGTGCCCCGTTTAACGACAAAATCGCATTACGACAAACTGATCGCTTTACAATGGTTTCAATGGGGGAATTCCGCTTTACTATGATCGGTTCCCTGCTTCGGGAACAGATTCTCGCAAAACGATTTTCGGCCAGCTGATTGGCGGTTTCAAAATGGCCACCGAGTTAAAAAAAAAGGCTCCCTGCTCTTTTCTGGGATGAATTCCTCGCTGCACGGGCAGCAAAAATAGACGCGTTATGGAAGATCTTCGCTGGACAGTGAGTTTGAAGTCCACAGGAACGCATTAATCGGATTTTGATACGTTTCTATGGGCTTTTTTATTTCGCATTATGATGTTTTCATTCTACAGCTATTTCGCTGGAATGAATGTCGTAATGTGAGGCACCACTGTACATCTTATAGTACAATAGTTTATAGAACCAGCTTTAGCAGCAATCACTTGAAGTAGTCGTTTTCTGCATGACTATCAGTCTCTCACTTTGTTATGGAGGAATTTTGGCCCACTCTTCTTACATTGCTTCAGTTCATTGAGGTTTGTGGGCATTTGCTTACAACACAGCTCTCTCATGTTCCCACCACAGCATTTCAATCGGATGGAGGTCTGGACTTTGGGCCATTGCAACACCTTGATTCTTTTTCAGCCATTCTGTTGTAGATTTTGCTGGTGTACTCGGATCATTATCCTGTTGCTCAACCCAATTTTGGCCAAGCTTTACCTGTTGGACAGATGGCCTCACATTTGACTCCAGAATACTTTAGTGTACAGAGGAGTATATGGTAGACTCACTGACTGCAAAACAAGCCCTAATCATCACCCCTCCACCATTTTGAAGGAAATCAACTCTTGAGTGCTCACTGGAAGGACAGATCCTGAAGCTGAGGCTCCAATACTTTGGCTATCTCATGAGAAGACTCCCTGGAAAAGACCCTGATGTTGGGAAAGGGTAAAGGCAGGAAGAGAAAGGGGAGGATAGAGGACGAGATGGTTGCACAGGGTCATCGAAGCGACCAACATGAATTTGACCAAACTCCGGGAGGCAATGGAAGACAGGACAGCCTGGCGTGTTCTGGTCCATGGGGTCACGAAGAGTCGGACACGAATTAACAACTAAACAACAACATACTTGTTCAGCCTTTTTCTAATTGTACTGTCATGAATATTTAACATGCATGAGGTCTGTAGTCTGAGATGTAACTCCTGGGTTTTTTGCAACTCCTCTTTTGCAATTCTGCAGTCTGATCTTGGGGTGAATTTCCTTGGACAGCCACTCCTCGGAAGACTGGCAACAGTCTTGAATATTTTCCACTTGTGAATAATCTTCCTCATTGTAGTATAATGGGCTTTTAATTGTTTCAAAATGGCCCTAAATCCTTCCCATAGTGATTGGGCAGCAACAACTGCTTCTCTTCAATCATTGCTAATGTGTTTCCTCCTTGGCACTGAATGCTCCAGACCAGCAAGTTGCTAAAACTTCAGCTTTTATAGAAATGGTCAGAGTTGATGATAATCAATTACTCAAGGGCCTTTGGTTAGCAGCACCTGGCTGCTACCTGGCCTCTTAATTCCTATGGAAACAGTAAGGATTTTTACTTAGTTTTTCACACAAGGCTTTTCCAGTTTGGCTTTATTTTTGTAAAATAAATCATGATATGATGTAATGTGTCATGTGTCGTTGTACATCTGAGGTTGTACAGTGGTGCCTCGCATAGCAGCGATAATCCGTGCTGCAAAGCGATTTCGTTGCTATGCGATATTAAAAAGCCCATAGGAATGCATTGAAACCCCTTTAATGCGTTCCTATGGGCTTCAGACTCACCTTTAAGCGAAAATCCTCCATACGGCGGCCATTTTCGCTGCCCGGTAAGCAAGGAATCCGTCCCAGAAAACAGCGGGCGGCCATTTTTTTTACCTGGTGGCCATTTTGGAACCGCCGATTAGCTGTTAAAAAATCATCGCTTTGCGATGACTGGTAAGCGAAACAGGGTACCGATCATTGCAAAGCGATTTTTTCCCATTTAAAACATCGCAAAGCGATCGCAAAAAGTTAATCGCTATGCGATTTCATTGTTAAACGGGGAGCCCATTAAGCGAGGCACCACTGTATTTGCCTAATTTTCAGACTTGCTAAGGACCAGATGACTTTTATTATGTCCTGATACGCAAAACCATAGCATTCAAAGATGGTGTACTGTACTTTTTCATATGACTGTACATTTTCCCATTAGCCCTAATCTGAATTTCTTACCTGGAATCATCTCTCTCTTCCTAGCTTTTGAACTCTAACCAACTCAACACGCAGCATGAAGTTCCACATTTTGTCCTCCTTATTTCTATTTCCAAAACCAGTTTTTTTGGTACTACCTGTACTATCAGTTTCTCCTATTCCTCACCTTACTACAGCAATACCTCTACTAGTTTCTCACTGTTAAATCTTTGTCATTCTTTCTGACTTTGCTTTGACTCTTTTGCTATTTAACATTTTCTTGGCATAAGAGCTATCATCACCAAAATAATATTTATGTGTGCCAGCGGATAACCATGAAAATGACTCTCTTTCATCGACTCATGTAAAGCAACATCCTTTTCGTCAATGACAAATGTTTGGTTTACAAACTTTTAAGGAAAAGAAGCTTTTCTTTTCTCTCTCCACCAAATTCAGATATTACAGCTGTCCCTCTCTATCGGATCTCTGAATAGTTCTTCCTTAATAGGGGAGCAAGCATAAGGGTCCCTTGTTGGGAGAAAGCATATAAATAACAATAATGATAATGATAAGGTGCTTTTGACCCTCCAACTGTCCTAGACTGTAGCTACCATGATAGCCCTTTAAGCTTGCCCATGCTGATGGAGGCTCCCAGGAAGTGCAGAGAATAATCTGAATGGAAAGATTCCTCACCCCTGTCATATGGAGAAGAGAAATGCAGCCAAGGATGGTAGCACAGGTTGGCATTCTGTTGTTAAACTATGGCCATTTTAAAAACTGTTTCTTTCACTGAAATGCTCTTGAGAGAAAAGGAAAGGTGCAGTGTGAACAATCTCCCTAAAGCTGCTGAGGTTATGAAGTAAGATGACATTTGATAGCCTCTGGCAAATGATTAAAGTGGCCTAACAGGAAGATGTCATGCAACTCGCCCTTCAGAGAGAGAGAAAAAATTCCTGCCACCCATGTGAGTTTTCCCCAGACCTGCAATTACTAGATTACAGCTAATGCACTGAGAAGTCCATACATAGGGGAAGAGAATGACCAGGACTTAATGGCAAGTTCAGATCAGAAAGGGAATAGAAATAGCTTACCAAATGACTCGTTGACAGGCAGATACGCTTTGACCACAAACATTGGGGTCCCGGCTACCTGAGACTCCTCAAAAACATGACCCCGTTTCCGATTCAACACACCATAGATGCCGCCAACCACCTGTTCTGGGCACTGGGGGGGAGAGGGAGGGAAAGCAGCTATTTAGAATTTTTCCCACTGGCAGAGGGAAATTTTGTTGTGATTTCATTTTCAGACACTGGATCTCACGAGTAGGAATTAATTCTGAATTCTAAGCTGCAAAATAAGCTTCCTGGGTTGGTGATGGTAAACAAGCAGCAGCAACGTTATTTATAGTAAACATTTTCAAAAAAGGAAACACGGTAACCTATGCACACTGCATATTCAGAACCCAGAGGGAGAGGGAGAAAAGGTATAGCTAGTAGGAATTTTAACAGCAGTTTTTTTATAACATCTGTTTGAGAGAATTGTTAGTATCTCCACCTGTCTACAGAGGGACCTTAAGCTAAGAATTTAGCCAGGGCTACAGCGTCTTTGGCCGAAGGGGTCATTTTTAACCTAGGCACCCTGTATCTGGCATGTAGGACACAGGATGGACCAAGCAGAGCCCAAGGAGCAGAAAGGAATCTCTGGCGGGCTGTAGGCTCTTCCAGGCAGAGGGACTAGTAGGTGAAGCAAGCTCGACCACTGCAGAAGACCATTAAAGGCCTAAACAGTTTAGGGAGAAAAATCACTCCCTCTTCTCTCTTCCGGTCCCCCAGGAACTCTATGGGGCACAGCCATCTCCAATGAGCTAACTCAGAGCAAACTTGGGAGCCAACATTAAGTTCCAGCCCACCCCAAAAGCAATGCCATTGACGTACCTGAATCTCTACGAGATAGATAGGCTCAATCAGTCGAGGCTGAGCAGTCAGGATAGAAGCATACAAAACTCTCCTTGCAGTTGGGATGATTTGTCCCCCACCACGATGGATAGCATCAGCATGGAGGGTGACATCGTGAATGTCAAAGCGAACGCCCCGCAGGTTTTCCTCACACAGAACACCCTGCAAGGAGAGGAAGAGAAGCCCCGCCAGATTTATCAGACCTCATCATTGCTATTCACCACGCGAGTTCCATGATTCTCTCTCTCACAATCCTGAATCTACGGTTATTTCCAAGGCTCAAGTCACGAATGACTCTGAGAAAAGAAAGCAATACTTTCATGGGTTTTTTTTTTTCATTCAGCTCATCCAAAGGCCCCATCCCTGGTAGCAACATAACTAGTGGAGCACAAACATAACATCATTTCTATAATTTCACGAGCAAAGAGAGCCCTTCTTGTCATTTGCCCAGATTTTGCAAACAACCACAAAACGAACACCTACCAACTTGGCAATTTAAGGTGATGCTGGCAGACTGGGTTGCACAAGTCAGTTTGTATCTAGGTATTTCAAAAACAGATTTATTACTAGTGGGAAAATTATTAAAGCAGGGGGTTGGTGAATATGTGGCCTTTCAGAAGGCAGGACTCTGGGATTCCATCAGCCTCCACTATCAGCTATTTTTGCTGGAGCTGATGGGAGCTCCACTTCAGCAACATCTGAGGACCAAACTGAAGGCAGGAACCCGACAATAATGAACCAGATGGCTGACTGCAGATCCATCAAGTACAGAACTGGCTATTCAGCCACAATTCCTTACACTTGCTGTACCAGTTGTGTTGTTTTTTTAAACTGGAGTTTAGTACTAAGGGCTGGGCCCATGATCTGCATGAGCCACAGAAAGTTTCCAAAATGCTGCCTTAGGTGTAATTTTGAAGGAGACCTACCTCCTTGGTTGCCCACTGAAATCCGGCCACCACACTGTCTTTGATTTCATTGAGATACTGGACACCCTTGGTGATATCAACCAAAATATTGGGACCTGTTCCATCAGGGCCAAAGCACCAGATCTTCCTTGCTTCAGAGACATCCCACTCGTACTTCTCAGCCAGGTACCGTGCCCGCTGCTTCAGCTCTTGGCGAGCGCTCACATCTCCTTTGTCTATATCTTCAGCCAAGCCCTCAGGGAAGGGCCGGGCTTTCATGTACAGCCGGTTGTGTTTGTTGGGAGACTTGGACAGACACAGCTGGCTAGACTCTTCAGAGACAGTCTCTCGATAAGATACAACTGGATCCGATTTCTGAAAACGTAAACAAATCTACTTCAATCTGCATAAATTATACCTACGGAACAAGGAGATCAACCACCACCTTCCTCTTTCACAGTACTCATTTCAACTGTGAACAACGTGTCTTGCCCGCTCTCCTTTTCTCCCAACTAAATGTGTGCTCAAAAATGAAAACACATTAAAACCCAAACCAAACCCCAGAACCCAACAGGCACAGCTTCACGCCCTGGAGATGGAAGGTGATTCAAGACACCCAAGCTGTAGTAAGTAATAGTGAAGAATCGTCAGCAGCAATAAAACAGCTGTATTCAGCATGTCACAATAATACAAGACTGAGGACAGTCAACTTACTTGGAATGCTGGGAATTATAGGCAACACAGATGAGGAGCACAGGAGCTCATCCCTGTTCTAGCTTCTTTTGAAATCAACCAACCCATAGAATTACTTCATAATAACACAAAGTCCACCAAACGGATGAAGAGTTAGCCAACTCAACTGAACCCACGTGTGGACTGTGACCTGGCACTGCTCAAGCATGACCTCCGTTCTCTGAATCTGAGCCATGCTGCCAGGTGAATTTTTTAAAAAAACACAATGAAGAAACCACCAATCCTGTTCACCTTGCTCACCAGTCAACATTGGCTCTTCCCATCCCCTCCGTTCCCCATGAATTCAAGACGTGGAGTTTAACTGCTTGTTCTCTGCAGCAGAGGAAAGAAATGCGTGTCCCTGATGCACAGTACAATATGAAGGAAAATGTATTGAGAAGCTTGAGAGAATGCCAGCTTCACAGGAAAATAAATGCTAATGGTTTTCCAAACACCCAAGGTAAGCAAGAGTCCTGTTTGCAGTTCTTGCTATGTGGAAAGAAATGCTCATGAACTGTTAATGCTCTGCCAAGTGTTGTTTGTGGCTGCTTGAGAAGAATATTCTGTAGAGATCCCACTGAAACAGGGGACGACATACGGATACTGCTGTTAATTGAGAAATCATTAGACAGAACCACAGGCTCCAAGCAAAACCTAGCATGTGCTGTACACATAAACCTTATCAACAATGAGATAGACAGCAATTAGGTGCTGACAAAACAGGCTAGGCGTCATGGGGAAATATCAAGGGTCAGTAAGAATACGAATGGTGTGATTTGGAAAAGAGGAACGTATACCAAAAAAGGATAAAAAGAAATAGGAGTCTGGGGTCTAGCTAAAGAAGGGAGTGGGAGATGTAAACAGGCTTCGCATGATCAGTTTAGGCATACTGGACAGGCTGTACACTTTGGAGTACCTGATCAACAAGGAAGGGACCATGAGGCTGGGAATAAGGAATAAATATTGAGCTGTGTATATTGATTAGTGTGCCTACTCAGTTAGGACACCTGCTTTTGCAAAAAGGCTTTTAATAAAAGAGTGCTTGAATTCGTAGTTAGTTTGGTCGCAGTCTGTTGGACAGAACCGTGAGCATTTCTCACAACAATGTCCAACCCTGCTTGCTAATACGTCCACAAGTCGTCAAATATTCCATGTCTCTCATGCCTTACTCTATATCCTACTCCCTTCCCCAAATCGCTAGCTTCTTCTGCCTCCTTGCACATTCACCCTTGCAAAGAAACAAAAACAGAACCCATCACATTCTCACACACAGAATTCTCTCCGTCAAACTTTTAAAGACTTACAATATGTACAGATCATATAAGATGCTCATTGTTCACAATCTACTCCTTTGAAGCATTCCATAATTTGGAGAAGAAACAAACCTAGAACTCTAGGTTATGACTTTTAATTTCAGTATTATCCATCCGCCTCATGTTTACATGTTCCAAACCTAGCCACCCAGCTAGTTCATTTATATACCTTGATTGGAATACATGCATGATCCTCCTCCAGATCTTTTAGGCAAATTTCCAGATGCAGCTCACCAGCTCCAGCAATTATGTGCTCCCCAGATTCCTCGGTAATGCACTAGAGGACAAGAAAGCCTGGTTATGCAGTTGTTCCAGTCTCAAAAGAGAAGACTACAAAAATCCAGAAGCATCTGTGAGACTGGCTGTTCACACTGTACAATGAAAGCTATTCCTGCAAGACAATCTTGAAAAGATGGCTGGCTTTTCTAAAATGGTTTCACAGAAATCATAGGGCAAAGCGCTGTGCTGTTTAAAAATGGGCCCTGCCTCGCACCCTCAACAATGGGAAACACGAGTGCTGGCAGATCCAATTCTACAGCTGAGACACAGAATTTGTGGCTTGTGCATAAATAGCGGAATCTTTGGTTCAAAGAGGCACCACATTAATTCAAAAACAGAATTTCTATTTAACCAATCTGGTTAGTTATGGTTAACTCTAGTCAACTAAGCCCAGCCTGGCTTAAAGCCTGGTTCTTCTACTGCAGTTTATTAAAAAAACATATCCAGAAGCTTTTCTCCTCCACACAAGCTCAACGTTGTTAATATCTCTCCACATGTTGCTGAACTCTTTATCCCCACCAGTCCCCATTGGCTCAAGCACTGGGGAGAAGTTGGAGCCAACAACATCTGGAAGAGACAAGACTGGCCCACTGTGTATTGTATCCAAGCACAGTCAGCCATCTGCGTGATTTCCAGCCCATCAGACCTTTCTCAAACGCACCCCTTTCCAGCTCTATTATTCATTGGTGTTCCCACTGCTATCTTTCCAGCCACACCTGCAAGACTAGGCAGGTTCAATTTCCATCAAACTGCCCCACTACATGGTACTGAGAAAGGTGTGCTTTGTTTTTTAAAAGGCTACAGGCTATGTTACTTCTAACCTTCCATAAGTACTTCTGAATACAAATTATTCTTTTTGGGGAGCATCTTAGGGCAAATTGCTTAAGAGCTCCATTAGGACAATTTTCTGATTCCATTTTATGCTGTTAGCCACCTAGAGTGGTCCTGATCCAACCAGATAGGCAGAATATTAAATAAATAAATAAATAAATAAATAAATAAATAAATAAATTCAATCCTCTGCAGTTTGGCGGAAGAAGCTTCTTTACTATCAATGGACATTAACAGAAAGTTGCTCTATTCACTGACCCTGGAGAAGGTCATCTGCAATTTGAATTTACTCCACTTATATCCCATCCTTCTGCCAACGAGCCTCGTGGTGCAGTGGTTAAATTTCAGTACTGCATACATCCAAGACTCTGCCCATGACCTGAGTTTGATCTTAGTCAGCTCAGGTAGGCAGTTCAGGGTTGACTCAGCCTTCCATCCTTCCAAGGTCAGTAAGCTGAGTAGCCAGCTGGGTGGGGGCACTGTGTAGCCTGCATAATTGAACTGAAAACTGCCCAGCGAGTGTTTTAAGTGCTAAGGGGTAGTATATTAGCAGTGCATTTCACTTTGCTTCCCATGTGGTCTCTCACCAGGCAATTGTCCAGACTGACTTGCTTTGCTTCAACAGGGTTGCTACGCCACATCCTGTCAATCCTTCAAGCAACACCTTCTGTGCTTTCATAGATTTCTGCATCTTTCTGTTCAGCTCTCTCAATATACATTCATACCATTTTACTTCTCCCTCTGTCTTAGCCCACAGGCAGAGGGAAAATTGTTGTGCTTGTGTATGCAACTAGAGCTTAGAATCTTCTCTCCACTCAATTCCCCCCACACCCTGATTCAGTCTTCAAATGGAAGGTAGTTAATGGCCGTATCAACAGGAAGAACAACCAATATTATGGTTTATACGGTTCCGTCTCAAGATTTCAAACTAAGTTAGAAACAAGCACACAACTGATTCAGCTCAGTAGCATGCTTACAAAACACTGTAAGGAAAACGAGAGATAATTTCTCTTTTTCAACAAAGTTCCACAGCAAACCAATCAATTCTAAATAACAAAAACGCATAGCTAGGACTCACCTGGACCATAGGGTCAGACTTGGCGAGACGCTTTAGACCTTCCACTAGTTTTGGTAGGTCCGCAGGGTTTTTTGCTTCAACTGCAACGCGCACAACTGGGCTAACACTAAATTTCATCACTCTCATGTTGTGGGCATGTTCAAAGGTGGTAATGGTGCCCGTCTTCACCAAAAACTGGTCAACACCAACTAGACCAACAATGTTGCCACAAGGTACATCCTCAATGGGTTCGACATACCGACCCATCATCAAAATGGTTCTATAAAGACAGAGGATGGGTAACAATCCTTCAATATCTATCATTATCACTGCAGACCTGACTTTTTAAAATTAACCTTTTCACTGTAAAGGCGTGCTTATTGCCATTTTAACTGAACATTGTAACTTTTCAATCGTTATATTTCTACCTAATAAAAATTTCTATTCACCCTCCCCCCATTCCCTGCCAAGGGCAGGAGGCGTGAATCTCATTAAAAACAAAAACGGCACCTCCTTCTGTCAGGTTCTCCATCTGCCAAAAAGGAAGTGATGTTTCATAATTTTGTGTCTTCTCTGCATGCGCACAATTCTCAAAGATGTACCACCATCTACCTTTGAATAGGCTTCAGGTAGAGATCATCCTTTTTTCCTGGAGTATAGTTGGGTCCCATGATTCGCACTTTTTGGCCCGTGGAAACAATGCCAGAAAATACCCTCCCGAAGGCATAGAAACGACCTTTGTCGGATGTTGGGACCATTTTGGAGATGTACATCATCAGAGGACCCTTCGGATCACAGTTCTTAACACCTGCAATAAAACAAGGCATACACCGTAAAGCACGGGTGTGGTTTTGGAATTGAGCCTGCCCAGGTTGTGCCTTCGTTTTAAAATAATAATAATAATAATAATAATAATAATAATAATAATAATAATAATAATAACAACAACAACAACAACAACAACAACAACAACACACACACACACACACACACACACACACACACACACACACCTTGTTTAGGGCAGAAGTTCCTTTATCAGATGTAGGAGTTATCTGCACATAAACCATATACAGTGGCCTATTATGGTTCAGCTGTTACATTTTCTGGTTGCATTCTTGAATGTTCTCGACTTACCCATCGCTGCTTCATCGTCAGGGGGTCCCTCATACAGAAGTTCACAGCGATATTTCTGTGCAGTGACAGGTGAAGGCAAATGGATGGTAATCATTTGAAGTAAGGCATCTCCAGCAGGCAACCAGCGACGCATTACAGCCTGGAATAAACAGAGTGAACACAGTTCAAGAAATCTTGTGAGAGCTATTACACAACACTTGATCTCCTTGCTCAAAAGGGTGGTGTTCCATTCCACTGAAGCACAAGGCTATTGTTTCAATACAACTTCATCTGAACGTATGCAGTTAGCCATAGGTCCCCCATGCTTCTGCTTGAGGCCTATTCTAGCCTTGCTACCCAAGACCGAAGCAAGGATTTATTATATGCAACTGCTCACTAACATGGCCGTGCTTAAGGGAAACTCTCTCTGTTTGTCATTCGCTACCTTAAGAAGTGGCTTCCCCTCCTTTTCTCGATCTTCAGCATCTAGCTTGATATCCAGTTTCTCTATCAGCTTGGATGCCTCTTCCTTCCTAAAATTCATAATGGCATCAAAGACCTGTACAGCAAAGGAAATTAAAGAGATTTTATTTACAGAAAACATAATCAGCATATTGCCAACAGCATGGTGCTTAAAAATGTCAACCCAAGTGAAAAATTGTTTCATATGATTTTAAGGCTGCTATCCTGTGCCCAGTCACCTGATGGTAAATCTGCTCAGTAGATATTTTCCTTCTGAGTAGATGCATACAGAATGCCACTGTGAGAAGCCGTTTTCATTACATCATTTCTCTTGAGCACAATCATTCTTTCATGAACTATAATGAATTTCCTTACAAAAACTGTAGGCCTGTACCTTCCACCTTTTTTTTTTAGTTTGCTGCAATCTATTATTAAGAATCCTGATTTGAAAGGATACCTTGGGGTTTTGCAGACCCAACCAATGCACAATACTGCAGCTAAGACAGTTTACCAGAACAGTTCTTATCATACCTGGTCCTATATGTAAAGCACTATAGTGCACATTAATTTCTAGACTGGAGTGCAAACCACTGTAACTCCTTGTATTCTGATTTGACTAGTTGGTGTGGGGAATGGAAGGAGCGAAGCAACAGGCGTAACTGCAAACCGAGAGCATTTAAATTAAGCGGCTGTATTGAGATTAGACACCCCCTATCTGCTGGTAATAAGGGATTTAAGTTTTTTAGGTTTTATCAATGTTATAAATGATAAACTAAATTATGAATAATTTAATGTAGATTTAGCACTCTAGTTTTTGGCAATATGCAAAATAACTGGGTTCTTGGGAGTATAAATGTGGTGGCTGAGTTCTCCTTAAGAGTCACAAAAGAAAATAATGAATACTCTTTATTTTATATGGCAATACCCATTATGCTCAATCATAATTGTACCTTAAAAATGGGATCCAAGATGAGTTGGCAAAAGGTCCTTGGCACTTTCTTTCCTTCAGGGTTGGTTGCTGTTTTGCTGAATTTTCCATTTGCTGGGTCAAAATATCTAAGTTAAAAATTAAAAGAATTCTATATATTGTGACATACTGAGGAAATTATAAACAAACCGAACCAAAAAACAAAACAAAAAACCCCAAAAAGCCTTGATGCTAGTGGATTTATTTGGAATGAAGCTAATCATCTATCAGACAAAGTCAAACAAGTCATACCTCATCCTAGTGACTATTTGTTACTATCTTTGCAATTTACAGAACCAGAACAAAACTGAGTATATCAGCTTACAGTTGTCACTGCCATGCCCATTACTTCCACAGCTTCTCATTTCTTCATCACTGTGTGTGTTTGTGTAAAACCTCCATTTAATAAGGTACACAAGCAAAACCCATATGCATGAGTGTGCTGCGTATTCCAAGTACACATCACTTTGTTATGACCAAAGACTATGTATAAATACAGATACCCCTACTCACTTGTCTCCCCATAGCTTTTTCATCATATCTTCTACCTTCTTGGCTCTCCCTGAGCCCGAGAGCTGTGTCTTTTCCCCTTTGGCAGCAAATTTGGCTACATACATCTCAGCAAACTGTTTCAGTGTAAAAGCCCAACCATGGAGGCCAGAGCCAAAGCCAACAGTACCAATGACTGGGTCAATCTATAAACAGAAGGAGGATGCCTTTACTATAAGGGACACAGTAAGGATGCCACCCTAAGCATATTGACCTGAAAGTAAACTCCACTGTAGCTATGAGGCTTATATCCAAGTGTGAGTAACTAGTAACATTCCTGTTTAGGAATGGCTAACGTATGCTTTTTGTAGGACCAATAGGTAGAACAACAAGAATTAAGGGCACATTGCATAACTAAAATAAAAATGTAATTCTGCTTGCTTAATTACACTCCTAGGGAATTTTTCATTTGCCCTTTAAAACACCTTTCCAGTGACAAAGCATGCTGCCTTAGTGGGCACTGAAATATGTCAGTGCAGAGCTTAATAATAATAATACTACTAATAATAACAACAACAACCTGAGAACTGCAGAGCTGGAAGGGACCCTATGGATCATCAAGTCTGGTCCCTGCCACGAAGACACAGTGGGGAATTGAACCCCCAACCTCTTGAGGTATCTAGCAGTTCTTTGACCCCCTAACAGCTTAGGACCTTGGTGTTTGTCAGAATGTCTCTCCCACAAAACAGCTACCCATCCCATCGACACCTGATAAGCCCAAAAGACGTAATGCTGGCAACCAAACTTTTTCAGTTGTGGTCGCTTCCCTTTGGGACAAGCACCCAACAGTGGTCTGGCAGGCACCTTCCCTCTTGGTTTTTAATAAATTAGCAAAACCAGTATTATTTTTTTAAAAAATCTTTTATTAGTGCTTTACTACCTGAGATGTTGAAATCTGTTTCGATTTGTTTGATTCTATTTAAAGATAGGCTTTAGCTAAGGACAGGGATTTAGCTATTTTATGATACCGATCGCATGAGACTTTGTTTTTTTTTATGATATGTGATGTTTCTAAACAACCCATAGGGCATGCACTATGGGTAGTATACAAGTTGAAATAATAAATATTAACTACTGATGTGAAAAGCACCAGAGGCTCCCCGGCAGCTGGATTAGGCTCTTAAAAGGCATTTGGGTAGCCCACCTTGTGGATTTTAAAAGTTACCCCACTCAGCTGCAAAATGTAAGATATTAAGGTGACTCCTCCACAGAGAAACACAGGTAGCCAATGTTATTTCTGACAAGATACACTGAGCTAGTATTTATTTATTATTTATTTATTGGACTTATATACCGCCCCATAGCGCTACAAGCACTCTCCGGACGGTTTACAATTTAATTATACAGGCTACACACTGCCCCCCCAGCAAGCTGGGTACTCATTTTACCGACCTCGGAAGGATGGAAGGCTGAGTCAACCTTGAGCTGACTACCTGGGATTTAACCCCAGGTCGTGAGCACAGTTTTAGCTGCAGTACAGCGTTTTAACCACTGTGCCACGAGGCTCAGTGCTTCAGTGGTTCCCAGCCTTGGACCCCCAGATGTTCTTGGACTAAAACTCCCAGAAGTCTTCACCATTAGCTGTTCCAGTTAGGATTTCTGGGAACTGTTGTCCAAGAACACTTGGAAACCCAAGATTGGGAGCCACTGGTCTAGAGCAATACTGCCTACTCTCTTCAGTAGCAGACTCCCAGTTTTCTAGCACAGGACTATCCTTTCCAGAGCTGCTACCAGAGATCCTTTTCCATATTAGAAATGCCAGGTGTTGACCATGGGACTTCTTGCATGAGTTCTATCCCTGAGCTGCAGCCTGTTTCCACAGAATGGAATATCATACCAATTTTCTTACAGCCTTTCTATAAAGATACTCAAGGCAGTGTACAGTGGAAACAAAATGGTAAAACGTCAAGACTAAAAAAAAAAATTAAAACCATTAATAATAATAAAACTATTAGGGTGTGGTTTTAAAGGCCCAATTAAGATCACTGGAAAGGTTGTTGAAAGACAACTGAAACAGTGACTTCCATGAGTAAGCCACCCCAAAATCATTTTTGCACTAGAGTCTGTGTACCAAGGTTTCATGAAATGTGAGCACACCCTATAAATTTTCAGATGCATTCCAATCTAATACAAGTTCTCTTTACCATAATATTACCCATGGGTCCAGTTTCACCCTCTCCATAAGTGGAGATTATAACGTTGACATTTTCCACAATGCGCTGGAAGGTCTGGTAAAGCTCTTCTGGGTCTAGCTGCAGCTCCAGCAGAGCACGATCCATTTTGTTCATCATCAGCACTGGCTTGATACGCTCAGCAATTGCCTGGCGAAGTACAGTCTCGGTCTGCACGCAAACCCCTAAATAAGAACGTTGATAGCCAATTTTTCTAGGCTGCTTCTACAGAAATCTGTTCGCAGAAAAACTGACCATGGAAAGTTCTTCCCCACTGAATGTGCCCTATAAGTTTCCTCTTTAAGAAAAAAAAAGAGATACTCAGGACAGCTTGCTACCTAACAGCTTCAACTGTGGGTAACTCCTGCTAATTTTTATTTACATCCACTCAGAAGTTCTATGTATTATGTCCCAGCATGCTACTACAGCAGTTCATAAATATAAAATTGTTAGGGATTACTGCAGCATTAGCTCTTGCTTTCTGCAGTCCTGAAGCTATGTACAAAGCAGAATATATGCTGCTGAAGTCCTATAATTTGCATAGTTTTATAAATCAAACATGCAGGGACATCCTTATTTAGGATAATTTATACTGAAATCCTGACCATAAGAAATTCTGTTGAGCCATATCCCCATACGCTTGTTCTCAAGAAGTCTCCCCAAATTCTGTGTATATCCTGAAAGCCCTTTTTGCATTTCATCTTGAGTACTGTCGTTCTGGACACCGCACTTTAAGAAGGATACAGACAAATTGGAACAGGTTCAGAGGGCAACAAGGATGATTAGGGGGCTGGAAACCAAGCCCTACGGGGGAAAGACTGAAAGAACTGGGCCTGTTTAGCCTTGAGGGGAAAAAGGCACTGAGGGGAGCTAGGACAGCACTTCTCAAAACCTTGAAAGGCTGTCCTACAGAGGAAGGGCAGGATCTGTTCTCCATCATCCCAGAGTGCAGGACACACAACAATGGGCTCAAGTTACATGAAACCAGATTTTGGTTGAATATCAGGAAAAACATCCTGTTAGAGCAGTATGGCAAGGGAACCCATGACTTTGAGAGGTCCTGACTGCTCCAACACTGGAGGCCTTCAAGAGATATTTGGATAACCACCTGACAGATATCCTTTGATTTGTATTCCTGCACTGAGCAGGGAGTTGGACTCGATGGCCTTATAGGCCCATTCCAACTTCATTATTCAATGATCTGCAAGTGCTAGAGATTTGTTCATGTTACCTCCAAAGGGCTGGTTTTACCTTGCTGTCCTTAAGAGGATGTACAAGCAACACCAGTAATGAAGCAAATCATCAGAAACACCTGTGTCTATTGCACACGTATACAGTACAACCACTCAGTTGCATTCCTCAGCATTCTCCATGCTGTGCAGAAATGGACCAGAATACACTGATTTTAGTTGGTCTTCTTAGCGAACAAAAGGCATGTGCTTGTCAGGATCCTGCCCATTCCAATGATGCTGAGCCCCCGAAATGTAATATAAGATCAAGAGCAGTGCTTTGCTCCCTCTTCCCAGCATCCAGCTTTGGGAAAAGGCTGGGGAACATGATAGAAATGACAAGGCTGCCGAGCACTCCTGCCTGGTGTACATTCTCAGAAGATCTGTTTTCTGACCCCTCTTCACTTCCTGTCTGCCTCCCAAGAAGCAGAATGTTCACAAAAATTTAAATCTTTCCCATTTTAAGCACACTCACCTGAAACACAGTCAACAACAACCAGGGCTCCATCAGTGACACGAAGCGCTGCTGTGACTTCAGAAGAGAAATCTACATGTCCAGGGGAGTCGATTAAATTAATAAGGAAGCCAGAGCCGTCTTTCGATTGCTTGATAAAGGCCAAATCATTTTCTGAAAGTTCATAGTAGAGAGAGATAGCCCTAGAAAACAGAAAGTTTCCAAAATGCATTGAAATGTAGTTACATAAACTTTAAATTACACCACGTGTGTAAAAAAGTGTGACATGAAAGTACTACCATCCAACAAACTCTCTTTGTAAGTTAACTAATTTTGTTATTAACGCAGAAGAAAATAGAAATTTCTTGACAGAACCACAAACCAGATATGTGGCAGATAAACATTATAACAACACAACAAACAAATAAAACCACACTGATGACCAGAAAAATATTGTTACATTGAATGAAATCGAAACAAGTAATGAATATGACTGATATGTCAATGCATGGTATTTAATACTTGGTTACTTTTGCTTTCCATTTTTCTATGGCCTGTGTGTGTGTGTACATCCAGATACAGTGCACAACACTGGAAGAACATTTATGCCACAATAAACCTGTCAGGGTTTGAGCAGGATACTTCACTGCTTTGTTTTGAACAGACACTGCTGCCTCTCTGGGATCTAGCCCCTATTTAGCTTCCAGAATTCACAAAACAACCATTTCAATGCACACAATTACTGAAATGCAACTCAGCAGCTTTGAGTTGCTAAAACAATACAAGCACCCTAATCTATAAATTAGTTAAACAAGAATATGTTAAATGAACCAAGTTTAAATCCAATTGTTTTTAAAACACTCCACTTATAATTGGATTGCAGTTTACAGCCAAAAGGATTACACATGACATAAAAGATACTCACGTAGACTTGATTGTGATACATCTTTCCTGCTCATCTTTTCGTGTGTCAGTGAATCGTGTTTCTCCTGCTCTGGCCGAAGCTATGATACCTGCTTTACAGACCAATGAATCTGTAAGTGTAGACTTGCCATGGTCAACATGAGCAATCACAGACATGTTCCGAATGTTGGACTTTTTGTCCATGATCGCACGGATTTGGTCTACCGTGAAATTCACCTGAAGAAAAAAAAAGAAGAGAACATAAAGCTTTTCCTCTCAAAAGAGATACAGAAAATAGGTTGTATTCCAAAGATTTTTTAAACAAGCCTCACTGCAGCAGCTAGTATCAAAGGCATTACAACAGGTTATCTGACCAGCCACATACCATCAAATACTAGATACATTTTCATTAATGTAATTACAGTGGTGCCCCGCTTGACGACGATAATCCATTCCGTTAAAATTACTGTTAAGCGATATCATCGTCAAGCGAAAGTAAAAAACCCATTGGAATGCATTAAAAAACGGTTAATGTGTTCCAATGGGCGAAATACCTCATCGTAAAGCGAAGATCCTCCATAGGGGAAGCCATTTTCAATCGCTGTCTTCCAGAAATGGGTCCAGAAAACAGCAGGCGGCCATTTTGAAAACCTGACAATCAGCTGTTTTTGATCGTCGTGAAGCAAAAAATCGGTTCCCGAAGGAGGGACCGATTCAACGTAAAGTGGGAAAAAAACCCATTGAATTGTCATTTTGCAATCGCTACAGCGATCGCAAAAAACTAATCATAAAGCGAGTTCGTCATCTAACGGGGTCGTCGTGAAGTGGGGCACCACTATATAGCAAACCAGCAGCGATGTATGGAAGTGAGAGCTGAACCATAAAGAAGGCTGACCATCAAAAAATTGATGCTTTTGAATTGTGGTACTGGAGGAGAATCTTGAGAGTCCCCTGGACAGCCAGGAGAACAAACTTATCCATTCTGAAGGAAATCAACCCTGAGTGCTCACTGGAAGGACAGATCCTGAAGCCAAGGCTCCAATACTTTGGCCATCTCATGAGAAGAGAAGACTCCCTGGAAAAGACCCTGATGTTGGGAAAGTGTGAAGGCAGGAGGAGAAGGGGACGACAGAGGACAAGATGGTTGGACAGTGTCATCAAAGCTACCAACATGAATTTGAGCCAACTCCCGGAGGCAGTGGAAGGCAGGACGGCCTTGCATGCTCTGGTCCATCGGGACACAAAGAGTCAGACACAACTAAACAACAACAATTATAGCAATATTTCATTGTTGTTCAGATTATTTGCTTTTGTGGTCAGAATTTTAGTCCTTACACCATCTACAAGTTCACATTTATGTTATTTAAAGATATAAAGTTTTTTCATTAACACTTATTTTGAAACAAGAACTTTTAAAGACTGTACTGAATCCTTTTCAGATTTTAGTGTTTGCTAAGCGTTCCAAAATGTAAAACAATTCACCAAACAGTTCTGTCTTTGGCCTACTGTTGTTGCTTAAAGTTACAGAAAGTAACTAGGAATTTCTTTCAGCATTAAGGACAAGCAGTTCCTTGACAATAATGGACATTGTCATTTATTATAAACCACATCAAGGTATGGTTCAGGGAGAATAGATCAAAGAATTAAAAAAAACCGTTACAGCTACATTCTTGGCTTCAAGGTCAGCTAATAATGGGTGATCAACTGGAAAGTATGATACCCCCACATAGCAATAAGGGGAAGAACTGGAGTAAAAAGCTAGTACTCCAGAATTGCACTTATTTGTATCACCACTCCAAAACAATTCATAGAAATTGTGACTTTAGGCTTCAACCAGGGCTGGCTTAACAAAATGACCAAATCTCTATTTAGTCTGAAAAGCAATCCTGTCTCTCAGTTCTTTTGACTTCAAAACAGAATTTAATCATTATTCTGTACATGCTGAGTTCAGCACAAACCTTTGACAGGCATGGCAAAGGCCTATCCTTCTCAGCTTTGTTCCAGGAGCTGCACAGCAGTTTTCATCTCCTCTCAAGCATTTTAGCTGGGAGGAAGGTTGGGCACTTCTTTGCCCATCTTGTAGCCCAAGTGCCTGGAATCCAATCAACTCATATGCATTCACTTATCTATGCATAAGATCCCTGCCCTGAGCACCTTTGCTTAGCACCACCCAAACTAGAAGACTCTCCTCTCTACTAATCTCTCTTTGGGATGAGTGGCTGAGGGAACACTTTTGAAGGAGCCCGGGGTGCCAGTAAGAACCAGAGCCCAAGCCACCACACTCCTCTTTCTCCGAGATGGAAGGCTTGGGTAGTCCTTTGTGAAGGCATATATGGACGCCTGAAGCAATGGCATCGAAATTGGTACATTCCTCTTGCCAAGAAGCCAGAGCAAAGAGGGCCTGACATTTTGCTAGCAAGGCCACACAAAGACTGCAGACCTATGCTGAAAGGGATTCCATTCATGACGATCAGAAGTACACGTAATCACTTGCCAAATTCACCCTAGCAAACACAAAGCTGGGCATGAAAGGGACACACTCTCATCCTTGAATAAGCTGTGAATGCCCTCAGCTCCAATTTAAGTATCAGGGCAAGGATTAGCCCTGCAGCAGTACCCAGCTTCATCCAGCTTTTCTGGCTCAAGGCAACATGTAGCTCTAGCTTTACCACATACAGGAGTAACTTCTCTTTTTAAAAAATTATATGCATTTCTCTAGCTTTCCTTTTGCTCCTTTCTTTGTCTCTTTCTGAATAAAACAACCCGGACCCTAAACGGTCTTTTCCCCACCGCAACTCTAATCTTTTTGTTCGGTAAGTATTTGAATCATAGACTAATTCAATTGGAAAGGACCAATAAGTCAATCGAGCCTAACCCCCTGCTCAATGCAGGAGTCCAAATCGAAGCAGATCCTGTTGATTATGAGAGGGGATATACTTATCACAACACTGGCATAGAAAAGGGTAAAGATCCTGCCAAACCATCTTGGGTCTGTATGATTAAAATGAATAAAACAACCCTGACCCTAAAAAGCAGCCTTCTGCACAGAAGTCCCCAGTTCAAGTCTCAACCGGGACGGCTGGCATTCTAATTCAGCCTCAATTCTCTTTCTACACTGGCAGTGCAGGAAATCAGACTGGGCTGTTTTACAGATTTAGCACAAAGGGTACTGAGGAAATGCATCTGAAGCACTCTGAACACTTAAAACGCATTATGCAGGCTACAAACAATTATCTCGATAGTTGCCATCACTGCAGTCTCCTCCTTGATGAGGAAGACAAAATTGTGCCTGTTGTTTCCTTAAATATGCTGCTGCTATTTAAAGCCAGAGCAGGGAGGGATGGCAACCAAAATAAAATAAAATAAATAGCCTTATACACACTCTCTTGCAGTGGTTGCTACAGTATAAGGATGTGCAGCTGGAAGATACAGCTGATCTTCAGAACAGAATTGACACATAAAAAGCAATGATTATGAGACAAACATTTTTAGAGGTATTCTCCGTTTCCTTCACTGTCTCAGATCCGGACATTCCTTAAATCCCAATTTTCTTGAATTGTGTGACGCTAGGCAAAAAATCGCTGCAATGACTACGGTTACACGAGGAGGAGGAGGACGTATATGCAAACACATACAAGCTTTGGCTAGCTGAACAATAGAGGAAGGAGGAGAATCTACTTCCATGACTGACAAGACATTTAAAAAAAATAATATAGGGGAGGAGTCAGATATGTCCAGATCTCCAATAAACAAGCCAAACTCTCTATCCCTGCAGCTGTCAAAAGTGATCTGGGCAAAATGAGAGAAACATCTGGCCATGTATGATGTGGGCAATAGACGCCGGTCCTTCTTAACCTCTTTTATTGATGGAGAAAAACAAGCAAGCAAATCCCTTTTTTTTAAAAGTGAGTGCAAGAGAAAAAGGTGTTCTCCGGAGGGGAGAAAAAGGACAGTTACACAATCATCTGGAAACCCATAATGAGACTTTTTTTTTAAAAAGACCATCAAGAGAGCTTTGCAGCAATGAAGCCACGGAGGATGATGAGGATGATTGCCTTAAGGGGTCTTGCTCATCTCATAGGGTCGGTCACACAGAGTGTAATACAGACCCACCCACCAATGTTTTTAATGGATTTTCCCGCAACACCCATGATCTCCAAATAAGCAGTCCTATCATGCCACCAGAATGGGCCCTATCCTGTATCTATGGGGGGGGAGAGGGGTCGTTCTCTGGGGGAGCCCCCCCAAAGCCTCCCTTTTGTTTCTATGGCAAAAGGAGGGTCCTCCATGGAGGGGTGGTCTTCCCAGCCCCCTCCCCATATATATGGGGCTAACCCAGGCTTCCCCCCCAACCCATCCCTGTGGAGTAGCCCTCACTGCCCCCCACCCACCCTAGGAAAGGCCTGGCAGGCGAGCCATAGGAGGGAAATGGCGCCTCCTCTGGGAACAAGCGCCCCCAACATGGTGGCTCGGGGTGAGTGGGGAAGAGCAGGCCTTCTTCGAGGGTCTCGGGACAAGGGCGGGCGCGGCCTGCGTCACAAAATGGGGCCCCGGGAGGGTGGCCGGCCTTCCCCCCTCTAGGTACCGAGGCTTCCCCTCAGGGAGCCGCTCACCATGGTGGCGGATGGCTCTGGATCGTCCCGTGCCCCCGCCCGAGGATCGCCGCCGCCGCTGCTACCGCTACCGCCGCCGCCTCAGCCGACCACCGAGGAGGACTGAAGGCCGCGAAGGGAGGGCGGAAAGCAAAACACGCCGACTACAATAAGCATAGAGCGCGCGGGGAGGAGGAGGTCCTAGAGCGGACACCTCGGGGGCCGGCTAGGCTGCAGCAAGGCCTCTATGACCTGCAGCCAATCGCTAGGCTCGGAGAGGGATGACATAAACTGGATTGAGTGCGGTGGGGGTGGGGGGAGAGAGAAGAAGGCGGAGCTTGGTGTTGCTATGACGGCAGAGCGGCCTTATCCCCTGTGCAGGCCTGCGCCATGTTGCTCCTGCGGGGGGGGGCATCGTTCTCCTTTACACCCTTTTAGTACCCACATGCAGTTTCAAACCTTATCAATTTGCAGAATTAGGGGCAGACGTCTGTTAGTAGAACAAGGAGCCATGTTGCACCTCAAAAGACTCACAAGCCTTATTTGGCATAAAGTTTTGGTAGATTTTAGCCCCCTTTCCAACCTCAGACGCTGTATCTCGTAAATGCAATGCAAAAGTTGCTTGTTTTTTGGTTCCTGGGAAATATCCAAAACAGGAAACATCATGCATGTACAATTTTGTGTGAGCATTACTGAGGTTACACCTGTTGTACTTGGCCATGCGGCATTCCCTTTCTTTGCTTATCTTGCGTGGAATCCTCTATCCTTCACCCCCTGTTGTGTGACTGTATGCTCACCTCTGTGGTCCCAGGCTTGGTGTTTGTAAAGAAGGGAAAAGACACCCGATGGCCCTCTAGATATATTTGTTGGACTGCAGCCCCTAGCAAAAACAAAGCATGCTGCTTATATGCTGCCCCATAGCACTTAAAGCACTCTCTGGACGGTTTACAAGTTAATTATGCAGGCTACACGTTACCTGCCTGGAAAGACAGAAGGCTGAGTGAACCTTGAGACAGCTACCTGGGATTGAACCCCAGGTCCTGAGCACATCTTTGGCTGCAGTACAGCAGTTTGACCATGAGGCTCCCTCGCTGTTCTAGCCTGAGGAGTCCATGGTGAGGATTCCTGAACGTTGCAGTCCAGTGCCTGGAATTTAAATTTTGCATGTCATAAGGGTTCTATAAAGAAAAGAATTAGCAGTGTGTTCAACTTTCTACTGTATATTTGTTCTTGAAATAGGCTCTTCTGCCTGCAAGGTGCACTTTCTCCACGCCTCCCACTGCCGGTTCCTTGTGCTCTGAGATCTAAATCAAGTTGTAAACCTATCAAATTGATTGCTGAACAGCAAGTCCATTCTTGTGTAAATCCCACTGATTCAATAGATCTACTCTAGTTGGGAGCAGCAATTAGATTTAGATCTGAATATGGATAACATGGCCAAAGAGTGAACTAGCTGCCATCCATCCTCAGATATTATTTCTGTAAAGTGTCGGTTTAGTGTACTATCTTTGCATGCAGAGTTATAACACATCCTACTCTCCAGCAGGGCAATGTAGGTAGGATGATTGTCATTACAGAGACACTTAGCGCTACCAGGTTCCAACCTGCCACTGAAGTCTTAGGAAGTTGCAATGATGGCGGAAGAGAAAGTTGTTTTTTTGTGTGTCTGAGGTGGCTTTGATGCCTGGACATTCATCTTAGCTATTTATTATACATATTATTATACTGGCTGAACAGTGATCTATAGTATATAGAGAGCATTATGTGTATTTAGCTGTGCAAAGTTGGTGTATCAAAAGACAAAGAAAAGCAAAGGAGACCAAGGAGAGAGCATTTGTTGCCTTCACTAGGGCCCATTGTGCCATTTGGAATAAGGTAGGAAGTGGAGGCAGTGACAGATTTTACTTTCTTGGGTTCCCTGGTCACTGCAGATGGTGACAGCAGCCACAAAATTGAAAGACACCAGCTTTTTGGGAGGGAAGTGATGACAAACCTCGACAGCATCTTAAAAAGCAGAGACATCATCTTGCCGACAAAAGGTCTGCATAGTCAAAGCTATGGTTTTTCCAGTACCGATGTATGGAAGTGAGAACTGGACCATCAAGAGGGCTGACCGCCGAAGAATTGATGCTTTTGAATTGTGGTGCTGGAGGAGACTCTTGAGAGTCCCCTGGACTGCAAGGAGAACAAACCTATCAATTCTAAAAGAAATCAAGCCTGAGTGCTCACTGGAAGGACAGATCCTGAAGCTGAGGCCCCAATACTTTGGCCATTTCACGAGAAGAGAAGACTCCCTGGAAAAGACCCTGATGTTGGGAAAGTGTGAGGGCAAGAGGGGAAGGGGACGACAGAGGACGAGATGGGTGGACAGTGTCATTGAAGTCACCAACATGAATTTGACCCAACTCCAGGAGGCATTGGAAATCAGGAGGGTCTGGCGTGCTCTGGTCCATGGGGTCACGAAGAGTCGGACACAACTTAATGACTAAACAACAAAAGGAAGTGGAGTGCTAGCATCATACTGCATGAGCCTTGCTTTTGCACAGGCCCTGGGACTAGGGAACCAGGGCCTTCAAATGATCTTCTCATGGTCTGCGTATGAGCCTTCCACAAGTTTTGACAACAGCACAGGGTCTGAAAAAACCCCAACATGTAGCTGTCGGTGAGGCCATGTGCTATGTCACACACACTCTCTCTTGTTTATCAGTGAAGATTCTCAGTCATCCAGGTGAGGTTATCTGGAAGTTGAGTCATGGCAACTGGACGTCTTTCTTATAATTGTTATTTCTGTCTGTGTGTTCACATTCCTCCTTCATAGAACAAAGGCACTCATGCTTTTCCCCATGAGAATGATCTCTGTGCAACTGATTCCATCTCACTTCAGGTGTGTTTGGACCAGTCCTTGAAGCCCTAACCAACAGATCTAAGGGGCAGAATTTTCGAAGCTGGAACACAACAAATTAGTCTTGTGGGATATGCAGGTGCCTCTTTCTCTGTGGGTGCAAAGAGGAGATCCTGCACTGGGAAATGCATCATTTCTCAGTCAAATGGTTTTCATATTGGAACAACCTTTTATGGCAAACAATTGCATTATAAAACAATAAAATGATTAAGTAGTTACTTAAATAGTTTTACTACTTAATGACTAGGCAGTTCTAAGTCACCGTGGCTAAGTCTTCCAATCAATCAACAAAGGCTGTAAAGTAAACCTATAGTCCATCTTCTTCTCCTTCTTCAATTTTCACACACATTTTTCTTAACCCCCCTTTCTATAACTTAAATCAAAGTCTCTGCTTCGTGATGGTATCCAGTCAGCATACAGTCCTTTGTCCGTAAGTCCATGCCCATCCTGTAGCTTTCCACAGCTCTTGTCCTCTCTCGTTCCCAGGCTGGTAGGCCATTAGCAAGGAATGCAGTGTTTATCTGTCTTGAGATGTGGCCTTGATGCTCTTGCACCTGCAAGTCCTGGGAAACAAGTACTAAAAAAAACCCACCCATCTATCACAAACTTCACCCTAGTTTTGCTATTCTGCTGAAAATGTTCTCTTGTAGTTGCTGGCCTGCCCCTACTTTTAGCTGGGGAGAGGCAACAGATTTTCAGTGTCATGAAAAGATGACAAATTGGTAGCCACAATTTCTTGGTACAGTATATTTTTACTGCCAGTTAGGGGAAGAGGTGATTGTAGGATTTGCTGCCTGAGGTGTCAAAAGCTCTTGGTTGACTTTGAGCATGACATGTATGGAAAGAAGCCTCATATACTTCTCCACCTCAGGCAGCAAAATATCTTGGGGTTGCCCTGCATAAGAGATATCCCAGCACTTTTCTTCTGAGGTACAATATTTGGACAGTGGCAAATGTATAGTTCATGTTACGCAAGTGTATGAGGACTTCTGCCATATCCTACAGCCTCCTTCACTAGCGCATCTTCAGCACAGGATTGTGCCCTTCAAAAGTAGCCACAACTAGCCACTCTCACAATTACTTGTAACAAGTTCCCTTCTGGGCAATGACTAATGTCACTAGTAACTACAAAATTATTTTTTTAAGGATGGGAGGTAATGGCTAAGTTACTTACGTATGAGAAACATATAGTTAATTTCAGAAGTTACTTTTGTAGGCATCGAAAGACATTTTAAAGACATTTTGATAAGCTTTTTGTTTTGTATGATGTCATTCTCTTCTGAATCCTAAATGGGAAGAATCTGGTTCTATATTTTGCATTTTTATATATGCTTCTAATGTTCAGTGTCAGAGTCGGCCACTGGAGGGAACCACAGAGTGTTTCCCTGTATTTTTTAGTACACTGATACGTAACATACAGTATTAATAATCAAAAGGCAACACATTGCTTGCACAATCAGGAGCATTGATAATGATAAAAGCAATCCAGCAGCTGAGAAGCAACAAGTGCTTTTTCAAATGTAATTTTTCAAGCTTTGCCCTCTGCTAATTCTCCTTATTTGTTCTTTTTTTGTAATAAACTGTAGGTAAAATATTGTTGAATTTAAACCTATATAGACCCATTTCAGTATAATAATTGCAAATAACAACAACAACATACTGTCATATTGATTCTGACTTATCACACCCCTTTCAAGGATTTTCTCCGTTTGCAGCACTCAGAAGTTATTTAGCATTCCCTGGTAAGGGGATATCAATCAATCTGAACAGATTTATCTTATCTACTCTGCTTGGTTTTTATGTTAATTTTGTTTTCTATACTCAGCTGTTGAGTTCTGTCCATGTTTATTGTTGTTTTCTGTTGGTGTTTCTCCTGTCTTTTCATACCCTGCTCTGATGGTTTTATTGAAAGGCAGATGAAAAGTGTTGTAAACACTGTTATGAGGAAAGTGTTCTCTCCTTATCACTTCTTAGTAGATACTACAGGAGATGAGTTTGTAGGAGTAGAAAACAGCAAGGATGGGAGACTATATTTCACAGTGGACAGGCATTTGGGGGCCAAAGTCAGCAGGAGGGGGTGCTAATCCCATTACCGGCATGTAGCCATGACATTCTTGTTGTTTAGTCATTAGGTTGTATCCAACTCTTTGTGACCCCATGGACCAGAGCATGCCAGGCCCTCCTGTCTTCCACTGCCTCCTGGAGTTAGGTCAAATTCATGTTGGTCGCTTCGATGACCCTGTCCAACCATCTCGTCCTCTGTCATCCCCTTCTCCTTTTGCCTTCACACTTTCCCAATATCAGGGTCTTTTCCAGGGAGTCTTCTCGTGAGATGGCCAAAGTATTGGAGCCTCAGCTTCAGGATCTGTCCTTCCAGTGAGGACTCAGGGTTGATTTCCTTTAGAATGGATAGGTTTGTTCTCCTTGCAGTCCAGGGGACTCTCAAGAGCCTCCTCCAGCACCACAATTCAAAAGCATCAATTCTTCGGCAGTCAGCTTTCTTTATGATCCAGCTCTCATTTCCATACATCACTACTGGAAAAACCATAGCTTTGACTATGCGAACTTTTGTCGGCAAGGTGATGTCTCTGCTTTTTAAGATGCTGTCGAGGTTTGTCATCGTTTTCCTCCCAAGAAGCAGGAGTCTTTTAATTTTGTGGCTGCTGTCATCATCTGCAGTGATCATGGAGCCCAAGAAAGTAAAATCTGTCACTGACTCCATATCTTCCCCTTCTGTTTGCCAGGATGGAACCAGTGGCCATGATCTTAGTTTTTTGACATGCTTGCCCTGAAGCTAAATGGCACACATTTACACATGTTCCCGTGTGTGTGTACATATGAATATACACATATATGTATGCATACATACACATGCCATTCCTTCTCATGAGTCGTTTTCAAGCACTTCCACAGTTTCTCTTCCCCTCCTTCTTTCACTCTCTCTCTTTCTCTACCTGACTTACTCACTCACCTTCACACAACCCTTCAGTTTCTGCAAATGTGTGAGAAGATTGCTCACAAGTTACTGCATGGCAAATTGTCTCATCATGGATTCTTTCTCCATCTGCTGTTTATTACAGCTGAGCTAAATGCAGTGACAATATTGTCTT
This sequence comes from Pogona vitticeps, assembly GCF_051106095.1. Taxonomy (NCBI): domain Eukaryota; kingdom Metazoa; phylum Chordata; class Lepidosauria; order Squamata; family Agamidae; genus Pogona; species Pogona vitticeps. The sequence continues at coordinate 303,575,454 of NC_135784.1, forward strand.
GAAGCATGATCAAAAACGGCTGCCTAACCAGCAGAGGGTGTGCAAGGCACATTGCTCCCACACTTCGTTGGTCTTAGAAAGCTCGTTTGTTCTCTTGATGATAAATCATAAATCATCTGATAATTCCAAATGCAGGAGTCCAACCCCTGGCAAATAATTCTCATCACCGCCCCTAAAATGCTGAATAAACTTTCCAGCACTTGCACACGTACACCTCTCTAACTCTTAGAGATACTAATCGTGGTATCAGACCCTACAGCAAAGCCAGTTGCGAACTCTGTCCCCATATTCACCAAGACATATATATATTTTCTGTTTTGTACTCAACTTTGTTGAGCAGAAAATACTGTAGTTCCCACTCCCCACATGCTCTATTATTAGCAAACCTACTGGTTGTTCTTCCAGTGTCCATGCACCTATCATATGTATCTATGGGCATTGTGTTCCTCTCCAAAATCAATATCAGGCAATCGGGTGCCTTATCTGCAATGCAGATATCACGGTGTATCATGATTCCTCAAAATAAAAGCCAAACGTCACAAATGCAGGGAGGATTGTCCAACAGATCTTCCACATGTTTAGTACAGCTTAGAACAGTTATACTTGGACTGCTCGTCCTCAGATGCCATAGGGTCCATGCTGGCTGGGAAATCCTAGGAAGTGTAGTTTCAAAAAATAAAACTTCCATGTTCTGATTATATCTCTCGGCTGGGATATTTGCACCTTCCTCTTTCAAGGCTTCATAATGCAAGCAACACCAAGACAAGTTCCTGTATCATCTCTCCATTTTCATCTTGCATGGTCTATCCCCCACCTGCCAAAAAACATCCTTTATAGTAGACTACGTGAGATGAACAGGGGTGTTAAATAGCCACAAATCTGCTCCACCCCCCCCCAAAAGTGGCAGCATTCAGAAACCAATGGAGTGAAATTTTAGGATCTCAGCACACTCAGCTGTTGATCTCAAATTCATTCCTGTTCACCGTTAACTACAACAATACTTCAGTGGGCAACCTAAACATGGACTAGTTGAAAGAACTGCTGGATGGCTCAGTGGTTTAAGGCCTCTGGTTGGGAGTTTGATTCCCCAGTGTGCCTCCTTGAGAGGGGCTGGTTTCGATGATCCCAAGGGTCCCTTCCAGCTCTGCAGTTATTAAGATTATTATTATAGTTGCTCAGCAAATTTGACTGCATTCATTTGGGACTTAATCATGACATTAGGTTTCTCTCCTACTACATATATTCAATTAATGTAGCAAACCCAGGCTTTTCTGACTCCTCTCTTAACACACATATATACATCTAAGAGAGAAGAATGAAATCTGACTTCTGCTTCCTTTAAGGAACAGTCCTTAAAGAATGTAGAAAAAACGACCAACTAAAGATTTAGTTCCCATGGCAATGTACATTGCATGCGGTTTTCAGAGATGTGGCTATGTCATCTTTTTCAGGGGAAAAAAGCGTACCTAAATGATTTGCTGGGCCAGACCGGGTACATAAACTCTATTATTGTGTAAATTCACAGTAATAATCAAAGACACCACCAAAACCCCACATTCTTCCTCAAAGGAGAATCAGGAAAGAATGTTTTAGATCAGAGAAAGTAGCAGGAATGAAGACATACTTAACATTTTCCCCTACCCACCATTTTCCTCCTTAGATTCCATCCCTCCCACCCCCAGCTTGCAGCTGGCTGAGATTCCTGATGCATCCGTGCAAGATAGAACCCAGGTCCATTTTCTGAAGGACATGAGGAGGAGGAAGCCGGGTGTTTTTCCAGACTATGGTCAAGCTGTGCTATCCTGGAGCACCATAAAAGGAGAATCTAGTTAGACCCTTTTGAGTAATTGATGCCTTTAAATGGTTGCAAAGGGTAAGACAGAATTCACTTGATTGCACGTGGTTATTATTATGGGAACGGCCTAATTCATGTAGCAAACGGGCTGCTCTTCAAGCATAATTTTCAATTTGCATGTTTCTAATGACACAACTTTATCGTGGCTTAAATAAAATAAATCAGTGCTGTTTTCCCCGCAGCCCCCATGCTTGCACTAATACAAGACTTGTTTATTTCAGATAATAGCTTCCCTGTTCTAATTTTTTTAGGAGCATTCAGTGCAGAAATACATTTAATGTCTTCTAAACAGCTGTCTATCCACAGGGGACTCAGGGTGACCAGCACCAGCTGTAGCTTTTCAGCTGCTGCTCAAGAGACCCAGTCTCTCCCTTGCACATAACACTTGTGGCTGGAATTGGCTGGAGTCACATATGCTTCCAGACTGAGCAGTGCAAACAGAATGAAGTTAACAGATACCCTGTTTCCCTGAAAATAAGACCTAACCTGAAAATAAGCCCTAGTAGGATTTTTTCAGGATGCTCGTAATATAAGCCCTACCCCTAAAGTAAGGCCTAGTTAAGTGAAACCCTGCCCTCCACCCTTGTGCAGCAACCAGAAGAAGATGACAGGACTGTCTTTGAATAAATGTAGATGGTTGTACATGAAAAAAAATCCCCTGAAAATAAGCCCTAATTTGTTTTTTAGGAGCAAAAATTAATATAAGACCCTGTCTTATTTTGGGGGGAACATGGTATATGGCCATAGGTTTTTTTATGGATAGTTATGTTGTTCAGCCCTCTGTTTTTTTTTCATGACCGTACAAAGGATGGTGTGAACCAGAGTTTTGTCAATGTTCCCTTTTTTGGACCAGAACTCTCCAAATCTTTCAGGCAGCAGGTGGAAGCTTCATGCAGCAAAAGTAATTTTTAACTTGCATGTTTCCTAACGACATAGCTTTAACAGTGACATTTTTTTTAAACGAACGACCTCCCAGCTGCCCCCCCCCCATGCTTCACTGAGGGTTCTGGGAGCTGTAGCCCAACCATCATCATCCTCTTAGAGCTGCAGAGTTGGAAGGAACCCTCGGATCGATGAGTCCAGCCCCTGTCACAGAGGCACAGTGCAGAATCTAATTCCAAAGCCCTGGCTCCACAGCCAGATGTGTAAATGTGAACAATGGCATAGACTACAGAGTTGGTATGACTACTGTAAAACAAGCCAGAAGTTGTCATCCAGTTATTTCCCTCCTGCAGATGAAGCTGTGTGTGTCAGGAAAGGGGGCAATTTCTCTCCCCCCCATGACTCTTTTTTAAAAATTTTATTTTACTAAAATGAATGACATAACATAAACCTACTCCCACACAGAAAAAATAAAAAAAGAAAATACAGTAAAATAAAATAAAATACAATTACATATCACACCGTGTCACTATCACCTTCAGGGCTAGCATTAAACTTCATTCAATCCATTTTCCCTCCAAAAAATGCATTGTTTCTTCCCTCAATGTATACCCCTTCCCTCTCCGAAATACATATTCCAAAAATACATTCCATATTTTCTTAAAATAGTTTTTTTTTTTTTTTGATTGGCCAGGCAACCTTCTTCTGTTGCTCCATGGACCAGTTCTGATGCTCACGTCCCCATTGTAGGCACTTTCAGTGTTGGACAGTGGTCATCATGGGCACTTTGACTCGTCTGGGCTACGCAGCCTCATATGCAGTGAACTGCGATGCACTGTGTGTTCTGACCCCTTTCTATGAAGTCCAGCATTAAGTTTTTCAGCAATTTGAGCTACAGTAGCTCTTCTGTGTGATTGGACCAGACGGGCTAACCTTTGCTCCCCACGTGCATCAGTGAGCTTTGGGCATTTGTGACCTTGACACTGGTTCACCAGTTGTCCTTCTTTGCACCATGGCTGGTAGGTACTGTATTTTTCCGTGTATAAGACACCCCCACGTATAAGACGCCCCCATTTTTCTAACCCAAAATTAAGAAATCCAAGTGGGACTTGGCAAATGTGGGGTAAAAAGGATCAAAGTGCTTCAGGATGGCTTTGATCCCTGCTTTCTCCTCCACTTCTTTTTTTCTCCTCAGCTTACTTCCGTGTATAAGACGACCCTCGATTTTTAGTCTAAAGATTTTAGACAAAAGCATAGTTGTATACATGGAAAAATACGGTACTAACCACTGCATACTGGGAACACCTCACAAGACCTGCTGTTTTGGAGATGCTCTGACCCAGTCATCTAGCCATCACTATCTGGCCCTTGTCAAAGTCACTCAGATATATTCGCCTGCCTATATTTCCTGCTTCCAACACATGAAATTCAAGAACCGATTGTTCACTTGATGCCTAATACTGTATATCCCAATGCTTGACAGGTGCCATTGTAACAATGGAATCAATGCTATTCACTTCACTTGTCAGTGGTTTTAATGTTGTGGCTCATCAGTGTATGTCCAAATCAGTGCGAGAGCCCTGTTAAATGCCATGACTCCATCCTCTAGCATCCTGGGAGTTGCAGTTTACTGAGATCCTGGAGAACTCTAGCGCATTCCCTTGAAGTACAGCAGATAATTCTCTCTTCAGACTCTGAATCCCAGGACTCCTTAGGATGGAGATGCGGTGTTTGAAGTGGTATCACAGATCTAGCTGTGCCGGGTAGACACATCCTCAGTCTTCTCAGACACGTGACTCTTGCTGTTTGCCAGCCCAGAAATATCAGAAGAAGCTCCAGCTAGGAAATAATGAAACAGAACTTATCAGAAATTTTGTTCTATTCATTTTGGGCTCTGCACAGAGAAAGTATTTCCTTTTGCATTACCAGGGTTAAATTAATATAGCATTACAAAAGGTGTGATCATGACTAATTCCTGGTGTGAGTGGTGACCTTGGATATCTGAAGATTTACACAAAAGTGTCACAGAGCCTTGCTCTTCGTTGCAATTTCACCCAGATCTCGTACGCTATTTCCCCTCTGTCCCTCTCTTGCAGCATATTTGCACCTCCTGAACAGAAGCCTCTTCAGAGTTCTGGCCTGTTATCCCACCTGGAACTCCATTCCATTCCTCTCTCCTCTCTTTATTTCCACTTCTTTTTTAAACTGAAATTCAACATACCACGGCTAGTATATTCAGTCCTCACTGAACTTGCTGGGAGGGAGCCACACGACGTCTTTCAGCTTTCTTTAAAAAATTCTGTAAACCTCTAGGTTCCAAATCATCCCAATGGCTTCCAGCTGTTTCTTCCTCTTCCTCTTTTGGCTCCTGTTCTGTCAGCCTTTGCTACCTCCAGTTCACAGATCAAGGGTTGGCAACATGTGCCCCCTTAGTATCAGTTTGCGGTTTCTCCTCCCTCCCTCCTTCTCTCTCTCTCTCTCTCTCTTTCTAGACAAAAAGTTGTGGGAGCATGCCAGATTTCAGGGGGAAGGACATCCTGCATCATGGGAGCAACCCCCACAATAAATGCCCGGCTTCAAGCCATGGCATCGACTGGAGGACCTCTTGAGATGACTTTGATGATCCAATGGATCGTCAAGGGTAAAGCAGACTCTCAAATCATTACATTGTTTAGGGCTCTTCAAGATGACCCTCCCACAGGAAGGGAAGCTCAAAAGAAAGGACTGGAAGGTTTGTGGGCACTTTCCTGACACACCTCTCTACCGCCCACAACCTGAGGGAATTGTCTCGTTTTGCCTAATGGTAGGGCTCGGCTCGGCCCTGAGCCAGTCCGCAGGGAACTCAAGTTGTTCGACTTGAGTCAAGTTGCACCAGTGGCTCAACCTGGATTTGACTCAAGTTGTTTTTTTTTAATGACTCGGACTCAACTTGTGACATAGAACCACATTGTCAACTCCCCCACCCATGCTCCCCCCACGCCACTGCCATGCCCCATGCTGCCACAACCAACCAACCAACCACCCCACTGCCATGGCTCCCCTACCAGCTCCTGCCGCCACGGCTGCCACCATGCCAGCTTCCAGGCCTGTGCAGACAGCATCCTTGGAAGGGAAGCCGGGCAGGGCGCACGGTCTCTGTGCTGGCGCTGGTGTCTACTCAGCTTCCCTTCCGGGTCCATTGTCTGGGTAGGCCTGGAAGGTGCTGTGGTGGCAGTGGCAGGATCAGGTGGTGGGGGCGGCATCGGTGGTGGTAGGGAAGTGGAACAGCAGCAGCGGTAGTGGTGGCGGTGGGGGGGAATAGGAGACCCGAGTCTTTGGTTCCCAGTCCAGAGTCCCAAGTGACTTGCGGACTTGGGCCCAAAGACTTGGACCTCGGAGGGGAAGGCTGGCCAGCATCCCTGCCATTCTGTCTCCCAGACTTCTCTTCTTCCCACGGCACCCATTCTCCTCATGGCCAACAATTCCTAAGCCTCCTTGAAGAGGCTAGAAGCTGTATAGTAGAACCCTCACCCAAGCAACTTGAATGCCTGCAGGGCCTGGTTTTTATTTCCCCCCAGCAGTTAGGAAACCTCTCGTTAATGGGAAACCGCAAAGAGTACAATCAATTTCTTTAATTAGGCATGTGCAATTAGTGCTGGGAGGGGGGGAGCCTTAATTGAGTTTTTGCAAGCAAAACTTTTAATAGGCTCTTAAAAGGTGACACCTAGAAACTGTTATTTCCATTGTGTGCAGTAAATAGAGGTTAGTCCTATTTTTGGTATCTAGAAGCAGCTGATGGGGAAAAAAAGGGTGTTATGTGTGCGTGATCATTCTTGCACTTGAGCCAGGGAGTTCTGTGGATAAAAGTCTTTGCTTTGACATTTAAATGACTTTTTTCAATGTGTTTGTTTGTTGCGGGAGAAAAAAGCAATCAATCCAGGTAAGCCCACCCTTCATAGGAGCTTTGCAATAACTTTTTTAAAACTACAGCTTTGGCCTGAGATCAGCAGTTGTGTTCAGAGTGTTACTTTCTGTAGTGGTTACTGTTGGTCTGTTACTGGAATAATATTTTGTCTATATTAATTGAAAATAACATTAGTATACAATTCCATGACCTCCATGCAGAGCTCAGAAATGCTACTTTTACAAACAACAACAACAACAACAACGACAACGACGACAACAACAACAACAACAACAACAACACTGCAATTCTCAGAGTCCTTGGCTGGGGAGATTCTGAGAGTTGTAGTCCAAAATCAACAACAACAAAAATGACTCAGATTTCTGCTTTTGTAGGGTGATGTGTTGCAGAGTTTTGGATGCTGGTGAAATTCCTCTTGCTGTGCAGCAGCCGCGCAGGGAATCAGAGCAGAATTAGCTTCCCCAGAGTAGTCCAGCCATTTTCCTCTTCAACTGGCACTTAGAGTCTCAATAACTGATTCTGAGACATTAGCAGTAGAAAGAATAAAAAGTATCATTACTTACAATTGAATAAATCAAACATCAAACTGACATAAACATGACTACTTTCAGCAACAGGCCTCAACAGACTCACAATTCCCAACAGACAAAAAAAGGGGGGGTAGAGGAGATACAGAGCAGAGAGGCAGGGGTCTCATTGAATTTAGAGGCAGGGAAGGAATAAATGCTTAGTGCTGGATAGATTGACAGTCACCCCATCTCAGAAAGATCCCTCCCAACCAAACCTACTATAGAAGCAGCAGTGCAAGGTTGCAAAAAAGAAAAAACCCTCCAACAAGATGTCATTCAAGCCACTGAGAAAAGAATTTCTAGCTCAATGGCAGAGCTGGGAACAGTTAGTTTGGAGGCTTTCAAACCCCCCCCCCCCAAAAAAAAACACATTTGCCATGCTGATTAGGACATTTGGCTGTTGTCCCCCCCCAAAAGTAAACTCAATGGATGGCCAAACCACGTCTCATGCAGAAGGTCTGAGGGACAAACTAGAAATGACGGTACAGTGGACCCTCGACTTACAGACGGCTCCACTTACAGACTTTTTGAGTTACAGACTTCTCTCGCCGCAAAATTTAGGTTTGAGTTGCAGCCAGAGAATCGATCTACAGACCAGAAAAAAACCAAAATGGAACAAAGACGGGACAAAAACGGCTGGTTACGGATTAATCGGTTTTCAATGCATTGTACGTCAAAGGAGACTTGATCTACAGACTTTTCGACCTGCAGCCACTGTTCCAATATGGATTAATTCCATAAGTCAAGGGTCCACTGTAACTACAACCTTACCACATTTTTAAAATGTAGATATTAGAAGCGAGTGGGAGTGGATAGGACCATATCATTATTGTGACTGTAGCAGGTGTGTGTGTGTGTGTGGGGATGTATAATCCTTTCTTCCCCTGCTGTGATCCTAATTAAAATTGCTCCAACAAAAGCCCTCCATTGGTGCCAGAAGGAGCCTATCTCCAAACACAAATAGCAGCTTCACCGTTTTTTTTTTTTTTTAAAGACAGGAGCCCACTGAGAAGGAAAAGATTTAACTCCCTCTTTCCATCCTGCTGTAATATTATTGAGACATATGATTTCAGGTTTTATAAAAGTATGTTGTTCAAACTAGGAAAAAAATTAACCCTCAGAGCCTGAGTTGTGTGATCAGTGCCACATGAATGATGGAGTATATTTTTATATTTATATTTTATTAGATGTATACCCTGCCCATCAAGACCAATAGTCTACTCTGGGTGGCATTACAAAATTTAGAAAGCAATAGAACAAATAAACATGCAAGAGTGTAAGCTAAGAGAGTGTACCAACAGTTTTCTGAGAGTCTTCATCCAATGCATCATTAAAATATATATATATATTTACTGTTATCATGCGCTGTCAAGTCAATTTTGACTTATGGCAACTGTTTTCAGGGCTTTCCAAGTAAAGGATACTCACAAATGGTTTCTCATTCCCTTCTTCTGGGACTATGCAGCTTGCCCAAGGTCACACAGGCTGAATAGAACTCCCAACCTCTGGTTCTGCAGCCAGAAATCTAACTCATTGAGCGATCCGGCTGGTTTCTATACGTTCTACATATTTACTTGTAGGTATATATTAAGTACAGTGGGGTCTTGACTTGAGAACTTAATCCGTATTGGAAGGCGGTTCTCAAGTCAAAAAGTTCTCAAGTCAAATCTGCATTTCCCATAGGAATGCATTGAAAACCATTTGATCCGTATCTGCTCTTTTCCGTCCATAGAAACTAATGGGAACCTGCTATTCTGCCTTCGACCACTAGAGGGGGATATTTTGTTTCTTTTTTTCTTAGGTCAAGAAAGGTTCAGGGAAGGCAGGGAAAATACAGTCCAGGCAGTACCAGGCAGTCCGAAGACTGTCTCCCAATCCATTCTCTAAATGCTGGGAGGAGTGAGGAAGCAGACAGGCACCCTTTTCACTGGCCAACAGTTAACTGAAAGTTCAAATTTTGCACTTTCCCTGCCTCCCACGTGGTTTTTTTCAGTTCTTAACTCAAATCTAAGTATGTAAGTCAAGTCAATATTTTCCTATGAGAGTGGTTCTTAAGTCAAAATGTTCTTAACTCAAGCCGTTCTTAAGTCAAGACCCCACTGTATATTATATACTAAGGGCCTGGCGTGCTCTGATCCATGGGGTCACGAAGAGTCGGACATGACTAAACAACAACAATATATTAAGTCCCTGTTTCATATCTTGCCTTTAGACAAACCACAGACTTGTGTTTTCAGCCTTTCCACCATCATCTGCAATATGGATGTAGTAGTAGAAGCCTACCTTATATAGGGCAGTTGTAAGGAGGAGCGCTGATGGAAAAATACTTGACCCGTTTGCCATTATTATTAATTAAACTTTGCCTGCCCTCCGGGTGTGGGGTTGAAGGAATGAGGTCAGAGAAATGATAATCCTGAATATTGTTTGGCCACCTCCTGGATTTCTGTGCATGAACAAGCAACTGACGGACCACCTGGAGTTCTTGCATCAAGTTTCAATGGACTGTGAAAGGCTTGCTTGGATTATGAAAATATATAGGATTTTGAATCTGTCAAGGTGACCTCAGTGATGTTAATTACAGGGCAGTGACCTGGCGCCATGAGGAGTTCTCAACTGCATTAAGCTCTGGCAGGGACACCTGATGAAATGCAAGTTTTAAAAGCCCCAGCAGTCTTCCAAACTTGGCTGCTGTTATTTTTAGTAGGAATGGTAATCTTGTAACCCAGCAAAACAGGGTTAAGCAATCTTGCTGGTGTTTTCCAAGCCAACTGTCTGTCTCATAGTGATCCTGGACTTCATAACAGAGGGTGAAAGCACCCTGAGTCACGGAAAGAGTCCGCCTCAAGGGACCTTAAAATAAGGGATGCCATCAAATTTCCATAGCAGATATCTCCGAGAGAGAAGCCATGTTAGTCTGGGGCAGTAAAAGCCACAACAAGTCTAATGACTTCTAGAACTGCTGGATACCTCACTGCTTTAGGTCTTTGGCTGCCAAGCCAGAGGTTGGGAGTTCAATTCCCCGCTTTGTCTTCGTGGCAGGGGCCAGACTTGATGACCCATAGGGTCCCTTCCAGCTCTGCAGTTTGATGGTGATGGCGATATAGCAATTTAATATACAATAATCCTCACTTTGTCACGTATTATCCCAAGCATAACCTCAATGCTATGCTAGTTTACCTTTGTAGATCACGACTATGAGGAGGGGTTGAGGGCTACGTTATCTCCTCGGAGACTTTGAAAATCCTGTGCCAATTTCAGCTTAACTTTATGTTTCTCAAAAATAAGATGCTGCTTTATGATTCGTGGTGATTTTAATACATGATGACACCAGTGTGCAGCACTCTTGCCCAATTTCAAAATTCTCACCTTTTCGTGTGGAAAACAGGAAGCAATACAAGGAAGCAAAGCTATCAGCAGGAAGCCTTTAATTAACTTTACAGGTGACCCTTGCTGAGTAGACTTTCTTGCTACTATTATAAAGAGATCTTGGCCCTGGGGAGTGGCCCTGACAGATAATATATCTCCATATCTAAAGTCAAGTGGTCTCATTATTTTACTTTCACTTCCAGGTGATTGTCAAAATAGTGGCTTAGGAGCACTAAAGGGCCTTAGTGTAAAGGTTGAACCAAAGACAAACCCAGGGCAAATGTATAGTTGACAAATCTTGTAACATAGGAAGAGTTTCAGCTGGGAAGTTGTGTTAGTCTGTTGCAGCAAAAACACCAAAGGTGCCACTGTAGAGATTAACCAGTTTTACCTAATGTAAGCTTTTGTGGACTACACAAAGCAACCAACAATGGGCTATATCTGATAAAGGGAGTTTCAGTGCACAAGACATAGTGTCAAATAACACTTCCTAGTCTCTAATATGCCACAAAACCTTTTGTTTTAGGATGATGGGAATACCCATAATGGATGTTACTGTTCATTTCACATCTGCACACCTTGATGTGATCCTACTTCAGAACAGACACATGTAGAACTACAGTATGTCACATGGGGGGGAATCTTCTGATGTGCTTCTCAGTAACTGCATTGCTAAACTCAGACATGTGTCCTTGAACTGAACTTGCTCTCTGCCAGAGAATCTGATGATGCAGCTACATCATTTTGCTTCCTGCTTTTTTGGACTGGGCGGTGGATGTGGGAAGCCAGGGCAGGACAGGTTCGAATATAGCTTCTAAGAGTAATAGCTATCCCTTCTTACGAACCACCTCCCTTTCTCTTCAGCAAAATCAGGACGGCTGCTGTTTAAAGAAGGTGAGACACCAAGAGCAGTGTTTTCAGACACTGTGGACAGAGGAATGCTTTTGGCATGGAAACGAGAGCCCAGCTGGGTGGTCTTATTTATCAAGAACTGGGGGATTGAGATGAAGGGGGCAAAGATAGGGAGATGAAGAGCCACAAAACACAGCATTCACACCAGAATCAAAGAACATGAGAGACACTACAGACTAAAACAACCGGAAAAATCAGCAGTAGCTGAACATGCCCTAAAACAAGCTGGACGTGAAATTCTATTTCAAAATACTGAAGTACTGGACAACACCAGCAATCATTATGTTAGACTGCACAGAGAAGCCATTGAAATCCATAAACATCAACAGAACTTCAACAAACAGGAAGAAGGCCTAAAACTAAATGCGGCCTGGCTCCCAGTACTGAAAAATACAGCCTGCAAAAGGTCAACAAACTCCACCCAGCCACAAGGACCAGGGATCATTGCACAATAAAGACCAGCTAACAACACCCTTCAATCAGAGTGACAGATAATCTCTCCCCCTTATCACAACAAAAACACGCTGATCACCCAATCTCCTGAAAAAAGACAAAAGCTGTTCCCACAACTATAAATACTCACAAATAGCAACAGAACATGGACAGAGTTCCTACTCCAGTCCTCTGAAGATGCCAGCCACAGAGATTGGCGAAACGTCAGGAAGAACAGCCTTCAGAACACGGCCAAAGAGCCCAAATAACCCACAACAACCATAGGGAGATGAAACCACACCGGGCTCAAGGAAGAAGGAGAAAGCCAAGGTCAAGGTATATGCAGCCTGAAACTTAGAAATGTTGCCTTCCAGGACTACAACTCCCAGAATTCCACAGCCAATGTAGCCACAGGCTTTGAGATCACTCTGCAGTTTCTTGTCTTTGTCCACTCTGCATGATGCTTCCAAAGGAGAAGACATTTTGGAGAAAACATTAGTTGCATATGTGATGCCCAGGATGACCTCAGGCGGAGTGTCAGATATGACCACTGCAGATTGGACCGATGGGCCATCTCAAAAGAGAAACATTTAAAGAGAGAAAGGTCTCTTCTCAGCCTTGATCCTAGCAGGTGGATTGCATGTCCCTGCATGGTTCATCAGGAGAACCTTTGAGCACAGCTCTTGAGAATGAGAGCGGGGATGTCTATGCTAGTCTCTTGCATTAATTTAATCAAAGGCAGGGTGTTACACATCCCCCAGTCCAAGCAGGCATTAGCAGTCTTGGAAACAGAGCATGGGAATTTGGTTGATTACTATCATGACTGAGCCAGCAAAATTTGGTGAAACAGTTCAACACACTGAGAAATAAAGGTGAACTCTTCCACGGAGGCCCAGGGGAGACCAATGGCATAGCTGCGTGATCGACACTTCATGGTAGAATTTGCTAGGTGTCTCTCAAAGTTGAATTAGAAACTATAAGGCCAGAACCAACTGCTGCCATCACATCCGTCAGAGACAAAACCAAGTTAGGTTCGTCAGAAATGCAGCTTGAAAAAGGCAACGGGGCATTCTTTGCAACCCTTAAGGAACATCAAAGCACAGGAACAACCATCGGACCAAACTGACATATTTTTCAGTGCTAAAACAGGCAATGTTCCAGGAAACATCAAGCATGAACTCCTCAAACTACGAGCCAACAGTGAACTGAAGGCAGAACACAAGCAACATGATTTTTCTTGAGTTCCACAAATAATGTGTGAACGATGAAGTTTCTAATGCTCAGTAGAGATGCTCTTAGAATAGAATCATTCTTTAGAAATACCAACTGCTAGGAGTTTTTCTTAAAGCTTGCTTTGACCCAGAGCAAATTTCATTCCAGCTTCACTGAAGACAACTTTGCAAGAGAGATGGGACTGGCAGTGTCATCACTTCATTGGAAGAGAAATCAAGGGACCTTGAAGCTTCCCATCCACAGTGAGCACCTGGGCTGCAGACTCAACGGGCAAAAAAGTCACCAGGCCAAGGTCTTCTCCACTTTGACGAGAACTATTGTAACAATGGTTTATGTCTCTGGCTGCAGATCCCGAGGTTGGGAGTTCGATTCCCCCACTGTGCCTCCTTGGGAGGGTTGGACTTGATGATCCATAGGGTCCCTTCCAGCTCTGCAGTTCTAAGATTATCATTATTATTCTGTTTTCATTAGGAAAATGATTTCCAATTTTGCATCTGTGGCCATAAATGACCACATGAAATTTTTATGCAAATCAGCGGCCTCCTTTCTGCTTCTTTCTGCTGACGCATAATTGGCCGTGCTGAATGGCCACCTCAGGAATTTAGTCCAGAAGACATTTTCAAGACTGTAGTGAATTGCTAAGTATTGATGATTTAAACAGATGTGGTTTTTTTTCAGTCTTGAAAAGCAAAGGTAGTTTTATGTTGACTCATGGCTGGGGAGAAAAAGGTCCAAAATCCACATCTGGGCAATACTAATGCCATGGGAGTGTGCACGCTTTTCCATTCTCCAGAAATAGTCAGCCACAAAAGTACAGAAAGTACAGAAACTGTGGTTTAGGTATTACCTGCACCTTTCACCTGGTGAAAGGTGCAGGTAATTCCTAAAATTAGGCCAGATATTTTAACCATTACTGAAAGTGGACATTGTAGTTGGCAGGCAGGGAAGCTTAGATGAAGCATGAGTTCCCACCAGAACTTTATCCCCTGCTCATTTTTTTTAAGGCTTGGCTGAGAGCAGCAGAATAAACAGAGTTCTCTGGCACTGTAAAGACTAATGTATCTTAAACGGCTTGCTATATTCAGATATTTGGAAGACACACTTGAAGGCCAAAATTTAAAAAAAAGGGAAAATGGCACTGGGTAACAGCATATGACAGCAGCCAGGAAATTAAAAGATGCCTGCTTCTTGGGAGGGAAGTGATGACAAACCTCGACAGCATCTTAAAAAGCAGAGACATCACCTTGTCGACAAAAGGTCACATAGTCAAAGCTATGGTTTTTCCAGTAGCGATGTATGGAAGTGAGAACTGGAGTACTGTATCAAGAAGGCTGACCGCTGAAGAATGGATGCTTTTGGATTGTGGTGCTGGAGGAGGCTCTTGAGAGTCCCCTGGACTGCAAGGAGATCCAGCCTATCCATTCTGAAGGAAATCAACCCTGAGTGCTTACTGGAAGGACAGATCCTGAAGCTGAGGCTTCAATACTTTGGCCATCTCATGAGAAATCTCCCTGGAAAAGACCCTGATGTTAGGAAAGTGTGAAGGCAAGAAAAAAGGGGACAACAGAGGGTGACATGGTTGGACAGTGTCATCAAAGCTACCAACACGAATCTGACCCAACTCCAGGAGGCAGTGGAAGACAGGAGGGCCTGGCGTGCTCTGGTCCATGGGGTCACCAAGAGTCAGACACGACTTAATGACTAAACAACAACAAACAACATAAGAAGAACATGACTGGTGCAACATATGGATGTATAATCCTTTGCTTTCAGAGACCATCTCCAACATATTCAGATTCAGCATTTAGGGAAATTAAGAAGTGGTTAAGGTTGATCAGTAGCATGCTGATGGACAACGCAGGTGACCAACTTGACCCATAGAAGCACAGAAGATATGGAAATGTACAGGCAGGCTCACTGACCCTACATTGTTGAACTGCCGAGATGTTACATCCTTTCCCATTTTCTCTTCTTTTGTGCATCCTTGATTCTTTTTATTTCAAACTTTTTGGCTCCTTGTTTGATTGTGTTTCACCAGACATTTCGGTTTTGAGTTAGATGTTTCTAATCGACATGGTCAAGATTAAATTCTTTCAGAGTAATCTTCAGTGTATCCTTGAATTGTTTCTTTTGTTCACCATGCAATTGGAGCACTTCAAATAAGCTTTCCATTGAAATATGTTTGGGGGGGGGGGACGTAAATTCTCTCCTGTACTTTTTGGAGAAATGATGGTATATAAATAAGGTAGATAAATGAAAAAGTGGGCAAAACTCCTGTACCTTTAATAGCTGTGCAGAAGAAAATTCAGAAGGTATAAAATGCCGTCTGAAATTTTCTCTATTACATAGTTACTAGATACACAGAAGCAACCAACATGAACCTGACACAACTCCGGGAGGCAGTAGAAGACAGGAGGGCCTGGCGTGCTCTGGTCCATGGGGTCACGAAGAGTCGGACACGACTAAACGACTAAACACAGAGATACACAGAAGCCTTGTCCCAATTTTTGATGCTGCCACTAGAAATGGGAACAAATCGTGGTTCAGCAGCGCATTTTTTTTTGGCTGAACAGGAGTTTGGCACTTCCCATCCCTGCCTCCTCCAGCAGGTGCCCACTCAGAGCAGCCCCCTGGCTTCTCTGCCCTGCCTCCTATGGGCACTGCCTCTGAGTGGACACCTGCTGGAGGAGGCAGGGCTGGGAAGCACTGAACACCTGTTCGCCCAAAAGTCAGACTGGCACTGACTTATGCTGACCCTACGAAAAGTTCTTGTTTAAGCCACTCATTTCATACTAGAATTTATGAATATATCCCAATTCAGCTGTCTTCCTCTCAAATCACATCTTGTGTATAGCTAAAAAGTCATTGTGGTCAAAACTGTGGCTTTAGCATAACCAACAGTTAACTGAGAGAAAAGCTCATTGCTTCAGCACTTCTAAAATGAAGCCTAATGGCTGTGCATTTGCCGATACATACGCAGCATTATTGAATGGCTGTATATATTGTCAGATGTTTACATAACCGACACTTTGAAAGTTCATTGCCAAATGATTATAATGCATTTGTTGACTTCCGGATCCTGCTCTACTCCTACTCCTATATATAAAACTATGCCCTAAAAACTGTACTTTAGGTGAGACTGAAGAAGTGGGCTCATGAAGACTCATTGTGTAAGGACTCTGTTAATCTTGCGGGTGCCAAAAGATTTATTAGACCCGTTGAGGCCGACTGACCCAACTACCCATCTGGAAAGGGGTTCTTGGCAGAGATTTCCAAACCATCACTTGGAGACAGTGCCTATAGCTTCAAAATGCTTTGAAGGATCAATGACACATATATTCATGGTGCCATCCTCCACCCGTTCTTCCCTCCTGCCTACCATCGCAGAGGTTGACTCTGTAAACCAGTGGTTCCCAACCTTGGGTCCCCGGATGTTTTTGGATTGCAACTCACAGAAGCCTTCACACTAGCTGTGCTGGCAAGTTCATCTGGGAGTTGCAGTCCATGAACATAATACAGTAATATCCGAGTTTGGGACTATTGCTGTAAAGGAAGCCGTGGTCCTTAGTTTTCAAGGCTGTTAATGACTTCCAGAAAATCCTGTGATTGCCATTCATTCATAAGAACAGAGCTTAGGTTGGAAGTGACCTAACAGTACATAATGTACATACATGTCAGGATGGGTGAAATGCAGCCTTTCAGATGTTCTTAGATTGCAATTCCCACCAGCACTGGCTAACAAAGTCAATGGTGAGAAATGCTAGGAGATGCAGACTGACAGCATCTTTGCTATGACCATCAGGATTTTAGGTCTGCTAGTATCAAGATGCAGGGAAGGCAGGCCAATTAATTTCCCTGCTTTCCACCCAAATCGACGCACCCCGTGTGCTTCTGTAGAGAAACACCACCCACAGACTTTTCCTCCGGCACAATTACATGATGCAGTTCTAATGGCGTTCATAATGAGTTGATTGAAAGCAGCATTTAAACCTTCAGTTTTGGAAAATTCCCTGCAGAAATACCATTGGGCGGCATGCTATTCTGTACTTCCATCTCTCCCAGCAGATCCCTGGGGACCGCATGTCCTTTTCAAAGACATTTTGAGCACATTGCCTACTAGTGATACAAGACTGCCTCTCTCTCAAAGGCTAAAAGCTGTCCTTTGTGTTTAGCGTCTCTTCTAGCCCAAACCTATGGACTGCCGGGCAAGAGGCAATAGCTTAGGGAGCTCAGGCGATAGAAGCCTTCGCTCCAGGGCAGCACAAAGCACGTGTCATCATCCAGCAAAAGGTTACAGGTTCCACCCCCTGCAGCTTCACTGATCCAGGGAGAAAGGTGTGAATGCTGATCAGAATGGATGAGTTCTAGGCTGGAAGGATGATGAACGGACCCAGTTCAATACAAAAGAAGCTCTACAGTCACATCGGTCCATGCTGGTTCTAGGAGCTGAAGGCTTGCACCTCTCTTGCTCTGGCGGTTTCGTTTGTTTGCAAAGGCTTGGCCTTTCCAGCTGTAAAGATCACAAGCATACCGTTGTATCACAAGAGAACTCTGCAGAACAAAAGTGGGAATCCAACAGGTGCAGCAACGGCTCATCCCTGCGTTTCTCTGCTAGGAAAAGCTGCACTGGTTAAATTTCTGTTTACCATGCACTTAAGGAAAGGTCACAACTGAGGGTGGAGAGTCGTAGCATCCTCTCATAATGTGGGTCACCCTTTCTGTTACCACTCTTCTGCCAAACTGTGGGCCTAAGGTATTAATGAATTGCCACAGTGACATTCTCATTCTCTTGTTCTCCTGTTAAGGAATTGGTAGGCTCATAACCCACTGACAAATATTACTATAGCTTGAAGAGACACACAAATGGAACATGTCATCAGTGAATTTCTAACAATGCTGGCGAAATCTATTTATTAAGCCTAATTTCATGTCTGTTTCCAGTCTTTTCCTGGTCCCCATTCAAGGTGCTGTGTTTGACTTTTCATGAAGAGTTTCACCCTCATGCCCCTTGCTTGACCGCCAAGACTCAGAGCACACGAAGGCAAACAATCCCCTCTTTGACACTGCTGCCACCAGGTGATCACTAAATCACCATTACAGTACTTCAGGAAGATGAAGATTCAGTTCCACACTTCAAAGTCTTTTAAATATAACTTTTGTTTATTGATTACAGAAATTGATAGTGATTCATGAATGTCTTCTTTAGGTAAATTTATTATTAATAACATTCTTCTATTTGATAATACACTCCTAACTCTAATTATGCCTCAGATTTACTCAAACTCCACACTCTATCCATCTCTCACTCTACTCATACTCTGACTGACTCTGAATATCTCAGGCTCCGCCTCTTATAGCATCATATGCATGAACAATTAACATAACCAAACACAAACCATTGACATCATAAAGGGGAACGCTACAATGGCCTTTCTTGTGTGTGTACCTACTTTGAGTCGAGGTTCATCTTCACAGACCCTTCTCCGAATACAGTAGCTCCAAGTGAGGTGTAGCACAGCATGGCTAAGAGAGAGCGGGCCTTTTCGGTGGTGCACTTCCCAGAGAAGCTGGCCACTGCTTTTTGGTGTCATTTTAGCATTTTAGGCACAACTGCTTTCTGATTTTAACTGGTTCTTTTAATCTGTCCTAGCTTTAAGCTGTCTTTACTCTCTGTGACTTGCATTTTAATGCTATTTTTACTCTCTCGCAGAATTTCAAATAGTTTTGTTTCTTACTGTGAGTTGTCGTCATCGTCGTCATCGTCATCGTCATCGTCATCGTCATCATCATCATCATCATCATCATGATGTGCCATCAAGTGAATTCTGACATATGACAACCCTTTTCAGGGTTTTTCCAGATAGAGAATATTCAGAAGTGGTTTACCCTTCCCTTTTTCTGGCAGCATCCTAAAACTGTGCTGCTTGCCCGCACGGGCTGTCTCTTATCCTGAAACTTCAGAGCTGGGGTTCATCAAGTCCGCTCCTATCAAAGAGGCACAGTGGGGGAATCAAACTCCCAACCTCTGGCTCCGCAGCCAGAGAATTAAACCACTGAGCTATGTATCCAGCAGTTGGCAAACACAGAATTGTGCTGTTAGAGAGAGCTGGATAACTTGCGTCTTCCATAATCTGTTTCCTTGAGCATCTGCAACATTTAGCCTAAAAACCCAGAAATTGATAATAATAAAAAACAAGACACGTCATGTGCTTTGTAACATTTGCACATATTAATCCTTGTAGTGCTTTGGTTTCTGTTGCTCTTTCCTCAGAGCATGGAAGTGGGTGGTTTCAAATACTGAGATACTGTAAATAATTCATTTTTCCAGTGACAAAATGTTATATTACAACGCTAACTTATTATTTTAAAAGCAATTTTTCCAAGCTCTGTCTTTATGCTGACGTGCAGCAGGATGCTGGGGTGATAATCACTAGGAACATTATTTCCAACACCAAGGGAATACAAAAGGAATCAAAAGGACGGATAATTCCTGCCTCCTTTCACAGAATAATGGTAAAAATTACAATCGCCCTCAGTATTGTTCAACGTGACCTCGTGCTTCTTTTCTCCCTGACTTTAGTCTGAGAACAAAATACATACTGATGGAGCTGCCGAAGAAACACAATGGACTGCTGCGGGGGGGGGGGGGGGTTGGCTCCTACTTCTTTCCTGCATCTACAGATGCTTCTGTGCACGTCCATTTATTAGCTCATGCCCATATTCCTGCATACTCACACGTTCCCTCTCTTTGCCCCCTCCCGATATAAAATACAAAGGTGACAACCCTGTTAAATCCAAACCACTCACTCAGCAAGGGTACTGTGAGTGGTCTGAGGCTTAAAAAGTTTGTACAAGAAAATACACAAGACCTTATCATGTAGGTGTAACTACAGCTATTTTACAGTTATTATCTTTATATACTTTATTTGTGGGTGGCTATTTTCCTTTTTCAGTTCGGTGCTGTTTTCTTGGTTTGATCACCCACAAATAAAATATTTCTGCCATACACCGGGGAAACTTGAAAAAACATAACCTACAAACAGTACTCAGATCCACCACAAAAATACAACAAATGTTACAATCAGCAAAGGACAAAAGGGACCCCCTCACCACTGGAAGAGTATAACACATACCTTGCAGTTGTGGACAGGTATATATTGGAACCACAAAACGCAGCATCCATACCCTAAAACTACTGGAAAAATCAGCAGTAGCTGAACATACCCTAAAACAAGCTGGACATCAAAACACAGAAGTACTGGACACCACCAGCAATCATTATATTAGACTACACAAGGAAGCCATTGAAATCCACAAACACCAGCAAAGCTTCAACAAAAAAGAAGAAAGTCTAAAACTCAACAAAGCCTGACTCCCAGCACTGAAAAATACAGCCTGCAAAAAGGTCAACGAACTCTACCCAGCCACAAGAACCGGTGATCACTGCACACAAAAGATTAGCTCAGTGGTTCTTAACCTTTGTTACTCAGATGTTTTTGAACTGCAACTCCCAGAAACCCCAGCCAGCACAGTTTGTGGTGAAGGCTTCTGGGAGTTGCAGTCCAAACCTCCTGAGTAACCCAAGGTTAAGAACCAGTGGACTAGCTAATGACACCCATCAATCACAGTGACAGACCATCTACCCCCTTAACACAGCAATACATCCATAACAAAAAAACACCCTGATCACCATAATCAACCAATCTCCTGAAAAGGACAAAAAACTGATCCCACAGCTACAAATACTCAACTATCCCAGAACACAGACAGAGTTCTAACTCCTGTCCTCTCAAGATGCTGGCCACAGAAACTGGTGAAATGTTAAGAAGAAAAACCTCCAGAACACGGCCAAACAGCTCGAAAAAACCTTCAACCTGATTTGTTTGCTGCCCAGAATATCAGCTTTGCTTCTAGCTGGGCAAGATAAAAATATAAATAAATAAACTAGGCAAAATGAAATGAGGTGGGGTTTCCACTTATGAGCAAAGGTATATATGTTGTGATCTGATGCTCTGCTGTTGTCGATTCCTCTGCCTGGGAGCATCCTGTGATTGTAGAAAACCAAAACTCTCCCATAGAGCTGCATATAGATTAGAGCAAAGGAGCAAAATCCAGGTATTAGATGTGGGGAACGCTAAGGCAGTGGCCGCTGGTAATTCTTGTTTTGGATGTGCTGTGAATCAACTCTTGAGTTTTAGTCTGCAATTTACAGGCAATATTGAAGAGGCTGAACCCTATCTCTGAAACAGGTTTAGTTTAACTTCCAACAAGGTAGCTGCGTTAATACTGTATGTTGCGACAGACCCATCAAAGAGTCATGCAGCACCTTAAAGAGTAACAATTTTTATTCAGCATTCACACTGCGTAGTGGTAAATTTGGAAGTACAGGAACTGATAATAACAGTCTCTGTAGCCAGACCCCCTCAATAAGGAGAATCTAAAAATACAGGCGGGGGAATTGGTCCATACAGGATTTTTGTAAAGTTAATGAAGAATTGATGCTTTTGAATTGTGGTGCTGGAAGAGGCTCTTGAGAGTCCCCTGGACTGCAAGGAGAACAAACCTATCCGTTCTGAAGGAAATCAACCCCGAGTGCTCACTGGAAGGACAGATCGTGAAGCTGAGGCTCCAATACTTTGGCCATCTGATGAGAAGAGAATACTCCCTGGAAAAGACCTTGATGTTAGGAAAGTGTGACAGCAAGAGGAGAAGGGGATGATGGATGACGAGATGGTTGGACAGTGTTACCCAAGCGACCAACATGAATTTGACCCAACTCCGTGAGGCAGTGGAAGACAGGAGGGCCTAGCATGCTCTGGTCCATGGGGTCACGAAGTGTCGGACACGACTTAACAAATAAACAACAACAAAAAAATGAATGGCTCTTAATGGCTAGTTCAAGTCCAAATCGCGCTCTAGTCTTCTGTGATACAACAGAAATATCTTGCAATCTATTTCTTCTCTAGCTGTTAGGAAGATTGCAATATAAGTTCTGAAGAAACAAGGAAACCTTAAGAGTGAAAGTGCTGGATTATATCTTGTTCCCTGTTATTCAGGAAGTCCTAGGTCTTCAACCCTTCCAGCTCTCAGTCCACTACATCACTGGGCATTAGCTTTCGTGGGACTGTATCTGAAGAAATTGCTACGCTCCCTAAAAACTGGTGCCAAATGAGACGGATTAGAATCACAGGAGAACGGAGTTGGAAGGGGCCTCTAAGGCCACTAAGTCCAAGCCCCAAATCAAAGCAGAGCTGACAGAGTGTTGTCCAATTTACTCTTGAATAACTCTAGCGCCCCAGCGGTCACCACCTTCGGAGGTCAGTGATTCCATGGTCAGACTGCTCTAACAGTTAAGAAGTTTTTCCTGATATTCAGCCTAAATTTGGCTTCTGTTCCTCTTCGAGATGGTGCAAGATTCATGACAGTTTTTATTTTTACGGCCCCTTTCCTGAGTTTTTTTTTACCAAGTCAGAAACCTCTCCCTGACCAAGACGTTTCTGACCTCGGTAAATCAGCCAGAGAGTTACCTACCGGCTGTATCAAAGTCCCCCATTCATTTTTCTTTCTCACAGGCGCTCACACCCACCCACCGCACTTCGGCACCTGAAAGGGAACACTTCTTCCAGCCTGCGGAGAGCCTTCTTCGGTATACTAGCCAAGTGTCGATAGGGACACAGTTTATCTGTGGTTGCACCTCTACGGGCAAGATCCTATACTTGGTCCTCCAGTGTCTGAGGAAGTGGATCCTGGTCTACGAAAGCTCGCAGGGAAATAAAAACGGTCCAAGGGCTACGATCTATCCCCCCCCCTTCCTTTTTTGTCAAGACGGGGGAATTCTTCAAGGCGGCCACAGAAAGGGAGGCAGACGATCAGAAGCAAAGCACAGCCTTTTCGCTTGGACCCGTCTGCGGGGCATCTCCGTTCCTGGCCGGGAGGGATGCGGGGGGGCGGGCGGGCCACCGATGGGCCACAGGGATCTTCGGTCCCCGGGCAGTTTCCTCGGGCGAGAGGTGACCCGTGAGGGTCGGACTCTGCTCATCCTAGCCAGGCTCCCTCCATCCCTCCTTCCCTCGGGAGCCGAGGAGGCAGCGAGATCGGGGCCCCCCTCCCCTTCCTCTCTGCCTCTTGTCCTTGAAAGGATGCACAACGACCTTGTTTGTGCTTGCTGGGGAGCGGGGAGGTGGGGGGGCCGTCGGGCGAGACGGGAGGGGAGGGGGGACCAGGGAGAGAGAGAGAGAGACACGCACACACAGAGACACCGACACAGAAGCCAAGCCGAGCCAAGAGGCGTCGCTTGCCAAGCGCTCCGGACCGGCGCCCCCTCCCTCCCTCCCTCCCCGTCCTCTCCCCAAACCCACGCGCCGCCGTCGCCCCCGCTTTGCCTCGATCGGCGTGGGCTGCGGATCGGGCCCCTTCCTCCGGGGGAGCGTCGTCCTTCCCTTTTCTCCCCCCCCCCGTGCTTTACCCCCGAAGTGAGACGGGCGCCGGGGATCGAGCCGAGTGACCAGCCCGGAGCCGGTGGGGGTGAGGGTGCTGGTGGGGGGGGCGCTCTCCTAGCAGAGCCCCGGCGCGTCCCCTCCCTCCCTGCCCCTTCTCTCTTTGGGCCAAGCGGGTGTGTGTGTGTGTGTGTCTGTGTGTCCGGGGCGGCGAGCCCTTTTCTCCCCCCCCCCCTCGTCCAACTCCTGGACTTTCGGCGCTCGGGCGGCGGCTCCTGCTCCGGAGCTTGGCGGCTGGGGGGTGGTGGTGGTGGTGGTGGGAGTCCGGCCCGGCTCCCTCCTTGCCCGGCTGCTCCGCGTCCTCCCGCCGCCCCCCTCCCTCCCTCCCTCCTCGGCCGCCGCCTTCCCGCTCCCGGAAAACTTTGGGTCCGGCGCTTCGGCTGGGCTTTCCTTCGAGGTGGGTAGGTGGGGGGGGGCGAGGAGGATGATGCAGGCCCGCCGTGCCCTTGGCGCCTCTGGCCGCTGCCGCCGCCCGGGTCCCTGGCTGGGGGGGCGCCGGTGGCGCCGCCGACCGGGGTGGCTCTCTGGACGGCGCGGGTCCCGCTGAGGGCTTGACGGACCCCCCCCCCCTCCGCCGCCGCCGCCTGGGCCGCCGCCACCGCCGCCGGGATGGGCTCCTACACCGACCCGACGTCCAGCCGGGACCTGCTGGGCAACCGGACGCTGCTCTTCATCTTCGTCTGCGCCTTCGCGTTGGTGACCCTCCTGCAGCAGATCCTCTACGGGAGGAATTACTTCAGGAGGTAGGGAAGGTCCCCCCAGGGGGGGGGGAAGAAATGATGATGGGGGGGGCGCCCTGGGCGGCGGAGGGGAGGCATGGCTTTTTAAAATTTCCTTCTTTTAAAATTGCCATTTCTTGGCTGCTTTTCCCCGGAGCTTAGGCAAGTTCCGAGGAAGGGGGACTGCAGGGCCCATAATCCCCCAGCCAGCATGAACGTTGCAGTCCCCCCCCCCAAAAAAAAGGCATGTGGCCCAGCTTTTCTCGGTCATCATAAAATGCATATAAAACCTACTGTCGTGAGTTTCAGGGGGCGTGGAGGGTCAGGCAGGATGCGCTCCGAGGATAAAAGGGCGCAATGGCGCAGTGGTTAGAGTTCGGCGCGGGGGGGGACAAGGGAGGGCGTCAAGTTCCAGCTGTGACCCCCGTTGGGTGACCTTGGAGTGGTCCCAGGTCCCTTAGCCTGACCCGCCCCACGGAGTCGTCCTAAGGAAAAAAGTGTGGGGTCGCCAGGTGCATCTGGCTTTGGCTTGTAGCCGATAAGGAACTGTAGATGGCATAAAAACTGGGGAGGAGGCTTGCCCGACCTTTAAAAGCAACACTGGTGCATTCCGAACACGTTCAGAAGGGGCCTGCCTCCGAGTAAAGATGCAGCTTTTGGTAACAAGGCTCCACTTCTCTGTAAATGCATTTAGCAATCACCAGTGCCTTTGCGCCCTTATCATGCCTCTCAGAGGAAGCCCCATTTGAACAGGGTTGGACCCACTTTGAGTGCATTCTGTGGGTTTGCTGGTGAAGGTGTGCTTTTAGGGTTCAGAGCCGATCAGCTCTACGGTCAGATGCGGGGAGCGTCGTCCTCATGGGGGGAGTGTTGTCCTCGCCAGTGCTTGGTTTGCATGGGCCAAATCCCGAACAAATACAAGAAACTGGTCAGTGTTGTGCATAAACAGGTACGGTAGTTAAAGCAAGGATTTCAGAGCTCAGAAGCATCACTGCTTGGGACTACAAGGCCCAGACTCCCCAGCTTCTGGGGCTTGTGGTCCAAAAAAAGGAATGTTCTCAAGTTCTGATGGAGATACATTTCTGACAAGTACCGCAGGAACACTGCAGCGTTTCCTTACCTGGTATGATTTTGCAGAAGAGCCCTCTGTGATGAGCAAAAATTCACCAGTCTTTTCACCATTAAGTGCGTGGGTGAGCTTGCCACCAATTTTCACAGTTTTCTGGCTGTAGTGGGGTCTTGGCTGGATTTTAGCCTCCTAGTTGGTGATGTTTAAAAAGTTTAAAACTTTTGAGGTTCACTTTTGAACCAGAACTCGGAAACCTTATGTATCTGCGCTAGCAGGCCGTGCCAAGGATGGGTTTGGAGGATTCCGTAATTTGTAGTCTCAAAAAGTAACTTTTCCAGATTCTGCATTGAGTCTGTGGGAGTGGAGTGGTGGACTATCCTGTTCAGACTGTTGTTATTTTGCAAAGTATAGAGGCTCTTTACAGAACACAAAAGAAGGTGTCTTGACCATTAAACAAACCAGAAACTGCAACCTTGCATTAATTTGTTTATTAGGCTATCCCTAATAAACAAATGAATGCAAGATCCTGCATTTTAAAAAGGGAAAAAAGATATACTGTATCATTGTCTACAAGCGATCCAGGACCATGGGCTCCTAAACTGGCCAAGGTGTTCCAAAAAGCATCTTCAAATTTTAAAAGATGCAGATATAAAGGCCTTTAAAGATCTGATCGGATTTTCAGTCTCTCCCCTTTCCTCATCCTTCCCACCAGCTTTTGCAGCACTGTGAGCAATTTAGGAATCCAGATGACCCTTTCACACAATTCTGTACTCCTGTTTTCCTTCTTGATTGATCAAATACAGATAGAACCCCAATACAAAGTTTGAATTCTGTAATATGACTGTCCCTTGGCATGTGGACATACCTGATCTGTTCTAGCCTGTATTTCTAAACTGGGCATTCATGTTCCAGATGTTTGGGGCCTTAATGTTTGTTAAGGATCACAGAAGAGCATGATTTGTAGGAAGAGTCTGGAGATGTCAGTGTGTATGACGTTATCTCTTTTTTAGAGGTCTCCTTGCATCTTTTGCTGACTATCCCTTCCTACCACTTCAGTCCATCCAGGTTTCTGTTTAGGTCCTTTACTTTATTAACTGTCAAATTCCTCTGTCTGCTTTCTTTTGAGGCATGTATAAATCAGGATTTTAAAAAAATCATCTAAGTAGGGTAAAAGTAAAATGTGCTGCCAATATACCACCCCATAGCACTTAAAGCACTCCCTGGTCAGTTTACAGCTGACCAGCCACAACATTAAAACCACCTGCCTAATATCATGTAGGACCCCCTTGTGCTGTCCAAATACGCTCAGAGGCATCGAAGCATCAACTCCACAAGACTTCTGAGCATGTCCTGTGGTTTCTGGCACCAAGACATTAGCCATAGATCCTTTATTAAGTCCTGCATGTTGCGAGGCGGGGGCCTCTATGGATCGGATCAGGTCTTAACAATATAAGCAATGCTGTTTATTTCACCTGCTAGTGGTTTTAATTTTGTGGCTGATCAATGTATGCAGGATGCACACAGGGCACCTCAGTGAGTCGCCAACAGAGACTCGCTTTTTCTCCACAAAACTGCATTCTGCTGAAGCAAGTGGATGGATTGAAGCTGCCACCTTTACCTTTTAGAGGCTGGTGCATTCTTACTGGGAGGAACGCTCCCCTGGATACCCTTGTGGCTGGCCTTGGGAGTCAACGTGGGCAGATTTTAGAATAAGCCACACTAATGAAGAGGTTGCACCAATAAAGTTCTGGTTCAGAGACAGGCGATTGATTACACTTGTGTCCGGCTGAAATTGCTGGGATTTGCCAGCCACCCTGAAGCGGTCTCGCTTGATTGACAGCGTGAGGTTGCGACGGCGATTTGTTAGGGTCGGGGAGTCTAATAAGGTGAGCATTTCCTTATCTCTCCCTTTCCTCATCCTTCCTATCAGCTTTTGCAGCACTTTAAGTGATTTTTAGGAATCTTGGGGAAGTTCCTTGGAGTTCCTTTGGTTGAGCCATTTTGTGCTGTTTTAAATATTACTTATTAAAGTCTTTGGTTATTGCTTTTCTGTCGGTCAGCACTCCTGTAGCAATGTAAGATGGACAGGTTAGAATGATTAAAACAGATTAAAATCATTTAAAAAACAACCCACAACAAATTAAGAGCACTGTTTAAAAGAAGATTTAAAACATTCTCCAAAAGCTGGTTTTAGAACTAGTCTTATACACCCAAGCCCCTATACAGGGTTGGCTGACCGCCAGAGGTCTGATAGGATTATAGCCAGAGTCCCACAATGCAGGGGTCACTACCGAGAAAGTCCTTTTCCATGTACTCATAACCTTAATTACAAAACTACATAAGCATCCACACTCAGAGAGGAAGCTTGCTATTGTTGTGTGGGTTTTAAATGTCTGAAGAACTGTACTTGTCCACAAAAGCTCACATTAAAATAGAAGTCTTTCAGATGCCACAATGTTTTTCATTCATTCATTCATTCATTCATTCATTCATTCTTTCTTTCTCTCTTTCTTTCTCTCTTTCTTTCTTTCTTTCTTTCTTTCTTTCTTTCTTTCTTTCTTTCTTTCTTTCTTTCTTTCTTTCTTTCTTTCTTTCATTTATTCTGTCTTCCTCCCTCCCTCCCTCCCTTACAGACAGACAGACAGACAGACAGACAGACAGACAGACAGACAGACAGACATGGGATTTAGATGAGTTTGTGGAGGGTATGTCTGTTCCAAGTTATGGTCGTGAGATAAAACCTTTGTCTCTAGGGTCAGCGTAGCTTGTACTGTTGAGTTGCAGAAGCCAGCCAGCTCTCATGTTACCTTCAAGCCTCGCTTGTATATCACTGCACAGTCGTTGCTGGATACAAAACTTTAATTACTGTAGTCTTTCTCAACCAGTTGCCTTACAGATCTGTTGGCTTACAGTTCCGATCCTTCATAGTCAGCATGAAGTTTTGGTGGTTGAGGTACAGTGTGTTTGGGGAGTTAATGGCTGAGAAAAGCTGTTTTTTGATGGATCTCAACCTTGATCCACAAAGGTTACGTTTACATTGCTGTTGTGAGTGGGAGAAAATGGAACTCTGTATTTCTCAGAGGTAGATGTTGTATTCGGGTTCAGCGTGTATAACAGTTATACAGGTTTGCGTTTTGTAGATGATGATGATGATTAAATAATAATAATAATAATAATAATAATAATAATAATAATAATAATAATTTTTAAAAAATAAATCATATTTAATAATGATGCTGATGATGATGTGCTGCCAAGTGAGTTCTGACTTATGGTAACCCTTGTCATGGTTATCAAGGTAGACAGTATTCAGAAGTGATTTGCCATTCCTTTTTTCTGAGGATATCCAGGGACTGTGCAGCTTGCCCAAGGCTACACAGGCTGCCTCTTCTTCCAGGAGGCCCAGGAGAGAATCAAACTCCCAACAATTCATGTGGGTCGCTTCGATGACACTGTCCAACCATCTCGTCCTCTGTTGTCCCCTTTTCCACTTGCACTCACACTTTCCCAACATCTGGATCTTTTCCAGGGAGTCTTCTATTCTAACTGTTGCTTCCTGTCCCACATATAGGTTTCTCAGGAGATGGATAAGGTGGTCAGGCACGCCCATTTCTT
This sequence comes from Pogona vitticeps, assembly GCF_051106095.1. Lineage (NCBI taxonomy): Eukaryota > Metazoa > Chordata > Lepidosauria > Squamata > Agamidae > Pogona > Pogona vitticeps. Next base: position 303,604,506 of record NC_135784.1, read on the forward strand.
TTAGGACTTGCCATAGTTTGCTGTGGTCCACACAGTCAAAGGCTTTTGCATAGTCAATGAAGCAGAAGTAGATGTTTTTCTGGAACTCTCTGGCTTTCTCCATAATCCAGTGCATGTTTGCAATGTGGTCTCTAGTTCCTCTGCCCCTTCAAAATCCAGCTTGTACTTCTGGGAGTTCTCGGTCCACATGCTGCTAAAGCCTACCTTGGAGGAGTTTGAGCATAACCTTGCTAGCATGTGAAATGAGTGCATTTGTATGGTAGTTAGAGCATTCTTTGGCACTGCCCTATTTTGGGACTGGGCTATAGACTGATCTTTTCCAATCCTATGGCCACTGCTGAGTTTTCCAAACTTGTTGGCATATTGAGTGTAGAAGCTTAACAACGTAATCTTTTAAGATTTTAAAGAGTTCCACTGGAATGCCATCATCTCTGCTGGCCTTGTTGTTAGCCATCCTTTCTAAGGCCCACTTGACTCCACTCTCCAGGATGTCTGGCTCAAGGTCAGCAACCACACTATCTGGGTTGTCCGGGGCATCCAGATCTTTCTGGTATAATTCCTCTGTGTATTCTTGCCACCTCTTCTTCTGCTTCTGTTAGATCCCTACCATTTCTGTCCTTTATCATGTCCATCTTTGCACAAAAGGTTCCTTTAATAGCTCCAATTTTTTTTGAACAGAGATCCGCAATCTCTGGCAGAAAAGACAGAACGAAACCTCAGAATTTTGTTCTGATTTAATGAGTGGAGCTTCTTTCCCCGGTGTCTTTCTCGGATCATGTTTCTTACCATTTCTTCATCTGAGAGTGAGTGGTGGATTGTGATCCTTTTGATATGGCTGCTGTAAAAACCAGGAGGAATCAGAAATCTTTACTGATCCATTACAAATCACCCAGAGATCTATCTACCCAGCTTTATATGAATTAGCTGTCTGCTGCCCACCCATCATAAGCAATCCTCCTTGGAGTGCATTCTTGTGATTATTTGATGGGAGCCAATGATAACTGAAATCTCATTTCATTGTACTGTGTGTGACTAATTTCTGAGTAAACATCCTTAAGAACATGCTGTGTGTTCACTGAAAAAGACAGGCCTGGTTTTCTGGATTGGTGAAAAGTGATAGCAAACAAGTTGAAGATTTATGAAATGATAGTCGAGTCTGGGTATTGGAACACTTCAGCTGAATGCTGCTGTTTATTGTACTTTCCGAAAACGGAGAGCTTGCAGAGCAGGGAGCAAACAGGGTGACTAATTTTCACCTGTACGTTTTTCTCCTTGTAGAAAATAGCATTTAACCCCCCCCCCCAAAAAAAGATTGAGAGAGAAAGAAGGATTACTGACCTAAATTTGTGAGAGGCATCAATCAATCACAGTTAAACTGTATCAATGACTGATCTCTTAAATATTGATTGGTTTAATACGGCAGCTAAAATGGTCTCTTTAAATTAAGAGCAAGAATAATGATTAGAGACTGGCAATGCAAAGCTATAATGTCTAGCAAGAAGCATATGTGATTCAGTGCAATGTAGTTCACTCTCAGGTGAACAGGGTTGGGATTGCAGCCTGAAGCAGTTACATCTGAGTAGGTGCATAGGGTTATTTTGTAAACTGTGACAGTCCCTAGTTTGTATGTTCTCTTTGCTACATTAAAAAAAAATAAGAGCATGTATGTGCCATCAAGTTGGTTCTGACATGCAATGGGTGATCTTATCCAGGGTTTTCTAGCTATAGAGCATTCAGGAGTAGTTTACCAATCAATCTCTTCTTCTGGGGGTGCTGTGAGACTATGTCGTTGTTGTTGTTTAGTCATTTAGTCGTGTCCGACTCTTCATGACCCCATGGACCAGAGCACGCCAGGCCCTCCTGTCTTCTACTGCCTCCTGGAGTTGGATCAAATTCATGTTGGTCGCTTCGGTGACATTGTCCAACCATCTCGTCCTCTGTCGTCCCGTTCTCCTCCACTTGCCCTCACACTTTCCCAACACCAGGGTCTTTTCCAGGGAGTCTTCTCTTCTCGTGAGATGGCCAAAGTACTGGGGCCTCAGTTTCAGGATATGTCCTTCCAGTGAGCACTCAGGCTTGATTTCCTTCAGAATGGATAGGTTTGTTCTCCTTGAAATCCAGGGGACTCTCAAGAGCCTCCTCCAGCACCACAATTCAAAGGCATTAATTCCTTGGTGGTCACCTTTCTTTATGTAGCTTGCCCCAAACCACACAGGCTTTTGTCTCGTCTCTCAGAAGACACCATGGAAGGTGGAACCTCTAACCGTTAGGCTCTGCAGCCATATGTTCATCTCTTTGAGTTATCCACATTCATTTCTATCCCAGCTTTTCTCCAGGGAACTCAAGGCTTTCCCTTCACTCAACAACATCAGGCTGAGAGAAAATGACTGGTCCACCGAGCACCTTGCACAGAACACAGGTCTTCCTAGTCCAGCACTCCGATTGGTGCTACAGACAGGGACATGCTACAGCCTTGGACAAGTCATTATACTTCAACCTTGTCTCACTGCAATGAAGGGTATATGGATCTAACTTATAGTTCAGGTACTTTCTCAGCAGTCCTGTTGGTAAGCACAGCTGAAAAAGCAGACATGAAACACATAGACCAGAATCCTATCATGTTTTTGTATCAGCATAATGCAATCAGCACAAATCTCAGTGGGTTTAAGAGGTTAGTGTAGGCATTTTCTGTCACATGAGTTGGCACACAACAGGAGGTGCTTCCGCTGATTTCTTGATTTTCAGCAATTCATCACTGAAATTTATGCTGATTGAGTTGTGCTAGCAGTTGGGCTTAACAATTCTGGCAGCAGAGCAGAAGTACCATATAAGTATTGTCATTATTAACAGTAAGTCAGATTTTGGTTTGAAGCTGCCCATGTTGCTGTTGTTGTTGTCGTCGTCATCATCATCATCATCATCATCATCATCATGTGCCATTAAGTGAATTCTGACTTATGGTGACCTTTTTCCAAGGTTTTTCAGGTAAAGAGTACTCAGAAGTGGTATCCCGTTCCCCTCCTCTAGGGGGAGCCCTGGGACTGTGCAGCTGGCCCAAGGCCACCCAGGCTGCGTCTTCTGGGGTGAAAAGCGGGGAATTGAACTCTCAACGTCTGTTTCCACTCTGACTGTTTAAATAGGAAATCAGACTTAAAATTAGAAAGAGCATAAAGTAGGACATTAGAACAAAACCCACAGGACCACAGGACTGAATGCACAGCATTTAAAAGGGTCAGACCCAGATAACATGAGTTTCTTTAAACGGGCTGGGCAGATAGTAAGGCATCCATCTAGTGCTTGGAAGATTCTAAGGATAACTGGAAGACCCTCTATGGGAAGTTTTGCATGGCTTCACTACTGAAAAGGCTTTCTCTTAGTGAACATGCCTTATCCATTGATACCTGGCAAAGCGCAGGTATAATATGGTCCAGACACCCTGGTGATAATGTAGTGGCCTTATTTTAGAGCAGCTGCAATTTCTGAGCTCTTTCAAGCACAGTTCCATCTACAGCACAGTGTAGCAGTCTAGACATGTGCTTGTACAACCCAGTCAGTCAGACTGTTAGAGAAATGACATGAAACATGGAAGTCTCATGGAGCTACTGCAAGTTCTAATCTGTGATCAGAGTCCGTGGAATGCTTACCACCCTTTTTTGGGACTACAGCTGGGTGGCAGGAGGCTTTTGAGAATTGAAGTCCAAAAAACTCAAAAACGTAAGGTTTCCAGGCTCTAAAAATGCTCCATCTTCGAAACATCCAGTAAAGGACAATGCGGGAGAACTAGCTGGTATCTTTAATGCAACGGCAACATTGAGGCCGTTTACACCAGCGGAGGCACTGCCTGGTGCACAGGTCTCCTGCAGCCTTCTCTACAGCAGCTGACAGTTTTTGATCCAAATCGGTTGTCATGCAATGTGCGTTTAATTGCTTCTCTTTAAATAGCTGTAATTTAGACTGTTATAAAACCAGATGTCTCCAGATGTGACAGAGGCAGTTAATGGGAATGGCGTACAAAAGGAACAGGGCTGTAAAAATAATAATGGTGCACTATAAATGGATGTCAGCCCTTTTCTTGACTCCACTGTCCCTTAGGAGTTTGTTCTTTATATTCTCCATTCATATCCAGCCTTCTGTATCATGAGCATTGAGTAGGGCATACTGTGTTTTTCTGTGTATAAGGCTATACTTTTGTCTAAAATCTTTAGACTAAAAATGGAGGGTTGTCTTATACATGGAAGTAAGATGAGGAGAGAACAAAAACAAGTGGAGGGGAAAGCAGGGATCAAAGCGATCCTGCAGGGCTTTGATCCCTGCTTTCCCCTCCACTTGCTAAGCCCCACTTAGATTTCTTAATTTTGAGTTATACATGGGGCATGTTATGGAAAAATACGGTACATAGGATTTATTCAATTTTCTCATTAAAAATAAGGAGCTGGAAGCCTTACACATCTTTTCTCTTGAGAAACTACAAAATTTTTTTTCTCTTTGTCTGCAAGATGGCATATTTTCTGTTGATGTTTTCCAATGTTTTTGTATTCATTAGAATGAATTCAGCATAATCTGCATAGCTAAATTGCGATAGCTCCTGCCTTGTTATGTGCATTCTCAAAATTGCAAGTATTGCATTGATGTTTCTTATCTTTGGGATCCATCATCTTGTCCTTCTGTGTTGCGCCTCTCTCTCTCTCTCTCTCTCTCTCTCTCTCTCTCTCTCTCTCTGTGTGTGTGTTTTGCTTCAGAAAGGAAAATAACAATTATTTTGGGCAGAGATGCTCCCACCAACCTGGACAGAATTTCAGCAATCTCAGCCAGAAAAAAAAATGTTCATTTTCCTATTCTCATGTTAGAAGCAAGAGATTCAATAGGGGTTAATGAAATCTCAACAGCCAGTCTTGAAAGAATAAGTAACTTGCTTAGGTCAGAGAGTCTGATGCCTGGACATCTGCCGAAGTGCCCTACAGAACTTTATAGTACCTCTAGGGGAAAAATCAAAAGCCTGCGTCTGTCACAGTTGGCATTTATTCCCCCAAAAGGGATAATTCCGGAATGAAATCAGACAACCATTTCAAATCATATCAAAATTCATCTGAGCATCAACAGTACAGTATCTTTTCATTATTCAAGGCAACATCAGCCTGGCTGGTTTGATAAGCTTTACTTATCTATATTGCTTCTGCGTTCCATATGCACAAGAATACTTAGAACACTGAAAGCAACCCGAAGTCTTAGAGCTGTGGAAAAACTGTGGGCACCAATGCTTAAGCAGAAATCCATCCTTGGAGGGTTATACATGGGGGCGTCTTATACATGGGTTGTGAAAAGCTGCAGGTGTGATTGCAGTTAAAATTCTTACAACTCTGAGAAGTTGGAAACAAACGTACATTCAAAAACAAAATTCAAGTTGTAGGCTGAACTCAAATTATGTTACACGGTAATTATGTTTCAACATTGCAGTAGCTTACATTCTAAAAATGCAAAAGCTTATAGCCAAGAAAGGCACATTTAAATAACAAAAAGAAAAGAATACATATCTCAACAAAAATAATAAATTGAAAAATAAAAAAGTGGTGCCTTGACTTACGAACGTCCCAACATATGACCATTTCGGGTTAAGACCAGCTCTGGCCACAAAATTTTTCCTTCAACTTGCAGCCAGAGCTTCAAGCTACAACCAAAAAGCAGGGGGAAAAGCCAGGAAATTCAAATTGCTAATCATTGGTAGGCGAAGAGGCTGCAATGCTCTGCTTGCTTTTTGCTTTGCTTTCTTTGCATTTCCGATGGGTCTTGCATGCTCTGCTTGTTTTTTGCTTTGCTTTCTTTGCATTTCCGATGGGTCTTGCATGCTCTGCTTGTTTTTTGCTTTGCTTTCTTTGCATTTTCGATGGGTCTTGCATGCTCTGCTTGTTTTTTGCTTTGCTTTCTTTGCATTTCCAATGGGTCTTGCATGCTCTGCTTGCTTTTTACTTTGCTTTCTTTGCATTTCCAATGGGTTTTGCATAATCTGCTTGCTGTTTGCTCTGCTTTCTTTGCATTTCCAATAGGTCTTGTACAATTTGTTTGCTTTTCTCTCTCCCCCCCCTCTTCGGCCGGAAGGGATTAATCGCGTCTCTGATGGGTCTTGCAGTGATTTTTTTGGGTGTGTGTGTGTGTGTTTTTCTTCGGCCAGAACGGATTAATTGCATTTCAATGGAAAATGGTGCTTCGACGTATGACCATTCCGAGTTATGACCGGAGTTCCGGAACCAATTAAGTTCATAACTTGAGGCACCACTTTAACTTTAAGTAATATTACTGAACATACATGAAAAATTATTAAATAATGTTCTCACCCAGACAAACCAGTATGAATCTATGGAGGAAAATCCATGTTGTCCTCAGCTGCTGCCACTGTTGTTGCTACTTCTGCTAGATGACTGTTGTTGCGTTGTTGTGTTGATGATGGTGTGTAACTATCTTTCCTGACTGTTATTTATACCCATATTTCCACTTCATCAACTAGCAACAATCCTTTCTGCTGGACCTGGAAGTACAGGGGCTTGGTGCGGCCACAGGCATTTCATCATAGGTCCTTTTCCTTTGTTTTGCACCTCCTGTAACCACAAGGGCTTGTAACTCAGAAACTGGCAGGCTGCCAGCATGGCAATAAGCCCTTATTTTTGTGACTCAAATTTGCAAAGCCTGGAGAAATAAAGGCATGTAAATTAAAGGATCGAGTAAACCAAGGTACTGTAAAACCAGAGCATAATAGAGATGGATAGTGCAAATTATAGGACTTGCAAACACCATCTCTGGTCATGTTAGCACATTGCACCATAAACACATTCTACTGTCAGCCATGAAAATGAATCTTATATGGCAAGGCGAGACTGTCGTTTTACAGTGAGATGCAACTGTCAAGCCAGTTCCTCTCTGAACATGGAACAGTGTATACGTATCTGTAGGACACAGATGTCATCTTGTCCTTTGCCTCAGGTGCTAAAGTATCTTTGGAAAGTCATGCCATTGTCTGAAAGCCCCAGAGGAAGGTTTAAGCCTCAGCAGATTCTAAACAGGGCAGCTTTAGTCAGAGAATGGGGAAGTGAAAAATCAGGAGAGCCAGCATGGGGGAGAACCTTCTTCCAAGGAGGGCTGCACTGTCTGGAGGCATAGGAGAAATGTGTTAATCAGCAGCAACTGATGCCAGTGCTGGGGGTGTCAGTCAGAGCCCACTTTCCCCCTCCCGCCATTCCTTAAGTTTTCCTGCATCCTTTGGTGTTGCAGGCAGACTGAAAACGGACAAGGACGACTCAAGGTTTGGCATCTCATCTGGAGGTCAGAGAAAGCAGAACCAAGAGCCTGGAGGCAGAGACAGTTGGATTTTGCATTGGTTCCTCTTCCCGTAGACGTCCTACTATTCTGATTTGGCCACTTTGTTTATCAGCTGGAAATTTGTTTGGCGTTTCAAAGCCCCGCCTCCTTCGGGCATGGCCTCTGAGTGGGTGCCCACCGAAAGAGGTGGCGCTTTAAAGCAGCAAACACCCGTTTGGTTGATAAATGAACCAGCAGGAACGACGGTTTGTGCCCTTCTCTATTTAGATGTGTTATGGAAGTCTAAAAAGCGATGTTGTGCTGTATCCAACCAGTTTCCCATTTTTTAAAAATAATAGCCTATGTTGAAATCCACCATCCCATGATGTTCAATAAAGGTGAGAGCGCCCAGCACCATACAAGGTGCTTTCATTAATACTTTATGATGTATTATTTTATTTATTTATTTATTGCATTTATATGCCGCCCATCTAGACATGGTCTACTCTATTAAAAGTTACCAAAGACCATCTATCTTTTGAATTTCTCTGCCATTATTTAATTTACATTACCCTATTTCCCCGAAAATAAGACCTAACTTGAGAATAAACCCTAGTATGGTTTTTCAGGATGCTCGTCATATAAGCTCTACCCCAAAAATAAGCCCCAGTTAAGTGAAACCCTGCCCTCCACCCTTGTGCAGCAACCAGAAGAACATGATATGACTGTATTTGAATAAATGTAGATGGTGGTACATGACGAAAATAAAACATCCCCTGAAAATAAACCCTAATGCATTTTTTTTTGGGGGGGGGGAGCAAAAATTAATATAAGACCCAGTCTTATTTTGGGGGAAACACAGTGTTTATTTATTTAAAATATCCCTGCCCTTTTTTCTTTAAGAAGGATCCAAGGTGGTCATTAAAAGACAATATTAAAATCTGAAAATACTAAAAAGGATCAAGCGAGCACCACACTTTAGTTTACCAGCTTAGGCTTTGTTGCTGATAGAAATAAATTAACTACACAAAATTATTTCTGTTTCTCTTCTGGGTAAAATACACCATTTAAAAATATTGCATCCTAGGCAGAAGAGGCTTTGTGCAAGTATACTGTATTAGGAGGTCATTATTTGCATCCTAAAAGTGAGCTTCCGGTTTCTAAACAAAACTTTTAATCCTGCATTTTTAAAAGCAAGCCTGTTGATTTGACTTCACCCCCCCACCACCACCACCTTTATTTCAACCGGCAACCCTATTACATAAGGCATTTTCTTTTGTGAGTCTTAACAAAATGAAAAGAGGGTGGTAGGGAGGGAAGATGATGGCAGAAAGTGATTTGACCCAACTCCAGGAGGCAGTGGAAGACAGGAGGGCCTGGCGTGCTCTGGTCCATGGACACGACTAATGACTAAACAACAACAACAACAACAACAACAACAACAACAACAACAACAACAACAACAACAACAACAGGGAGGGAAGAGATGACATGTATTTGAACTCTGATTTCAAACTGCAGGAATGTGGGGAGACCGGCAGGTAATTCAGCACCTTCCTGCGAGGTAGCATTTGGCTACAAAAATATCACCAAGCCAGATAGAGCTAAACTGCAGCCTTGAAGAGCAACAAGAACCTTCTCTTCTAAATAAATCATGGAAGTTTGTTTGCTTTTCCACTCCCAGGCCCCCCCACGTACGTGCTTAGATGAAGAAAACAGAAGCAGAACAAGAAAGTTGTGAAAGGTGCCCCTGCTTTAGCTTATTTCCGCACACACCACCGCCACTGAGCTACAGCGGGTGTTAATTGTTCTGTTTCTGATTTTAAGACCACCTTTCTAGGACCGAAAAGCACTCAGGAATTTGCAGCCACTAGATTTCTTCATCAATTCGCCTGAAATAACAGGAGACCTGTTTTTCAACAAGGTGGGAGAAGAGCAGATTTTCAGCAACTGAGAAAACAGTGTAAAACCTGCGGATGAAGCAAGCCCCAAGGAAATTGCAGCACTCCAGTGAGCGAAGGAATCCATTAAGTAAACTTTTCATTTCAGAAAGCCTTAGGCTGGAAGCTTGAGAAACTTGAGAGAGTGGACAGGCGAGAAGGGGAGGGTGCAGGAGAAGGGTGCTTAAAATGTCATCAGCTGTGCAGTTCATTTTCTCAGGAGTCTGAGCTGAGCTGTGGAAAGTGCAGTGTTGGAAACTACAACTACCAGAATCCCCAGCTAGCATGCCGTCCAAAAAAAGAGAAGAATTATTTCCCCAGGCTTTGATGTTTCCCATTGTTTCATGGCATGGAATTAGAAGCTGCTTACTCTCCCTCTGCTTCCTTTTATAACAATTTACCTGATATTTTGTTGTTTAGTCATTAAGTCGTGTCCAACTCTTCGTGACCCCATGGACCAGAGCACGCCAGGCCCTCCTGTCTTCCACTGCCTCCTGGAGTTGGGTCAAATTCATGTTGGTCACTTCGATGACACTGTCCATCCATCTCATCCTCTGTCGTCCCCTTCTCCTCTTGCCTTCACCCTTTCCCAACATCAGGGTCTTTTCCAGGGAGTCTTCTCTTCTCATGAGATGGTCAAAGTACTGGAGCCTCAGCTTCAGGGTCTGTCCTTCCAGGGAGCACTCGGGATTGATTTCCTTTAGAATTGATAGGTTTCTTCTCCTTGCAGTCCAGGGAACTCTCAAGAGTCTCCTCCAGCACCACAGTTCTTCGCCTGGTTCTCTCTGTGTGTAACTACAATTCTTTTAAGATCAACTTGCTTTATAGAAGATCTAGTCCTGGTAGAGGTTTCAAACTGCTGACATCTTGTTTATTGATATGGATCAATGGGACAGTTTGCATTCTTGGACTCACTTTATTATTATTAGTTTTATTTATATGCCGCATTTCTCCCAACAAGGGACCCAAAGCGGCTCAAACCTTTATGGGATGTGTATACAGACTGTCTTGACGAGCCCCTGAGAGCAGTGTTGCATAATGGTTACAGTCTTGGACTAGAACTCAGGAGACCCAGGTTCAAATCCCCACTTAGTTGTAAAACTCCCTGGGTGACTCTAAGCCAGTTACACTTTCTCAGCCCAATCTGCCTCACAGACTTGTTATGAAGATAAAGAGGGAAGAGGAGAGCCATGTATGTTGCCTGAAGCATGTTGGAAGACACGTAAAGGAGAGACTGCTAAGTTTGTTGAGGCTGGCTGTTCTAGATGAGAGCTTCTGGGAGATGCAGTCCAAGCTGGGGGCCGCCCCCGTTTAGTCGTTAAGTCGTGTTCTACTTTTCGTGACCCCATGGACCAGAGCACGCCAGGCCCTCCTGTCTTCCACTGCCTCCCTGAGTTGGGTCAAATTCATGTTGGTCACTTCGATGACACTGTCCAGCCATCTCATCCTCTGTCATCACCTTCTCCTCTTGCCTTCACAAAGCTGGGGGCAGAGAGGACCAAAAACAGCTTCCGTCCCTTTCGTCCTGCCTCAGATCTGGAGTTGCCAGGAGGGGAGCCAGAGATGTGCCCTGGGTAACAGTAGACTTCAAAAGGCAATTCACATAGAATCATAGAATCGTGAAGTTGGAAGGGGCCTCTAAGGCCATCAAGTCCAACCCCCTGCTCAATGCAGGAATACAAATCAAAGGATGTCTGCCAGGTGGTTGTCTAAATTTCTGTTGAATGTCTCCAGTGTTGGAGCGCTCACCAACTCCCGAGGTAACTGGTTCCGCTGTCGTAGTGCTCTAACATTTAGGAAGTGTTTCCTGATATTCAATCAAAATCTGTCTTCCTGTAACTTGAGCTCATTGTTGCGTTCCCTGCACTCTGGGATGATTGAGAACAGATACTGCCCCTCCTCTGTAGGACAGCCTTTTAAGTATCTGAAAAGTACCACCCTATCTCTCCTCAGTCTTATTTTCTCAAGGCTAAACATGCACAGTTCTTGCTATGTTCTTGTTTCATCTTGAAGCTGAAAGGGGGGAAAGTGAGATACTGCACCACCCAAACTACAAATCCCAGAATTTTTTTAAGATGGAGAGAGGGCAGTTAAAGTGGTATCAAGCTGATCTCACTATATAACATGCACACTTCCCGATTATTATGGGAGACCGAAGAAACTTATGTATTTTCTCTACCCCATGAATCATTTTTACAAATCGTTATAGTATTCTCTCATAGCAGGTCTCTCTCTCTCTGTCTCTGTCTCTGTCTCTGTCTCTCTCTCTCTCTCTCTCTTTCTGTTTGGCTAAGGGAAGAGATTCCAAGCTCTTAAACTTCCACTTGTAGGAAATGAGCAAATGGAATTAGCCCCAAATGAACGAAATTTTGCTGAATGTTATCTCCACGCAGCTGTCAGAGACTGTCAAAACATTGACAGCTGCTGCCACATTGTCCCGTATCAAAGGCGGGTGATGAATGTTAAATGCTTCCTGAACCCTGTAAACAAAGAGACTATTTGCTGAGCAATGGCCATCAAAATCTAGTGAGGAATTTTGGGCAGAATATGTGGCCGGAGGAATTTGTTTAATTCAATAAAGTAGGTCATGCTGTTGCGTGACGTATTTCTTAAGGATGCAAGTGGGGAGGAAAATACATATTATTGTTACGATGTGGCTCCTTATCATTTGCATCCATGATTAATACATGCATTTTCTTGCTGAACATTAAATGAAGAGGTATTCATTGCACGGTAGTCTGCAAAGCTGTGGGATGTGCAGGGGAGAAACGTGCCGGTTCCCCTTCAGTAACCTTGAGTCCTCTTGCTTCCCTCTGAGCAGTTCCAGTCGTTGCTTGCCTGGAGAGCCCTTTGTTGACAATTGTGATCCATTTTTCCCATCAGTTGCTGTGTGCAATTCGGTGGCCTGAAAATAAGTATTCTGGCATAATGGCTGTGTCTCTGTTTTGTACTGGCATCATCCCCAGGCATCCTTCTGCTGACAGTGGGAACTAATGGGTCAGCCACAATAGCTGAGTTGATGTGCTGTGCAAAACTAACTGATTTACATCTCTTGGCAATTGGGCAGCATCTTCTTTTCTTTTCTAAGTGAGCCAAAGAAGGGGTGTGGTTAGAATCATCAGTTTAAAACTGGGTAGCTCAAAGTTCAAAAGAGGTCAGCCCAATGTGGCATTTGTGCCACTGTTTGTTCCAGGTTTTGCACCGGTTGTGCTGAAATGGTTCCTGATGTCCAAATGATTCATATGTCATAGAGAGTATTCAGAAACATAGAATCATAGAATAATGGAGTTGGAAGGGGCCTCTAAGGCTGTCACGTCCAACCTCCTGCTCAATGCAAGAATCCAGGTCAAAGCAGATCTGACAGATGGTTGTTCAATTTTCCCTTGAATACTTCCAGCATTTGAGCACTCATCACTTCCCAAGGTCACTTGTTCCATTGTCATACAGTGGTGCCTCGCTTTACGATTACCCCACATTACGACAAAACTGCATTACGACGATCTTTTTGCGATCGCAAAACGATGGTCTGAATGGGTTTTTTTCTCTTTGCGATGATCGGTTCCCTGCTTCGGGAAGCAACTCTTCGCAAAATGATGATTTTCCTCCAGCTGATCGGCGGTTTTAAAATGGCCGCCAGGTAAATAAAATGTCTCCTCGCTGTTTTCTGGGACGGATTCCACACAAGACAGCCACTGAAAATGGCCGCCCTATGGAGGATCTTCGCTGGACGACGAGTTTCCAGCCCGTTGGAACGCATTAAACGGGTTTTAATGCATTTCAATGGGCTTTTTATTTTTACATTACAATGTTTTCATTCTACAGCGATTTCGCTGGAACGAATTAACGTCGTAATGCGAGGCACCACTGTACTCTTCTAACAGTCAGGAAGTTTTTCCTGATATTCAGCCTAAATCTGGCTTCCTGTAGCTTGAGCCCATTCTTATGTGCTCTTTATACCTTTCCCTTCCTGCCTCTCCAGAACTTTTTCATCTAGTTGAACCCTTTGGTTTATTTTCAGTCCTGCTAATAGGATAACCAAACTGTGATTGACAGGATGTGTGGAAATGCATCCATGAGATATCTCCCAGTATCCCTTTCCTTTCAGGTCTGTTGGGGGGGCACCTATTGTGTGCTAAAAACAAAGCCAAGCATCTGGATTTCGAAACAACATGTTAGATTTAATGCTAATCCTTTTATGTTAAGCAGGAGGAATGTACCTAATATTAAGAAAATTATGTTTTCAAACTAAAAGCATGAAAAAGGTTACTTGCAAAACATTACTTTTTTGATGCATCAGTTGTCTTATCCTCTAGTTTTATGCAAAAATAGCTTCTTTAATATTAACACATTACATTCCTATGCAGCCCCCTCTTGTTGAAAAAAAGTCAGCAGTGAGGTTATCTGTGAAAAGATAAGTTTTCACCAGGGAAAGGCTGAGCCCTTCAAGTGGGCAATGAAAGGATTCAGTGACATACCGTGTTTCCCCAAAAATAAGACAGGGCCTTATATTAATTTTTGCTCCAAAAATGCAATAGGGCTTATTTTCAGGGGATGTTTTATTTTATTTTCATGTACAACCATCTACATTTATTCAAAGACAACCACGTCATCTTCTGGTTGCTGCACAAGGGTGGAGGGCGGGGTTTCACTCAACTGGGGCTTATATTTGGGGTAGGGCTTATATGACGAGCATCCTGAAAAATCAAACTAGGGCTTATTTTCAGGTTAGGTCTTTTTTTCCGGGGAAACAGGGTATTATTGGAACTGCAGTATGATGATAATCCCAGAGGCTCATTATGTAAGAAAGTCCGCATCTCAAGGTTGCAGCACTGGGCAAATCAGTGCCTATAGCTACAAACAAAATTCTACCATTTTTTGGGAAGAGCGTCAGGACTCTGCTTAGCTTCTAAAACTGGATGTGACTAAGTATCTCTGGGGCAGTAGGATGGAGGTGATAGGCAGGAATGGATGACCAGGGGTTGGCACTGTCTTTAGATTTGAGAACTAGAACACCTCCTTGGAGGAGACATGGATCACAGTCCCCTAAGGAGTGGTCCTCTCTAGAAATCAGGGAGGAGGCACTGAATTTTCCCAGCTAACAGCACCACCTCAGCTTGTACCGTCTGCCTAATGAGAGGTTCTTATGAAAACAGGACGCTGCCTGGGAGCAGGAGAGAGGGCTGGTTCGTCTCGCATGGCCTAATATTGCACGATCTGCCTGCAAGCGTTTCGTCCTGAAGTCGTGTCCATTAACTGCTATAGTAGGATAGGATAAGAGCAAAGCTTTCACTCTTCACCATGAGTTCTGCTGTGGAGACAAACTCCCGTTGTATAACAACAACACCTAGAAAAAGGCTGTTCTCTAATAGTTTGTTGCAGAAGGAAGATTCGGGGGCTGAGCAAAGGTTTTTTTCCCCAGCTACCGTTCCCAGAAACCCCCAGTCCGTATGGCTATTGAAAAGGGATTATAGTAGCCGTAGTCTAAAGTATCAGGAGGGTGTTTGCTACCCTGGCCTATGGGACGTTGACTACTTTTTGACATGTCTGCAGATCCTTCAAACAATATTAAGCGGCCTCTGTGTGACGCGTCTGATTGTTCCATTATTATGCCCATTACTTATGTTTTCCGTTCTCGGTAATTGCTAGGGGTCCATGGTTTGTATAAGTAGGCGTCTGCGTTTGATGGCTAATAACAAGTCCTTTTGAAAGTCAGTAATGCTGACGTAAGTCAGAAGTGAGTCAACTTGATGGTTCATCACAGGAAGACGTATAATGATGAAACATATAAGATTTTGATGCTGGAAGATGGATTCTGGATCGGATAGGCAAGGTGGAGGGAGGTTAGGCCAAGCAGAGCAGAGTGTGGCTGGTAGGAAGGAGGCCAGCTGTGGGGAAAGGGGGTGGGAGTCTCTCTGGTGTTCCTCAGTATGGAAGATTACACTAGCATCCTGACCAGCTTCAAAGAACAGCTTTTATAAGTCTTTTATAAGACACTGTGTTGAACCACAAGATCAGCAGACCAAGGCCCCTAGGAAGCTATTTCTGGCTCTTTGAAGTCCCAGAATGTTGGTGGAATAAGGTGCTGAATGCTCTGGTCTGAAAATCCCTTTGGCACCTTCTTGACATCAAAAGGGACTGACAGTCTCTGCCTACCTGTGCACTCAGTTGGACCATAAAGAAGGCTGACAAATTGATGCTTTGAAATGTGGCGCTGGAGGAGACTCTTGGGAGTCCCCTGAACCGCAAGGAGAACAAACCTATCCATTCTGAAGGAAATCAACCCTGAGTGCTCACTGGAAGGACAGATCCTGAAGCTGAGGCTCCAAAACTTTGGCCATTTCATGAGAAGAGAAGACTCCCTGGAAAAGACTCTGATGTTGAGAAAGTGTGAAGGCAAGAGGAGAAGCGCACAACAAAGGACAATATGGTTGGACAGTGTCATCGAAGTGACCAACATGACTTTGACCCAGCTCTGGGAAGCAGTGGAAGACAGGAGGGCCTGGCATGCTCTGGTCCATGGGGTCATGAAGAGTTCGACATGACTTAATGACTAAACAACAACAACAAAGTGCACTCAGTCAAAGGTGGTTGTTGGGGTTGTTATGTGCCGTCACATCACGTCTAACTTATGGTGAGCCTATGAATGAATGATCTCCAAAATGTCTTGTCTTCAACTGCCCTGCTCAGCTCTTGTAGACTCAACCCTGTGGCTTCCTTTACGGAGTCAATCCATCTCCCATTTTGTCTTCCTCTTTTCCTGCTGCCTTCCACCTTTCCTAGCATTACTGTCTTTCCCAGAGAATCGTGCCTTCTCATGATGAGCCCAGAGTAGGACAGCCTCAGTTTCCACATTTTTGCTTCTAGAGATAGTTAAGCAGAAGTTAGCAATGTAGATGTACAACTATAACCAAAGCAATATGTACATCACAGACACACAGACACACAGACACACAGACACACACACACACACAGAGAGAGAGAGAGAGAGAGAGAGAGAGAGGAGACTTTCCATGCTCAGCAGGAATCTCTGTAAAAGATTTGTATTCACATTTGTTTGTTTGAAAGCAAGCAGAAGCTTCTGTGCAACTGGGATCAAGGTTATTTCACAAGCAGATTCCAACACTAGATCTCTCTCCTCAAAATGGTGAGCTGGGGAGTTAAGAGTGGGGTCAGCAAAACAAGAAAAGCCCTTCAGACAGCTGATGCTGGATGGCACCACTGATGCCCACCTTCCTTTTGAATCCCTATCACCATTTCCCTTCCCTGGAGAAGACCACTGCCTGTGTCCCACAACCCCTTTCCTGTATTGCCTAACCTTATGTGCTATTCTCAGGTGCAGCAGAAAACACCAGGATCTTAAGTAAGACTAAGTTTCTAGTCCTGTTGGTTTCTGTAGGTAGCCTGGAATTGTTCTTTTACCATAACCTATATAATATCTTGGTTCAGTCCTGGAGGCCAGCATGAGCAAAGTTGATGAGGAGAGTAAGATCATGTTTCTCTTCATCTCTTAGGTAACTTAGCAGAACTTGGAAAAGTTACTTTTTCGTATCAGAATTCGCGGAATCCCTCAGCCAGCACGGGCAACAACTGTTTCTCCACTTGGTTTGGTTGTGCCTCCCAGCCTGATGTAGAACTCTGAGGAGCTCAAAAGCTTGCACAATCTTGTCCAGTTTTACTTTGGTCTCCTAAAAGTATTAGGAGTGTCTGTGTTAGTATGATCGCTTCTCACCTAAGACATGAACTTCCTTACATTTAGTCTCTGGGTGTTTCTTAGTTCCCTGGGGGTTAAAGAGGGTGGGCCCAGCGAGCGAACACCTGTATAAATCCCATTGATTCAGTGGATCTTTTCTCTTTGGGAATACCAACTGGAGTCCACCCTAGATGTTTAATGAAGTGGGGCAGTAGGGCTGATGTATTATCTCAGCTGTCTTGGGCTTGAGAAGTCAAAGGGAGCAAAGGAAGATGGGTGAACTTCAAAATAACTTGTTCAAACCACACTTCTGACTCGCTTTCAAAACAAACAAACCTACAATTGTATTTGCGAAGGCTTTCATGGCCGGGATTCTAATGGTTGCTGTGGGTTTTTCGGGCTCTCTGGCCGTGTTCTGAAGGTTGTTCTTCCTAACATTTTGCCAGTCTCTGTGGCCAGCATCTGTCCTCTGAAGATGCCAGCCACGGAGACTGGTGAAACGTTAGGAAGAACAACCTTCAGAACACGGCCAAAGAGCCCGAAAAACCCACAGCAACCATTAAACCTACAATTTTTACTCCCTTATTATTTTTCTTTATTTATTTTTCCTTTGGTTAGGTTATGTTTTGCTTTACTTATGGAAAATATACTATAAAATCTAGGGGAAAGCATGCATTTTCTTTTCTTCTCTATACTTTGTTAAAAACTCTTTTTTAAAAGTTTCTGTCATGCTGTTTAGAGGTGCTAAAATTAAACAAAGACATTCCCAAGAGAGCCCCTGCTGGGCCACTTACCTTACATTTTTTTTCCTGAAAGCAAGTCTAAAGTGGAGGTGGGGAAAAGCACACCACCCTGACCCTTGAACAATAATTCCGTGGAGAATGGGACTGTTCATTCTTCCTGTCTTTTGGAAAATGTATTCTGTCCACTGTATAGCAGATGCTGAAAAGAACAGAGCTGATGTATGATGTGAAATACCAATTGCCTCGTTTTCTTGCTAGTGGGCTGCAGTTTAGCTGGCAGAGTGGAGAGGAAGTGGCCAATTGGACCGGCGGTCCCAATTTCACGGATGGAGGAGCTCTGAGGACTGGCAGTGGCCCAGGCACAAGGTACAAAACACGCAGAGGATGTGATGCAGGAGTGGTCAACTGTGGTCAGCAGGAAGAGTTTTTGGACACAGTCTGGGGAAGGGCTATCGCTCCATGGTAGACACAGAGCTTGGAAATAGAGATGGCCGCAAACCTCGGTTTGGAGTTCATTGGTGTGGTACCACAGGTTCTCTCCCTCTCTCCTCCCCGCTGGCTCGCCCACTCATAAACTGGCACACGCTGATTTTCTCCTGCTCTTCACACTATTGTCTAGTTGCAGTTGGAATACAGACTTCCCTTCTCTGCCTCCTCCAGCAGCTGCCCACTCAGACAAGGAGGCAGGGCAGGGATTTCTGCAGTGCTACCTTTCAGTGGACAGCTGCTGGAGGAGGCAGAGATTGGTTGTCTGTGCGACTAGACAAGCGCACAAAGAGCAGGAGAAAAGCAGCACTCACTAGCTGGTGAGTGGGCGAGCCAGCTGGTGGGTGGTAGGGGACAAGAAGGTGTGGTACCTGTGAGCGAATCAGGTTTGTGCCTACCTCTGCTTGGAAGCTTACTTCTTTTGGATGACACCTCCCATAACACACACACACCCCAGCATGGCCATGCTGCCTATGGGATTCTGGAAGTTGTAGTCCAAAAAGGGAACTTCTCTGTCCTTCATAAGTTGAGGGTTCCAGGTTAAGGAAGCCTATAGACAAGAATGGGAAGATCAACCCTGCAGGTCTGAATTGATGACACAGGTTTATACAGATCAGTCATCTCCTGTAAAATACTGTTGAGCTCATATACTTTTGCACCTTTGCCATAGCCTTAACAAGCTGCAAAGGTGATCTTTTGTTTTATTTTACTTTTTTATTATTTTACAGAAGCCTCACCTTTACCCCTGATTTAGGACTCAAGATGGCACATCACAAAATTAAAAGCTGATGTGGGTAAATCAAGTGTATGTAGAAGATTCAGTCCCTGGTGATTCCACAAGAAGTAGTTTAGAGAAGATGCTAATTCGTGTGGCTCAACCTAGGGTGGCCCAAGCATTAAGACTGCAACTTCCACGGATCCAGAGTAGCTAGTGATGGAGATGATGGGAGTTGGAACCCAGCTGCATCTTGAAGGCCTTGTTTTTATGGCCCTGTTCTTATTACGTTGCATGTCTGTGTGGCTTTTAATTATAAGCCACTTTGACAGCCGACTTTGGCTAAGAAGTGAGATAGAGAGAGCTTCCCTTCGTTCTCAACGTGCCTTCCCTAATATTCTTCTTGAGTCGCTTTCATCTTTGAATCCCTTGATCTATTTCATTTCAGGAAATGAGCTGTCTTCTGCTATACTTTCTCTCTTAGAAAGACAACTGTTCCTTTTTATACTTCTGTCCATCTGCCGTTGTCTTTTGCAAATCTTGTAGCCTGGATTCTTGGGTGACGTGGATGGAGATGTGAATCCATCTCATGAGCTTGCTGGTTCTTGACAAGATGGGCTGCCTCTACACTTAGCGCCAGCCTGTTGAATGTTTGTTGACACACATGAGATTTCATGCCTCCAGCATGAAAATGAGACAGTTCTTGCCTATGAAGGGTTCTACAATTGGCGTAAGATGCCTCTGTGCAGAATTAGTGCCTTGTTCCTTTGGGAAGCAAAGTGCGCCCGTGCACACTTGCAGAGGACCAAGCACAGAAGAAGTGGCCGGTCAATGGAAAAGAGGCAAGCAACCATGCAACGAGGCAGCAGCTGTCACGCTTTAGCTGTGCATGACCTATTTGTGCGCATCCTGGAAGAACCATTCAGCAAAATAAGCACGTGCTTAGGGCATTGACAAGGAAAGGGGACACTACAGAGTTTTTTCAGTGCCATTTCCACCATGAACCATGGTGCAAATGGTGCACCCTCTAGAAGAGGGGTCTCAAACTCAATTTACCTGGGGGCCGCTGGAGGCAGAGTCTGGGTGAGGCTGGGCCGGATCAGATTTTCTGCCAAGCGGAGCAAGAGCCTGAGGAAGCCGCCCAGGAGTTTCCTTAGCCTGGCTGGGGCTCCAAGGAGGAGGAGGAGGGAAGTGCGAGCCCTTGTCGCCAGCCACGACCCCCTCTGGCTCCTTCCTCACTACCACCACCACCACCACCAGCAGGACGGAGAAAAGGAGAAGGGAGGAAGCGCTGGCGACTGCCTAGCGGGGCGGACGACATAAATTTTTAAAAAAAAACCCTCACAGAATCACTTTGCCAAAGGAGAAAAGCTCCCACTAGTACCTGTGAAATTAAACAGAACAGGGCGGGGGGCCGCCACAGGTGCACGCACACACGCACGCACGCACGCACACACGCACGCGCACACACACACACACACACACACACACACACACACACAGAGAGGTCCAGCAACCTTCTTCTGAGAGCCCCCGTCAAAAAAAGGTGCACTCAGCAGCGGCGGCTACCTCCACCATGACAGAGGAGCAAATTTTGCAAGGTGAGCCCAGGCAGCCTCCAGAGCCAAGGCGGCTGAAGCAGGACAAAGAGGAGGAGGAAGCACCGCTGGGTTCTGAGGCGGCCGCTGTCCGGGCTGGTGCTGGGGGTGCCGAGAGAGAAAGAGAGCCAGAGAGCGGTTTACCTGGAAGAGGCGGCAGCGGTAGCTGCTGTTGGCAGCTTGGAGGCGCTCTTCGAGGACGGGCTGGGAGCAAGCTCCGCTCTCAGGCATCGCTCGTTGGCGGCTCAGGCGCTCAGGGAAAGGGGCCGGCAGTGCACCTCACTCACCGGCTCTCTCCTAAGATAGCGCCTCTTGCACCCTCCATCCGGAACTGCAGCCAGCAGACAGGCGGGCGGGCTGGCAGGCTGCAGTTCTGGATGGAGGGTGCAAGAGGCACTATCTTGGGAGAGCCGGCGAGCGAGGCGAGGCTTCTTTTTTTTTACTTTTGACAGCAGAGGACGCGTGGGCACTTCGGGGGGAGGCAGGCAAGGCGGGGACCACAAACTATCATCCGGCGGGCCACAAATGTTTGAGACCCCTGCTCTAGAACAAACCACATCCATCCAGATCCCTCAGCTCACTCCCTCCCTCAAGAGCCCCCCCCCCGAAAACCACCTCCCTACTGAAAGCAATTGTAAAAACTAAGCAGTAGAAAGATTCACCTAGTGAGAAAACTTATCTTTTGAGGGGGATGATCATTCAATCATCATCATCATCTCCTGGTGTTTTTGTTTTTTTAATTTTTACTTCTCTATTTTGGGAGGTTGGGCAAGGATAAGGATAAAAAGGGCTGCTGGTCTTTTAGAGCCATGGACTCTGCACTATAGGGGCAGATAAGGCAGATTAGGAATCCTTCAGTCTCGAGAGACTATGCTCTCATGCTCTGCATGGAGGACTTGGAACAGCGTCTAGTGTGGCTGAGAAGGCCAATTCGAGAGTGACCATCCCTTCCACACTGAAGAAAAATATAATCTGTCCCCTGTCCAGCTCCCTGATTTTTCTGGTTTCGGGACTGCCTCTTTGCCTCAGCCTGCTGGACAACGGTCTCTTCAAATTGGGGGAGGCCATGATGCACCGCCTGCCTCCAGACTGAATGCTCAGATGTCAGGGTTTCCCATCTGTTGAGGTCCATTCCTAAGGCCTCCAGATCCCGCTTGCAGATATCATTGTATCGCAGCTGTGGTCTCCCTCTGGGGCGCTTTCCCTGCACTAATTCTCCATGCAGGAAATCTTTTGGAATCTGACTATCAGCCATTCTCATGACATGCTCAAGCCAACATAGACGTCACTGTTTCAGTAATATATACATGCTAAAAATTCCAGCTCATTCTAGGACTACTCTGTTTGGAACTTCATCCTGCCAGGTGATACCAAAAATGCATTGGAGACAACGCATATGGAGCGTGTTCACTATAGGTGCAAGCAAATAATAATAATAATAATAAAACTACCCCAAATAGGTTTTTAAGCTTTTGTTTGAGTTTTTCAGTTTACAGATTCTGACAAAATCTGTCTGTATTAATCAAAGTTTGAAAGAGCAAGTTTTGATTGTATGTATTATTTTGTATATGTGGTTCTTTTTGCTACATGCTATATTTTTAAATTACAGTATTTTCATGCATATACAGTGGTGCCTCGCTTAACGAGCGCACCATATAACGACGAATCCGCGTAGTGATCCCGTTTTCGGGATCGCTAATGCAGAGGCATAGCGTCGGCCCCAATGGGCAAAACTCGCATAGCGAAGATCGGTAAGCGTTTCGCTTACCGATCTTCGCTTTGCGACGCCCACAGATCAGCTGTTCGGCGGTTTCAAAATGGCCACCAGACACCCAAAATGGCCATGCACAGTGTTTTTGCACCCTCCCCTCGCTTACCGAGGGCGCAAAAATGGCTGCCGGACCCTGGAAACTTCGCTAAACGGTGAGTTTTGTGCCCATTTGGAACTTCCCCGTTCCATTTAGCGAAGTTTTCACATAGCAAAGGTTAATCCGGAACAGATTAACCTTGCTATGCGGGGCACCACTGTAATAGGAGCGTTCTACAGTTTTTTCAAACTGTAGGACCCGCCACATATTATATTCACAGGGGCCACCATAATCTTTTCAGTGCTTGGGGCCTCTAACTGTCTTAATGCTGCCCTGACTGACTATACAAGGGGGAAAATTTCAGTTTGTTTTTGTTTCGTGTACTTCGAGAGGTGCTCTATTTTCAGGTACCTGCTAGTTTAGTAAACACGAAATGGGCTGAATCTTTAGCTTTCCTTCATTTCAGTTTCCCCTTGCAGGTCTCTGGCACTGGACCAACTTAAGCTCTACAGAAACCTCAAAACTTCGTAAAAGCAGGAGGGGAATTTAACAGACAATCTGCTCCAAATGTGAGCAGCCCAAAGAAACAGACACCTGTGGAGCCAGCACTTTGCAACATTTATGTCACACCCTCAGCAGCATTAAAGAAATTAAAATCACCATCAGGAGGAAGCAATACAGATGAGAAAGGGAACCATCAGATACAATAGAATAATCCAGTAAAGTGAGCCTACAGTGGTGCCTCGCTTGACGAAGATAATCTGTTCCAGCAAAATCACCGTAGAACGAAGTCGTCGTCAAGCAAAAGTAAAAAACCTATTGAAATACATTGAAAACTGGTTCAATGCATTCCAATGGGCGAAATGCCTCAGCGTCCAGTGAAGATCCTCCATAGGGCAGCCATTTTCCAGTGCCTGTATAGCGAGGAATCTGTCCTAAAACACAGCGGGGAGCCATTTTGCACAGCGGGCGGCCATTTTGAAGCCCCTACGATCAGCTGTTTTGATCATCGTTAAGTGAAAAATTGGTTCCCGAAGCAGGGAACCGATCGTCGTTAAACGAAAAAAACCCATACAAACATCGTTTTGCTATCGCTATAGCGATCACAAAATACTCATCATTAAGTGATTTCCTTGTCTAACGAGGTAATTGGCAAGCGGGGCACCACTGTATTTCAAAGGACAGAGCAATGGATGCAGGTGATTAGGGCTTCACAAGGGCATTCATCCACTCCAGGTTTTCCTATGAATTTTACAGGATATATGTATCCAGGCTTTGGAGGCCAATGTAAGGATAGAATTCAGCACCATGGATAGCTCCTATGAATTACTGACCAAAACCCACAACTGATTCACTGCCCCTTTAAAATCAGAGTCAGTAGCCTTCACTGGAGCAGAAGGAGCATTCAGTGCAATGTGACCCAGAAGCGAAGAAAAGAGAAAGCTGATCTGTTTGCTGCAGTAAGCTGTAATGGACTTGATAGCTGCTGTGCTGCAGTTTCATGATTTGGGCAATTATATTTGTAAACAGCATTACTCAGTGCCGCTGTCCTTAAAAAAGAAAGGAAAAACTCTCCAGGTCAAGGGTATCAAATTCCCTTCAGACTTCCCTTTTCTCTCTGGGCTTAGCTGCAGTTCTCCCAAGAGCTGTGAGAGAAATGGGTTCCCCCAAGAATAGTGGCTGGACTCCAGGAGTATGTCACAACAAGAGGCCCATTGAATCAATGGAACTTTTACATGGGCACTGACTGACTCATCAAATCCTCACTGGATTTCAGCCGGTAGGATGTTGGACATAAAGGAGCAGTTAAGAGCTATTAGCTTTACAAAATTGTTTTTGTTTAGTTGTTAAGTCATGTCCGATTCTTCATGACCCCATGGACCAGAGCATGCCAGGCGCTCCTGTCTTCCATCGCCTCCTGGAGTTGGGTCAAAGTCATGTTGGTCGCTTCGATGACACTGTCCAGCCATCTCATCCTCTGTCATTCCCTTCTCCTCTTGCTTTCACACTTCCCCAACATCAAGGTCTTTTCCAGGGAGTCTTCTCTTCTCATGAGATGGCCAAAGTATTGGAGCCTCAGCTTCAAGATCTGTCCTTCCAGGGAGCACTCAGGGTTGATTTCCTTTAGAATGGATAGATTTGTTCTCCTTGCAGTCCAGGGGACTCTCAAGAGTCTCCTCCAGCACCACAATTCAAAGGCATCAATTCTTCGGCTGTCAGCCTTCTTTATGGTCCAGCTCTCACTTCCGTACATCACTGCTGGAAAAACCATAGCTTTGACTATGCGGACCTTTGTCGGCAAGGTGATGTCTCTGCTTTTTAAGATGCTGTCTAGGTTTGCAATTGCTTTCCTCCAAAGAAGCAGGCATTTTTTAATTTTGTGGCTGCTCACGAAGGTATCCCAACATGCCCTTTAACATGCTGCCACCAGTTGATCTCTTCATCCTATGAGAGACGGGGGTCCATTCAGCATTGAACTTTTAAACAGAAACAGGTTTATTGATTACACGTTGTTTTAGGACTAGTTCTTAAGTACATTCTTAAAGTTACACAAAGCGTCAGTATTCTACTTTAACCTCTTCTAGCTTAATTAATACGGGTCACACTCTGAATAATCGCTCCTTAAACACTCTCTCTGCCTCAAACTCCCAAACTATTTTTCCCTTCCAAACTCTGTCTCTGACTGAATTGATTAGACTCTGACTGATCCCTCCCTTATCGCTGCTCTGGCCGTGCCTTCCGACCACTCTCATTGGTACTGGCCAATAATCTTCTACCTAAGCCAAAGCAGGGTGAACGCCACAGTCCTCCCCCCTTAAGAAGTTTGTTTTAGGAAGGGAAGCCTAGCAGCTTGCCCTCATAAACAAACTGCTAAGTACATGCCAGTATAACAATAACTTACCAATATGTACATATACCTTATACAGTGGTGTCTCGCTTTACGATTGCCCTGCATTATGACGAATCCACTTTATGATGATCTTTTTGCGATCGCAATTGCGATCACAAAACGATGGTCTAAATGGGGGAATTTCGCTTCCTTGCTTCGGGAACTGATTCTTCACAAAACAATTATTTTTAAACAGCTGATTGGCGGTTTCAAAATGGCCACCGGGTAACTAAAATGGCTCCCCGCTGTGTTTAGGGATGGATTCCTTGCTATACAGGCAGCGAAAATGGCTGGCGTACGGAGGATCTCCGCTGGACGGTGAGTTTTAAGCCCATTGGAACGCATTGAAAGATTTTTAATGTGTTTCAATGGGCTTTTTATTTTCACTTTATGATGTTTTTGCTTAACGGCGATTTTCCTGGAATGGATTATCGCCGTTAAGCGAGGCACCACTGTAACACAATTTTTCTTTCTACTGTACTATGTTCACCAAATCAAAATTCGTACTTTAAACATTTAAAACAATCAGTATAACCTATTTCCCCAAAAATAAGACCTAACCTGAAAATAAGCCCTTGTATGATTTTTAGCATGCTTGTAATATAAGCCCTACCCCCCAAAATAAGCCCTAGTTAAGTGAAACACCGTCCTCCACCCTTGTGCAGCAGCCAGAACATGACATGACTGTCTTTGAATGAAGGTAGATTGTTGTACATGAATTTTTCCCTTTAGAGTCAGTTCCCTATCTTTAGTTCCTTCAGATCTGGGTTCAGAAGCCCCCTGCACTAAGCTTTTCCACAAAAGCTCTAGCACACCAGCCACTTCTTCACCACAGACCTCCGACTAAAAAGTACCCACAGCTCCAGACAATTCAGTTTTAAACTTTGGCTTCACTGGATTATTTCGTATCTCACCGCTGGACACCAATTGTGACATTTATGGGGAGTAGAGCATGGTTTTTTTTTAAAGTCCAGGGCCAGCTCTGTCACTCTGGTATTGCTCCAGCTCTCCTGTCAGCAACAGGGAAGGTGCAAGCTATTGACTCATACTTGTCTGAAGACATTTACTTGCTGTGCCAAGTTGATCTTCAAAAGAGAGTCACCTGCTTCGTTCTGGAAGGACACTTTATCCCTAGACATATGGGGCCAGCAGTCTCTTAGCTGTTGGAAGAGACGTGGAGCAATCTGTTCTGCAAGGTGACTTTGCTCCGATCGCAATCTTTTGTCATGACTAAGGAGATGGCTCTCTTTTTATGATTCAGATACCAGGGGACAGAGATAATATTTACTTATTTAGCACAGGAATGTTTTTATAGCACGGGCTCCCCGAGCAAGATATGACAATTAAAAGCAGCTGTGAGGTGAATAATATAAGCCCTTAAAAAAATAAATCAGAAGAATTCCTGCATCACCAAGAGCAAGATCAAGGTTAAAAAAAAAGGGGGGGGATAATGATTTTGACGGCTTTGATTTTATCATCAAGTTTGAAGGGATGGTTACTGTTTTTAGTTTGTAGGTATGATTTCATTTTTCTACGGCTGCGCTTTTATCGCTTGTTAGTTAGACCCCCACCCCCGGCCAATATTCAGGTACATTAAAAATATAGATCTGAACTAGGGAAATAAATAAAAAATATCAAAAATCTCATGCTGTTGAAGAAAACAAAGCTTGTGATGGGCACCAAAGGCTACATCAGATTTGGGGCCACCATTTGCTGTTTTGGAGACTCGGTACATTTTTGGATATATGTGTGAGGGTCTAGAGAGAGAGGGAGATACAGCCCACTCGATCTGGGCCAAATTCGATGCAGGACTCTCATAGGATACCCACTCCTGGCTTTGAGAGAGATGCAGGGTGGATCTGGTATGGTGAGCTGGACAGCCAGTTTGGAATGGATGCATCCTTTTTTCTTCCAAGTCCTTTTTTTTCTTTCTTGTATGTTGAATCTTTCACACTGGGCCTTACCTTCTGGAGATGCAGAAAATGACTATGTAGCTCCATCTTCCACATGGCAGTCTTTCCAATAGTGGAAACAAGATGTCTCATGACCTCACCATCTTCTCTTCCTCAAGCAGAACAAACCTGTCTCGATCAACTGTTCCTCACAGAAATTAGGTTCCATCTTGACCCACCTTCTTCTTGAAATCTTCTAACTTATAGATTGCTCAACCGTAGTTCCCCGAACTGGACACCATTTGCCGTTTCAGATGTGACCAAAGCACAATAAAGCAGTAATAGTCCTTCCCTTGACCTGGATGGACACTATGCTTCTGTTCATGTCACCTAGAATTGTGTTAGTCCACACCAACACTCCTGTTTTACTTGGGTTTTGATGGGATCCCTAGATTGTTTTCATACAAAACACTGATAGATTGTGCCCCCCCATCCTTTATATGTGCATCTAAACCTATTACAGTGTTCAACAAATAATTTGGTGGTGTTACTCATCACATTGTTTGAAATATAGTTTATTTCGTTGTTTGTTCAGTCGTTTAGTCGTGTCCGACTCTTTGTGACCCCATGGATTTCGTTACTCGTTACCTATCTTTCCTTTTGGTGAAGGGTAAAAAAACAACTCTTTGGACTGATATCAATAATAACTGTGTGCTGCCTCCATGGTTTTCTAGGGAGGGAATATTCAGAAGTGGTTTGCTTTTCTCTTCTTTGGGGAGCATCTTGGGACTTGTGCAGCTTGCCCAAGGCTACACAGGCTGGCTCTTCTCTCGGGAGGCACAGCGGGGGAATTGAAATCCCAACCTCTGGCTTCGCAGCCAGAGACCTAACTGACTGAGCTCTCCAGCCAGCTCAGATTGATACTGGAATGGCATAAAACTTGGGGTGGAGAAAACCTGCGAAAATGACTCTCAAAATATCATTTAAAAGTAATGTTTTAAAATTAAGGTGTACAGAATTATAATTTTGGATTACATTTCCCAGAATCTCCCTTCTCAACGTGGCCAGTAGCTACGCTGCATGGGGGATGCTGGCAGTTGTAGTCTAAAACCACAAATCTCCACACTTCTGTTTAAAAATAACTAGAGAAGATTCCTTACGTTGCTTTTCAAATGTCAATTTGTTAGGCCCTTCTTGCTGCCAAGGCAAGCAACTACTTACAGGTAATTTATGACATGTGTAACATACTACTAGCCTTCAAGATCTGGCAAGGCCACTTTGGATCCTCTCTTGTTGACAAACTCTTGCAGTTTGGGCATTCAGTAACGTTCAAGGTGCTGATCTTTATGATGGCAGCGTAGGCTGATCACAGCTAACGGGTGGCAGCCGTAAACTGTGTCCCCCCCCTCCTGTGCTATTTATGAAGCTTTTAAAAGTCTGCAGCTTCAGGCACACATAATTGTGTTGCTCTGTGTGGGACTTAATACACACACGAATTGCAGCTTCAGCGGAGAGCGAGTGGGCAAAAGTGCAGGGTTTCTCTTGGGGCGGTCCAACCTGCTCTTGCCATTGAAACAAGGCTTTTCAACAGGGGAAAAAAAAGTGATTTGGGAGAAACTGCAGAGCCAAAACCGATGAAAAAATGGCAAACTTCCATTCGAGAAAGGACTCCCCATTCTTGCAGAGTGAACAGAAATAATAAGAGGTCATCAGGAACATAGACGTTCTTAAGCTAGAACTTTGGGAAAAGGTACTTCTTGGGAACGACAACACCCATAATCCCCCACTGGCTATGCTAATTGGAGAATTCTTTAAGTTGTACTCCATGAAAATATTGTTGCCAAGCCTTAGACTTCTGGTTTGAGCCGAAAGGCTGGACTCGTGGCCTGAGTCCAGAGCCTATTATCCAAACCATGTTAATTGCAGTGGAGACCCTGCCATTAGGCAGAGTAAATCAGCAGCTTCAGACAGCGAGTACTCTGTGTCTTCCATGGCTTGTCCTGATCTTTTGAACTCTCCCACTATCCTCAGGGTGGTGGAAGAAAAGTCTTTCATTCTCCGTATTCAACTGAGCAGTCCAGTTCGTCTTCCGTTGGTGGAACGGGAGAAGGGGAGCCATCTTGTCCTTTTTCTTCCAGCAGGAAAATGACTTGAGCTCGGCCGGCATAGCTAAAGTGGCTTTCCTGAAAAGTTGTTGTGGGTTTTTCGGGCTCTTTGGCCATGTTCTGAAGCTATTGACTCATAACAACCTTCAGAACGTGGCCAAAGAGTCTGAAAAACCCACAACGACCATTAGATCCCGGCCGTGAAAGCCTTCGCGAATACATTTTCCCTAAAACTTTGTATAATAAAATGTTGGACAAGCTTGCCCACTTCCTGCTATTTTCCCTTCTACCTGGGTCAAAGTCATCATCTTCTTCCTTTTTAAAGCCCACTTATCTGGGCAAAGGGGAAATGACCAAGTTAGGGGACATTCAAGAGGCCCTGGGAAATTCTTCTGTTTCTTTGATCAAATTGGCTGCCCGTCTCTGTCTTCCTCTTATAATTTCTTTGTCAGCCAAGAGTCTGTCTTGCCTGCTGGATTCCCATATGGCAGACAAGCTGTCAGAATTTGAGCTGGATTTTTCTCCCCGGTTTGAGCAATTACAGACAACACCACTGGGGTTGATGGGCATCATCCTTGATGATCGATTTATCTGTCTTTATCATTGTCTAGTTCCCCTGACATCGTTGGTAGAACAGGTAAAAGGAAGATGAAAAGTATAAGCCACTCCAAGGAGTGGTCGTGGCCTTGTGCAGAAATGTTTTCAAGGTTTGCCGTGGTAAACTGGGAAGTGCAAATGCCTATCATGACAGTTCCCCATCATCCCTCCCCTGTAAGGACTGTCCAAAAAGGACAGGCTACTGGAGCGGTCCCTATCAACACATGAGGAGCAGGTCTTTGGTACTGTTAATGGCTCTTAATTGCACATTCAAGACCCAAGCATCTTTGTATATAATATTCTCTATTATAGCTGGCAGCGATATAATGTTCCTGAGAATTGCAGCTGGGCATTGTAATCTAAAAATATCTGGAGAGCTGCATTTTGCTCTCACCCTAAGTATATAGTAGTCTAATGGGCAAAGACAGAAAGTCTAGTATTCATTAGCATTTTTAAAAAAGTAACTACTGTTAACCACGTCACAATAGAACAAGCAGGAATCCATCTGTTCTGCTGTGAAGAACTGTTATCAGAATTTTAAATTAAAAAGTATCTGTGCCAAAGATTCAGACCATGAATCCCCCCCCCCACCCGGTCCCCCTGTTTGGTGCACAGCTGGGCAAGTTGGCCTGTTGGTGCAGGATGGTGGACCCGCTCTAGTTTACTTCGTTCTCAGTGGGTGTGGTGGCTGAATGGGAACAGACTAAAATTGAGCCTGGTAGCCGTCAAAGCTGCCAATAGCTTCCTGTTGGTTTGCATTTCTGGTATGGTGAAGTGGCTTAATAGATTGAGCCGCTTCACAGTATCAGCCAATTGAGCATTTTAAAAAAGCAAAGATACACACATAGGGTTCCCCCCCTCTTTTTTCAGTGCTCCCCCCCCCCGGTTACATGCAAAAGAAGAGAAGGAAAAAGTGAGTGCATCTGGAAAGGCAAAGTGCAAACAGAGTGATGTGCCTGTATCCCCAGCAGAACATTAAGAGTCTTTCATTTTTACACGGACACACAGATCCTGTTGGGAAGATCTCTTGTTCAGATGCTTACATGCCCCTTTCGTTTTTGATCTGTTTTGCACCTTCCAGATAACCCTTGTCTCCTATTCTCTCTCCCCGCCCCCCCATACATTACAAGATGCAAAAAGGGGTGGGTCCCTTTTCTCTCTCTCCACGGCTGAGATCTCATTACTAGCCCCCCTCTGTTCAGCGCTGGTGAAGCCTCATCTAGAATACCGTGTCCAGTTCTGGACATCGCACTTTAGGAAGAATACCAACAATCTGGAGCAGGTTCAGAGGAGGGCGACGAGGAGGATCCGGAGACTGGAAACCAAGCCTTGCGAGGGAAGACTTAAAGAATTGGGCATGTTTAGCCTTGAGAAAAGAAGACTGAGGGGAGATAGGGTAGAATTATTCAAATACTTGACACATTGTCATACAGAAGAGGAGCAGAATCTGTTCTTAGTTATCCCAGAGTACAGGATGTGTAATAATGGTCTCAAAGGAAGCCAGATTTAGGCTAAATATCAGGAAAAAAACTCTTAACTGTTAGAGCAGTATGACGCTTACATCGGGAGGTGCTGAATGCTCCAGTTCTGGAGAGAAAACTGGACAACCACTGCTTTGATTAGTATTCCTGCCTTGAGCAGGGGGTTGGACTTGATGGCCTTATAGGCCCCTTCTAAATCCCTTATTCTATGATTCTGTGATCAGGGAGGTGATGGGAGATTGCACACACTCCTTCTCCGCATGTCCACTTCTTTCTGTCTGCCTTCCCCTCCTCCCTCCCTCACATTGGAATGAAGACTCAGCGGGCAATTTCCATTTCTGGAGATGCCCTGGCTGGCTGTAAATTGGATCTGTTCATTGCCTCGAGCAGAAAATACGACTCCCTGAATCACAGGGATGGCATTAACATTAAGTTAAAAGACAGAAACAGAACAGGGATCTTTGCTCTTCGGTGGGGAATCGAAATTCCAAGTCTCTGGAGATGTTAGCAGAATGGATTAGCTTGGAAGGTGGCAGAGTCTTCATAGCTGCTCGTTTTTAAGCAGAGGTTGGCTGCCCATCGGCCCAGGGGTGTGTGTCTGTGTTCCAGCTATGCATTTCCCGAAACTATAGGGGTTCGGCGAAATGACCTTTGGGGGTCCTTCCTGCTCTATAACGGTATGCTTCTGGGACACCTTGAGGATGAGATTACACATTAAGACCAGGTTTGCCTGCATGGACATTTTGTTGAGGAGTTTGTTTTTGCTGGGATTTCTTTTGTTCCCCCCCCCCACACACACACCGCATGACATAGGAGGTGGGGCTTTCCCTCCTTAAATGAGGGTGTGCCAGGACCACGCGCCTAACAGCGTGCGAAATCCTCAAATTCTCTGATTCTATCTCTGGTCCTAATATGGTAAACAGGAAAGCCAATTAGCATTGCATACACCTGAGAGGCAGGAAAGTTTTAAGGGTCGGATCATACTTCTGCACCATTAGAGACCAGGCCGGGTAGGTGGGGCTCATCAGCCCTGGAAAGCAGCCCATCTAGGAGAAGGAAAACTCCGATTTCAAACCTCCACTGCCTTGTGGCTATATCCACTCATAGAAAAGGCTTCAAGAGTTAACCTAGAGGCCAAATCCAGAGCTGGAGTCCCGAAGGCAGTTCGTGTTGTTCTGGCAACTCCTGCGACGTTGCTGGAACCAGTTGTGTTGGCTCTTGCCTTTCCATTGGGCCATTTCAGCAATGTGGAGAGGGGGGATCTGCTGCTTGGGTAACAGCCTATCCTCCATACTACTTTACCCAGGCTTCATGCTCTGGAGAGAACACTTCTCGATACAGAGCATGTTACCATAGTCTCTCGAGACTGAAGGATGCCTATGATGATGATTCCAACATCCCAGGTCTTTTGCTCAGTTACAGGTGTCATATCTTGCCGTTGAACAAAGGTAGCTCTGATGCAGAGGTTTGATCCAAATGGACCTTTGGTGAGATGATATTTTTCCAGGAAGAAATCAGTGGTTTGGCTAATATCAGTTAAGAGAGTGGAGAGAACGCTGGACTAGGATTCGGGTTCAAATCACTGTTACTTGGCCATGGAAACTCGTTGTGCATGTGTGTGTGTGTGTGTGTGTGTGTGTGTGTGTGTGTGTGTGTGTGTGTGTGTGTGTGTGTGTGTGTGTGTGTGTGTGTGTGTGTTCCCAACACAGCAGCTACGTTGTACCCTGAAGTGTGTAGTTCAGGCTTCTGGCAAGAGTGTGTTCTGTTCTTCCGTTGCCACAGCCATTCACTGTGTGGGGTGGAACTGAGAAACTGAGAGACAGGGAAGGAGAAGAGGATGGCTAAAAACGGGAGACCGAGCAGCAAGTTTGCATGTTTCTTCCCCTCCCCTTTAAACACTCGCTTGCTTAGCTCTCTGTCATTTATTTGAACAGACAACTCATTGATCGGGATAATTGGGAGTTTGAACGCAGGCCCCTTACACAAGAGTTGCGCTAACAAGGAAGCCAGATAATCACCCTTTTTGATTCTCCTGGCAAAATTTCCCCTGCCTGTGTGCATATATGGAATCAGAGGTTGCTTGCAAGGGTAAAACGGGGGATAATCATTTTTTTCTGGATTGTAATTTCCAGAACACTCCAGGGCCATGCTGGTTAGGGGATTCTGGGTTTTGTAATCAGAAGTCTCATTTCCAAGTTCTTGGTATAATATCAAATAACTGGATAGCAGTTGTTTCTATTCAGATCATTTGGTTGAGTACCAAAGAGAAGTATGTCTGTTTTCTGAACAAATCAGTAGTGATTACATTTTCTTAAAACTTCTTCTCCTTCTTCTCTTCCCTCTCCTCCTCCTCCTCCTCTAGGTACTTTGAATTTTATGAAGGTCCTTTAGCATTCAACTCCTCAAAATGTCTGGAGCTGAGGCGGGACATCATTGAGGTGAAGGTACTTTCAATGTAAGTGAGACCCGAAAGATGTTTGTTCTTTGTTCTTAAGAATCATTCAGCTGGAAGGGGCTTAGAAGGCCATCGAGTCCAACCCCGTGCTCAACACAGGAATCCAAATCAAAGTAGATCCAACAGAGGGTTGTCCATTTCTTGAATGCCTCCAGTGTTGGAGCGCTCACCACTTCCCAAGTTAATGGGTTCCATTGTTGTACTGCTCTAACAGTTAAGCAGTCTTTCCTGCTATTGAGCCGAAATCTGGCTTCCTGTAACTTGAGCCCATTATTATGTGTCCTGCACTTTGGAATGATTGAGAACAGATCCTCCCTCCTCTGTAGGACTACGTTTCAAGCATTTGACAAGTTCTATTCTCTCTCTCCCTCCAGTCTTCTTTTCTCAAGGCTAAACATGGCCAGTTCTTTCAGTCTTTCCTCACAAGGCTTGGTTTTCTCTCTTACTTCCAGTCAAAGTATAGTTAGCAGCCAGACTGACACAGTACAGTTGAGTGGCTTATGGGCTGAGTCAGCATAACTCTTGCTAAATGGCTCCGTTGGAATGCACTCTTGTTTCTTCACACTGTGGTGTTTTTCTAGCTTCCCTTCTATAAAAGTGTCTTTTTCTTATTCTCTCTACCCCACCCCTGCTTCTGCTGTCTTCTCCCTTCGGGAGATTTCCAAATTTTCATGCTTCACTGGTCTAAAGTACAAAATGACCTAGTTCCTTAAGAAGTATACAAGAGCACGTTACCATAGTCTCTCGAGACTGAAGGATGCCTAATCAAGGTTAAGGTTAGGGTTCCCCTTGACATTTCGTCCAGTTGCGTCCGACTCTAGGGCGTGGTGCTCATCCCCATTTTCCAAGCCGTAGAGCCAACGTTTGTCTGAAGACAGTTTCCGTGGTCACGTGGCCAGCGTGACTAGACACGGAACGCCGTGACCTTCCCACTGAGCCTTGATTCTAGCTTCTTAATAAAGGGGGAGGGTAGCGTCTCTTAACCCAAAGTAGCAAATACCCCCATTGGCAGATGGGCTGCCTCTTGAGCCCAGCTCTGGAGTTAACTAAACATTCATCTCTAGTCCAATATTCTCTTCCTATCTTGCTTTTAGGGTGAAGCAGACCGAATTGTTTGAGAGGTGGAAGAATCTTCAGATGTGCAAATGGGAGATGAATATCACAGAAGCCAACTTCTTCAAGTAAGATGGGACTCAACTCAGAGGAGAATGAGGCCGCAGTAACGCCGTGGGCCAAAATGCCTGTCTTGGCCTGTCAGATTTGCGATTAGGTTTCGCAGTTTTTTGAGTTCATCATTGTCTGAGTTCAGAAAAGTTTATTTTGGACTACAGCTCTTGGAAAAGTAACTTTTCCAAGCTGGGATCATTCTTTACGTCTCTGAAATGTGAGCAGCGTTGCTTACAGTGGTAGCCATAGGTGACTCATAATTACAACAGGGATTCCCCCCCCCCAAAAAAAATTGGGGCTGAGATACTCTCTTTTCCAGTTCAAGAGCTGCATCTGGGGAATATTAGGGCTCCTAAGAGGTTCCATATGGTCCACCCCTAATCGAGATGTTTCAACTTCCAAAATGGTAGCATGAGATCTTCAGCTGCAGGAGAAGGCTTGGGGATTTTAGGAGCTTCTCAGGGAAGCGATTCACCTATTAAATTGGCCACGGGTCTTTCCTGCAGTGCTTTAAAAGGTTCCCCGTTGACAATTTGTCCAGTCGTGTCTGACTCTAGGCGGCGGTGCTCATCTCCGTTTCCAACCCATAGAGCTAGTGTTTGTCTGAGGACAATCTTCCGTGGTCACGTGGCCAGCGTGACTAGACATGGAACGCCGTTTACCTTCTCACTGAGGTGGTACCTATTTATCTACTCACATTTTTGCATTTTGCATGGTTTTGAACCTCTAGGTTGGCAGGAGCTGGGACAAGCGATGGGGGCTCACTCCGTCTTGTGGATTCGATCTTATGACTGCAGGTCTTCTGACCTTGCAGCACAGAGGCTTCTGCGGTTTAACCCGCAGCGCCATCACGTACAAAATATCCATTTTTCAAAGTGGGATTTTGGTCACTTCCCCCTTTTTCTGTTTTTGTATTGTGGTCTGTGGGGACCCCAGTGGATGCTTGGGAGACAGAATTGGGTGCAG
Source organism: Pogona vitticeps (assembly GCF_051106095.1). Taxonomy (NCBI): domain Eukaryota; kingdom Metazoa; phylum Chordata; class Lepidosauria; order Squamata; family Agamidae; genus Pogona; species Pogona vitticeps. The sequence goes on from NC_135784.1 coordinate 303,640,326, forward strand.
ACCAGCTGAAATGATCCCGCCTCCATTATAGAGATTCCTAACCCTCCTATACCACAGCCGTTCCATGGATGGGGAATTTATGGATCTCAAATTACAGAATTCCACTTTATCATGCTGTCTGTGCGATTCTGGGAGTTACAGCCCCCAAAATAACTTCTTGTTGTTGTTGTTGTTGTTGTTGTTGTTGTTGTTGTTGTTGTTGTTGCTGCTGCTGCTGCAACAGTTCCTATGCCTCCTTTGAGAAAGCTGCATCAATTCCATCACCAAATCAGAGGGTTGGAAGGGATAATCTGACTTTACCCACAAGATATAGGAATTCTACTAGTATAGCAACCTGAGAATAACCATCTAGACTCTACTTACAGATCTTCTAATGAAGGGGAATCCATCACTTTCCAAAAAAACCCTTCCACCACTGCAAGACCCATTGTTTCAGGAAGTGCTTACTAATAATCAAAGCCCCGGTCCCTTCAACCTCATTGCTTGAGGCTTTGAAGTTCAGGCTTCGTCTTTCAGAACCAACCGGGAGTGAATTGGCTCCATCCTCTCTCTGACAAAGGCTGGCTATCATATCATCATTTTCCTAGGTTAAAAAATGCCTAGTTTTTTTGATGTCGTTGGGTGTCTGGCTTCAGGTTTATGTTTGACCTTGCAACAGTCAACATTCCCTCTAATTTTCTGCTAGCATGAGCTGGAGGCCACCCAACATGCACAGGGTTCTTCTGACTGCAGCCGGAAGCAAATGGGTGGGAACTCTGGCTCAGCCATGTGGCTGCACAGCTTAGAGGAAACATTGGCTGCAGTTGATGGGTGCAACTTTTCCCTCCCCAGGTCTACTTTGGCCAGATGTTGCAATGCACCAGCTTTCCTCTTCACCACGCAGAAAAACACTCCTTTGGGAACTAAACTGAAATATGAGGTGGACACAAGCGGGATCTTCCACATCAACCAAGAGATATTCAGAATGTTTCCAAAGGTAACAATATCTGTGATTCATTTGCACTAATTCCTGATATATTACCACTTTATCTAAAAGTTCACCTGTTAGTGTTTTGTTTCAAACTGGTGTCCGAACTAGAGACGGGCGCTTAGAAATATGCGTATTAGAAATGAAGCCCTGTGCTGCAGATGATACTGAGTCCTGTCTCCCATGCCCATGGCTCACTTACTGGGCTCTGTGTGGCATAGAGATCTGCCTTCAGTGCTGGCACACCAATCCAGGAAGGAGCCCGGTTGGCCCTTCCCTGCCTCCCCATGCAGCTGACCACTCATTGGCTGAGTGGGAAGACTCTGCACTGCAGTGGGTGGCTGCCTGGGGAGGCAGTAAAGGCTGGCTGGGTTCCTTCCCAGTTCCGTGTACTGGTGCTGAAGGCGGATTCCTATGCCTCACAGAGCCCAGTAAGTGGGCCAGCTGGTTCTGGGCATGGGAGATGGGAATCAGTGCCACCTGCGCTGCTGGGCTTCATTTCTAATATGAATACGAAGTGCCCGTCTCTAATCTGCACTGTCCTTGTTAGTCCCTTGGCCTTTGCCGATGCATTTCTGTGCAGCAGCTGATAGCCGCTATAACTTATATTTAGCCCTTGTGTCATTGAAATATATCCATTTCCTGCTGCAACAGAGCATTAGACTCCATGACATTTGGGGTCATTTTCAGTACTACAGTTCTGTGATGTCCAGTGAAGCTTACATGAGGACAGTGCCCGAGAGTGCTATAAAAATCCCAGGGCAAGGCCTGATAATTCTGTGAAAAATATATATTGATGATAATTTATTAGAGTTTCAGATGTGTGTAATCTTGTTTGGTCTCACGGTGGGTGGCTTGGAAACTCTGCTAGAGCAGGAGAGAAGCAGAGTTTTGCATCCATTTGGTTAGCAAACTACATGGGAGGCCATGTAAGTATTGTGGATAATTCATAATTCTTTTCAGTTAGCAAAAATGTCAGGTACGAACGACAACTGCACAGAGAAAGCATAAGAGAACGGGTCAAGTCTCAAGAGTCACCCCCTTCACAGTAACTAGCGCTTTGTAGTTCCAAATCACTCTGGAAGCATGTTAAGTAGAAAAAGAGAAAAGCATCTTTACTTACAATTGCCGTCAGTGATTTTTGACATATAAAGGGATAGTTACTGTAAGCGGGGGGAGGGGCAACTGTGAGACATGAGCTATTTATTCTCTTATGCTTTCTCTGTGCAGTTGTTTGATCTTGATCCTCTGCTAGCCAAACAGGATGATCTATGATCCACAACACTTATGTGCCTACCAGACCTTGGAAATCTGAGAAAGCTTAGCCCTGCCTAGCCACTTCTGCCATCTTTATCATGTCCAAGTGAAACCATTATCTCTCAGCTCTGAGTGATGACAGAGACCTGGAAAGACTTTTTCCTCCCACCCTTGTTGTTAAAGCCCCCAGAAGTTTTGCTTGTGGGAATCCTGCAGATTCCTGCAGTCCACGAACTCTGAAAATCTCATGCCTAATAAAAACTTCATGTGGTTGCAACCACCACTTGTCCTCATTCCATCCAGGATGGCTATCAGAACTTGGCCAAGTTCTTTTATTTTTAATTAAACTCTCAGACCCTCCCAGCCTAGATGGGTAGTAGGTCTGCTGGCTGTGGGATTGTGGGAGCTGTAGTCCACAAAAGTAACTTTGCCAAATGCTGGCAGCCTCTAGAAGTGTTCCTGGTACTGATGAAGGGCCCTAACGTGTCCCCCTTTTGCTCTAGGAGATGCCGTACTATCGTTCCCAGTTTAAGAAATGTGCTGTGGTTGGAAACGGAGGGATTCTGAAGAACAGCCGATGCGGACGAGAGATTGACAGTGCAGATTTTGTCTTTCGGTAATTTTCTCAGCACGATTCCTTTATGTTGAAATAATTGTGGAAGGTTACTGGCAAATGTTTTCCTATTAGTGTTTGGTCAGTCTCTCAAGCGTCTTCCTTCTTTCCTCCGTTCCCCCCGTCCCTCCCTCCCTTCCTTCCTTCCTTCCTTCCATCACTAGTGCCTTCCTTCCTTCCTTCCTTCCTTCCTTCCTTCCTTCCTTCCTTCCTTCCTTCCTTCCTTCCTTCCTTCCTTCCTTCCTTCCTTCCTTCCTTCCTTCCTTCCTTCCTTGACCCTCAGTTATTGTCAATAGCTTTTCAAGGCAGAGTGGGCAAAATTAAGTCGTGAGCCCCAATTTTATTTATTTATTTATTTATTGACAACAGAAGGGCTGGTGGACAGATAAATGGCTTGAACCTGTAGAAAATAGCTCTGCATTTATTTTATTTTATTTTATTGTTTATCTTGTAGGCCATCTTTCTTTCTGTGAGAGCATCGAAGGAGTCTCACAATGAGTAATACTCAAAACAAAACAAACACTCACACACCCCCAAAAAACCCCACACAATAAATTACAGATTAAGAAGCAATTAAACTACAGCATTATGAAAGACAAGCTTTCCTGAAATGTGGGTTGACCGCCTTTATTTCTATGCTCAGTTTCGAAAAGTCCTTTCTGAGCTGTAGCTCCCAGGATGCATCTGGGAGTCAGGGTCAAAAAAGGATAACTTTCCCAGTTTTGTACATTCATTTTTACTGTGAGCTATTGTAAGGGTCTGGGTTATTCTAGGAGGACTTTGTGCATGGTGGTCATGAAACCCTGCCAAGCCCTACTTTGCTTGGGATTCCTCAATTACCGGATAGTAAAAAATTTGGAAACCACAGCTCTGTCTGCTGTGTGGCTCCCCCTAGAGGCCAGGTGTTCACTGCACTGATCCACCATTCCGGCTTGTGGGAGAGAGCCAGAATCTCTGCCACAAAGGGCATTTACATTCATTCAATACAGTATATTCCTTTTCTTTTAATTGGAAAAAAAGAGAGGAATATATTAAAAGGAATTGCAAACCCCATTTGCTCCTGCAGTTGACTTTTCAATAGGTCCCAGTAGATCAATCTGAAAGATAACCTTTGGCTAAACAATGAAGGCGAAAGAGCAACAGCGAAAACCTTGGAAGGACAGAAACGTAGGAGAAGCTATGTATATATTTCTCCATCTCATGAGAATTAATAGGCTTTAACCGCCTCCTTGCAAAGTCAATGCCCCTATTACTCTTGCCAAGGGGTTACAGTTTGCCCATGTTTTCCCCATCATAGATGCCCCTCTGGAACTTCGAAAATGGTCTTCATGCCAAGTTAGAGGATTGATCTTTCTAGTTAAGGACCGGTTGTTGATGCACAACTGCAGTTTAACCACTGTGGCAGCTTTCTAGGCCTGGAAGTTTCAGACACTAATTCCTAGCAGCCTCAACTATCACAGCTAATGGTCAAGCATGATGGGAGTCATAGATGGAGACATATTGTTGGATACCGCTTGGGGGCATTCTGTACATATATAGTGGTGCCTCGGTTTATGAATGCCTCTGTTTACATAATTTTCGGTTTACAGACCGAAATCCATAAGAAATAAAGGCCCGGTTTACGTTGTTTTCTTTTTCCCCCTGCCGCACTACGAAAGGGTTTTTCCAGGGTGCAGGGCACCTATAACGCCGCCCCTTTTCTAGCACAAACGGATCCATTTCACAAACTGAGGTACTACTGCAAAGGAATCTAGGCTGGAGCAGTTCCAGACAGGAGTTTTATCTAGTACTGAGCTTGGGGGAAAAATACTTTTTTGGGCCACAACTCCCAACTCCTGTAGTTAACTTTTTCAAGGTCTGATCTGGAGAGGCTAAGGATTGAACCAGGGAGCTTCTGTATGGAAAGTAGGTGTTCCACCCTGTGCTACGACCATTTCCGCCATTTGGGCTGGTCTTCGTGGATTAAGTTATTTATCAGAATGTTAGAGGAAGTCCTTTAGTTTGCTACTTTTTATGTGATGTCTGTAGACCATTCTTCTGTAACAAAAGTGGTTGTTGTCCCCTGGCATTTAAGGTGTCGGACTCAAACCGGAGAGGCTTGAGTGTTCATCTCACCACTTGCCTGAAACGAAATCCTCTTCTCTCACTTTTATTGACCTCAAAGAGTTGTTAGATCAAACGGAATAATCACTACATATTACTAAACTACTTGGAAGTAGAGTAATGTGGGCTACGACTGACGGAAATATGAGTAACGTCTCCGTTGTGCTGCTCTTTTCCTTTAGATGCAATTTGCCTCCCGTATCTGAGAAGTATATCACAGACGTTGGCGTAAAGACCGACATCGTGACGGTTAATCCCAGCATAATTACTGAAAGGTCAGTTGTTTTCCTGTCACCTACTTCTGCCCACACTTTCCGCCTGTGTTTCTCTCTGACAAACCTCTGAAAGACTTATTAGCACAGGTGTTTTTTGTTCTTGACTTCTTAATTTCATAGCAACTGAAAATCACAATATTGTTGATTATTAATGATTAATGATAAACGCTGAACCTGGAACACAACTCATCCACTGTGATTCTCTGGTTTCACAACATCTGGATGTATTTATTTATTCAGGTAATATCCAACTTTTCTCCCCCTACAGAGGGGGAACCAAGAGGACTTTTAAAATGATACCTGTATTTTTACATGTTTTGGATCCCAATTGTTGCTGTTGTCGTTTTGGTGCGCAAAATGGTTTGAAACCAGTACGACTGGAAATGCAATGGGCAGGCTCTTGGTTGTTCATGCAACGAGCCATAGCATGAGCAGCTACGAGGCAGTTTCCAAGCTTGTGCGAAGAGGTACCATGTCATACCTCGTACTGGCCTGGAAGCTCTCTGACTACTTTTACGACAGACTGTTGTGTGATTTGCCTATAGTTATAATTAGACATGGGAGCTTCATATTAATCTCCTGAATATGAAGCTCTCCAGCACAGGGGACCAGCCTTATGGGACAACCCCTCCCCCGGAACTGGGTGTCCACTTGCCACTTGCATGGCCAGTGACCTCGAAAGTGCATCCATCATGGTGGTAGCCCAGCTGGCACCACCTCACCTCTCTACTCAGCTGGCCACTCAGCCGCTGAACAGGGAAACTGGTCCTCCTGGCCCCTTGCCGGAACGGCCAGCCAAGCAGGGAGGTGGGGCCATGCCAGCCGGGCGACTGCCGTGATTGGCACACTTTCGATGACATCAGTCGTGCGCACCACCTGGCAAGTGGTAAGAGGATGCCTGGTTTGGGGGAGGAGGGTCCAATGGGGCTCGCCACCTGTGCAGGTGACCTTTATATCAGTTTCCCCCAAGAGACCAATATAAAGCTCCCATCTCTAGTTATAATACTAAAACCCTCTAATTGCCACATTAAAACAACCACTGAATTGTAACAACGTCAAATAGGCTGCTAGGGACGTGGTGGCGCTTCAGGGACGTGGTGGCGCTGCGGGCTAAACTGCAGAAGCCTATGCTGCAGGGTCAGAAGACCAGCAGTCAAAAGATCAAATCCACGCGATGGAGTGAGCGCCCGTCGCTTGTCCCAGCTCCTCGCCAACCTAGTGGTTTGAAAGCATGCAAATGCAAGTAGATAAATAGGTGACACCTCGGTGGGAAGGTAACAGCGTTCCATGTCTAAGTCGCACTGGCCATGTGACCACGGAAGATTGTCTTTGGACAAAACGCTGGCTCTATGGCTTGGAAACGGGGATGAGCACCGCCCCCTAGAGTCGAACACGACTGGACAAAAATTGTCAAGGGGAACGTTTACCTTTACCTTTAAAATAGGCTGCTAGTTAGCTCAGTGGCTTAGCTCTCTGGCTTTGGAGACAGAAGTTGGGAGTTCGATTTCCCCCACGGTGCCTCCTTGAGAGGGCTGGACTTGATGATCCACAGGGTCCCTTCCGGCCTTGCTGTTCAAAGGTTAAAGAATAACTTCCATTGGGTCTCCAGTCTGCCTGCTCATTGTACTGTTGTTCTTTCTTTCTCCCCATTGTCAGGTTCCACAGACTAGAGAAATGGAGGAAGCCTTTCTTTGACGTCTTGCAAATTTACGAGAACGCCTCAGTGCTCCTGCCTGCCTTCTACAACACCCGCAATACGGACGTCTCCATCCGGGTCCGCTACGTCCTGGATGACTTTCAGTCCCAGCAGGCCGCCTACTTTTTCCACCCCCAATATCTCATCAACGTCTCACGCTACTGGCTCAATCAGGGCGTGCGGGCCAAGCGGATCAGCACGGGGCTGATCCTCGTAACAGCGGCCTTGGAACTGTGTGAGGAAGTGCACCTTTTTGGGTTTTGGGCTTTCCCCATGAACCCCTCAGGGATCTACATTACCCACCACTACTATGACAACGTCAAACCTCGGCCAGGGTTCCATGCTATGCCTTCAGAAATCTTCAACTTTCTCCACATGCACAGCAAAGGCATACTGCGGGTCCATACAGATGCCTGCAGCTGCTGTTGAGAGAGGGTCAGGGAAAATTTCATGGCTTTCATGTTGTTTTAAGAAAAAAAGAAAAGAAAAATGGGAGGAGATGCAACAGCTTGGTCGCCCATCCACATGACTGTTTCTGGGGCAGAAGGAAGGGTCTACGTACCTGAGGTGGCTTTTAGCGCCTTTGAGTATTTATGTCTTCTGAATATGACCCTGTGGGGAGATTATTAAGTGACCATATTCTGGAAGAAAATACTTGTGACTGTGAGATCTGGACATTTCGTGCAAGAAGAGTTTTATTTTATTGAGAGATTTATGCAATAATGGTTGATCAACCTGCGTTTCTTCGAAGGCTTTGCCTTTCTCGAGAGCTGGCGTTTCCAGCGCTTTCCCTTTGCTAGCCTGCCATATAGGCTGTCTCCTCCAGCTTTTATATCCTTGACACACCTTGGACTGCAGCCCCCATCATCCCCAGCCACTGCGGATGATCAGAGCTGTCATCCAAGATGTCTCGAGGGCAAAGGGTCGTGGAGGAAGGCTACGGTAGGGTTCATGTCATTGGGAAGATAGAGACTGTACCCTTTTGCAAGAACCCACGCACTGCCCTAAACCCCATGAAGAATCATGAGCCACATTAATGTAGAGGTTTTAGACTTGAAATAGAGCACAACACTGTCATGATTCATTTGTTCCACTCCAAGGAAGCACCAGACCTAAGTATGCTTAATGAGGCAGAAGACCCAGGCTTGCTGTCCATCCATGGTATTAATAGTCACGTGACTCATCAGGGGATGGATGTGGGGGTGGGGGGGCATTGGTTTTGCACATGGTCTCTCCATCTGCTTCTGTCCTAGGGCCAGAACACAGAAGATGCGTAGCTTTGCAATTAGAAGCAGAGCTAGGTTAAGCAGTAAAGGCTGTGTGTTTATCTTCTAATGTTTTTCTTCCAGCTTCAGAATTACAAGTCAGTTTACTTCTGCTTTGGGATTGGCCATCTGGAGGAAAAAAGCACAAACAAGAGTGGCTTTTGAGGATCTGCTTGTGGGGAGGCAGCATTTTATAACCCCCTGTCTTCCTACTTGTGAAGCTGCACCCAGTAATTGTGTTTTGACCCCCTAAGTCTCACACAAGTACCACCCCATGAAGAAAAGGGCCCAGTGACCCTTAAAATATGGCATAACTCTCCCTTAACCACTTTCAGTCTATGTGACTCTTAAAAGATTTGTCTGTAGGGAAGGCTGTGCAAATACTCATTGAGAAACATTGTTTTTGAGATAAGATTATTACCACCTAATTTTGTTACAGTGGTGCCCCGCTTTCCAATTATTTCGCATTACGACGAATCCGCTTCACTATGATGTTTTTGCGATCACAAAACGATGGTCTAAATAGGGTTTTTTTGCTTTGCGCTGATCGGTTCCCTGCTTCGGGAACCGATTCTTCACAAAACGATGTTTTTTTAACAGCTGATCGGCAGCTTCAAAATGGCTGCCGGGTAATTAAAATGGCTCCCCGCTGTTTATAGGGACGGATTCCTTGCTATACAGGCACCAAAAATGGCCACCGTATGGAGGATCTTCGCTGGACTGTGAGTTTTTAGCCCATTGGAACGCATTAACTGGGTTTTAATACGTTTCAATGGGCTTTTTATTTTTGCTTTACGATGTTTTCGCTTAACAGCAATTTTCCTGGAACGGATTATCGCCGTTAAGTGAGGCACCACTGTATTTGCAAATCCATCTGTCATTTGAGGTTTGTTAGGAATATGGGGGAGGGCATTGGAAGGGAATAATAATAATAATTTACTGTGCGCAAAAGATTGGTTTTGATGCAACATAACTGCATTATTGAGAACTCTGTATTCAAAATTGGAATAGCCATGATGACATCCACCTTCCAGTAGGAGAGAGGCAAGAAATGGAGAAGGATAACGAGAAAGGCTATTATTGGGAAGCCTTAGCACAGTTTACTGGGAAGTTTTGAGCTCATGCACCAAAAGGAAGGGAATTTGTGCAAGGGTGCAGTGTCAGAACTTGGAAAAGTTACTTTTTTTGGAGTATTCCCTCCCAAGTTCTGGAAAATGCAAGATTTCACCTTAAGCTCTGCTTATTATCTGTTAAAACCGGAATGGACTTGAGCCTGTTTATCATTTAAATATCATTTATTCAGTACAAATTGTGGGTGCAACTATACCAGGAAGGCATCGTTCTGATTTGCAGCCTGTATTGCGTTTGAAATCACAAACAGTGCTCACACAGGGGCTGCAGACTGATTTGGGTGTTCACTATTCGTACTGGATACAATGCGATGCGCGTTCCAGTCCTCAGCCCCCACTTCTTTCCTTCCTTCCTTCCTTCCTTCCTCTGGTCCTGCCTCTGCTGATCCTTTTATGAGGCGCAAATACAGGAAATAATGAGGAGGAGGACCCAGTGATACAGCAATAGGGTAATCTAATAGGTGTAAGATTTAAAAAAATAAAAAATAAAAAATTTGGAGGATGATTGGGGGAGAGGAAAGAAGGCTTGTGGAGAGTGTTTCCTCAACTTTGAACATCATGTCCCAGCTGCTACACCCCTGAAAACCACTTATAGACAGGCCTCCCATCTTTACAAAAATGTAAAACAACTAACTGCATGAGTTAAAAAAAGCCTTTTTGAATAATTCCAGCTTGAAGATATAGAAGCACTCCAGTGGCAGAGGGGGGAAAAGCCGCTTTAGGAGCAAAAAGGGCTGGACTGATTCGAATCAGCCTTTGGGTCACGTGTTCAGTAAAAAAAAACAACTTTGAATTCACTCGTTTTGTAAGCAGCGCGAATCCCATGGAATGTAATCATCTTGTAGCAGCTTGTGTTGTGTTTATTGGAATCCTTCATTAAAAACAAAAAGGAAAACGGGAGGAAACATAACACCTACTAAGATCACTTCCTTCCTGATTTGTGGATAGGTTTAACTCTCTGCCGATAACATTAACTTAAATGCAGATTTCAGATATAACTTTGAATAAATCCTGTGTCTAGTCCCGCCTAAGGTATGGGACGGGGAGCTAGCAAAGCTGCTCTACCCCCCTTCCTTTGCTAATCCATGATGATTTCATTTTCATTCACTAACTAACCATTTACTGGAATTCTTGATCTTGTCGTTTTATCACTATGATGCCTATTTTCTTAAACTGAGCATACGATGTGAAAGACAGCCTGTTCATTGATGTAAGCCATAACTTAAAAAAAAAACAACAACCAGAAATCAGGGTATTTTCATCTCGTCACTGTGTTTGGGAGATTAATTTAACACTTAACAAATAAAGCAGTTCTATCTGTTCTATTTGAAAAAAAGCATCTCAGTTGTAGCACTGTGTGTGCGTGTGTTTTTCAGTGAGGTGCAATGCTTGTTCGTGGACCGCGTATAATATGCATTTGTACTAAAGCTATCTACGTTTTTGATATAGCGATTCTCGCTCTCTGAACTATATTGCTGCCAAATTCTTTTCCTCGGTTATGATATGCAACTCTACTGTGTCTGCCTGATAAAAAGATTTTGAAAATGGCCAGATTTTCCCTGGCCATGTAAACCTTGTCTTGAATCGTAGAAACAATAGCTGGTCGTGATGAGGAAGAAGTACTCTATACATGTTCAGAAGCACTGTCATCTCTGACCAGCCATTACAGTCAAAGAAACAGTACTGCCAACGGCTGGAGATGCTCTTGTCCTGCTTCCTGCCTGGGTTAAATAGCACTGACCCTTTTTTCCTTTGAACTTCTGGGTAAATAAGGAGGCAAGAGGAGCCTCCACTTCCAGGGAGAAAGCTTGCAAGAAGAGAGCCTTTAAACAGCCAGAGATTATGCTAGGTATTCTTCATGGCATGAGCTCTATCCCTCCCTCTAGTGGCCAGGTGTGGTAAAATGTGATTTATTAAATTCTTTGCATTTTTTCTTTCTTTCAATATTGTTAATATTTAATGTAGTATTTGCAGACTGTAGATAAATGAATGAGCGGCTACTGATCCTACAGATAAGGTGGTCCTACTGTACATACCTATTTCTGGGATATTTTTTTTAATTGAGTATTTTCCAGCAGCGGATACATCAATCCAGTGATTTGGGGCATATTTCTTTCGGTGCTACAGAAAGCAAGTGTTCTCTGTGAAAGCTCTTCAAATGCTTGAAGATGGCTATCCTAGCACCTCTTGGTCTTCTCTTCTCCAGGCTAAACATGCTCGGCTCACTCATCCAGTGGCTTCCAGACTCTTTATCCATTCAGTCTGGGCAGGTTTCAGGACCTTCTGCTTTTCACTAGGAATGGGATTTCTTAGATAACAAATCCAATAATCCTCCATCCTTGGACGGCTTCCTAGGGATATGTGCCATCAAAGAAAAGAAAATGATGGATGAAAAAAAAAAACCAATTAGACGCTGTAAGATTGCTTCTTCGAAGTCAAAACAGAAATAGGAAATCCTGCATGTTTCTCAGAGGGCAGCCTGGCCTCGCCACTCTGCTCTGCCAGTTAACCTGGCCCTGTTTTATCAAGTGGGATCTGAATACCAGCCCCATTGGCGTTGCTAACATAGCATTATGGTCTGCGATGTTCAGCTGGCACAGCATATGATGTGCTAAATTATGTTAGAGGTTTCCAGTCTGTGGATAGCAAGGAAGCCATTGTGCTGAACATGGGGCACCAGTCTTAATGGAATTTGAACCCATCAGTGGTTACATGTGAAAGATGTATATGATGTGAAGAGAAACCAGAGTGTGTGATAATTAGTCATATTGGATATCTATCTAGCTATCTTACACATCATCCCATGGTGCTAGAACACTCTCTGGGTGGTGTGCAACATAATTAAGCAGTGAACTAGCATCTTAGGTACTCATTTTACCGACCCCGGAAGGATGGAAGGCTGAGTAAACCTTGAGCTGGCTACCTGAAACCGTTGGGATTGAACTCAGGTTGTGAGCAAAGGCCTGACTGCAGTACTGCAGTTTAACCATCGCACCAGTTACCTTAAGAATCAGAGGTAATATTTCTTTGCATACTAGTTGCTAGGTAACACAGATAAGAGGACATTATTACATCCTTGTTCTTCTGGGTTTCTGAAAAGCATTGGTTGAGAAACATAATGGTGGGCTAGATAGGCTTCTGGTAGGGGTGTGCATATTTGTTTCCTCATGCTGCCTGGGGTACTCTGGGAATTGTAGTCCAAGAACACATCCATACTTTCAGCTCTGGCCTGATCCAGCATGGCTCATCTAATGTACATCTCTGCAATGTCGGGGAATGAGAGAGACAAGTTGGCTCATAGCGTGTGCATGTCCACCCACCAACCGCCCAGCTAGTGTCCAAATAAGAACACATGGATACCTGTCCACCTTGCTGTGTGCCCTTCTGATGATACCACAGCAACAGGACCTCCGCTGAGTGTCTCAAAATCTGGGCTCTACATATATCTTGGGCTCAAATCATGATAGATCAAAACTACCACCTTGAACTGAACTTAAAACAACTTGTAAGCCAGGGCAGTTGATTAAAGACCTGTGCTACATGCTGCTAGCTAACAGTATATCCACTGCATTTTTTTTTGCACTTTCTGTGGCTTCAAAGGCAGTCCCATGTAGAGCACATTATAGTAGTCTAATCAGGAAATGATGAAGGCATGGTTCACTCTGGACAAAACCACTTCCCTAAGAAGAGACGCAGATGAACCAGCAACATTCCAAGCCTCAATATTACTCAAATACAGATTCTGGATTTAAAAAAATTAATAATTTACGGCCAGCAAACTTTGCTTTTTGTGTATGCAAACACTTGTAGAGACACCCCTCCAGTATCACAAAAAGGCAACAGCAAGGCAGCGTGAGTCCATGAATATGTGTGTGAGGGGGAGCGAAAGAGAAGATGATTTACTAGACAGAGGGGCCAGAAAAAAATGTCAAAAATAATGTGGGGGCGTAGGACGTGCAAAGTTGAAAAATCATCTGATGTCTTCCCTGTGTTGAGCTTTAGATGGCAGCCTCTGTGGGGCAGAGATTTATTGTTTTCTATATGCTGTAAAGCTTCTGCGCTCCAGTGCTGCAACACATAAAGGGTGGTATGGGGAGAGCCCACCTTCCCTCGGACCAAGCTGGGGCAATAGGCTGTTGACAGAAGCGGTAGCAGGGCCCCTTTCTTCCATGGCTCCTACACAAGAGCAAGAACCGTTTTCATCGGAGCCTCAAACATTTGGCATAATGGCAGGAGTGATGTTAAAGGCCCACCGCCCGCCTCCATTCGCCTCGCTGCTGGTCCCAAAGGGAGTGGGTGGGTGGGTTGCAGAACTATAGGAGCCTGCCATGGTGGTTAGTACAAAAGCTTTAGTGACGTCACTCGTTCTTCCCTCTCATCAAAGCCGGTGGTGTTCTGCAGTACACAAATGTAAATCCGTTTTGCTTTGCTTGCTTGCCGCAGTCACCTTGTGCTGAACGAGGTCACAGAGAACGCACTCCGTTCTTCCCCCTTGCGTTACAGACAGAAATTAGTTCCCACAGCTGGTTGCTCTCTTCGCTCTTCTCTGCCACATCCTTCCGCACATACTAGTTTTGTTTTTCATGCAGCGACCCGGCTCTTTGCCTCCAGTTTATGCCAGAAGTCACTTTGTGGGCTGGGAAAAAAATCTCTCTCTCAATTCCTTCCCCACTCCATTTTTTTCCTGGCGTCCTGATGGCAGAAAGAGATATTTAGATTGCAATTGGGGTAATTGGATAGTTTCATGACTTCAGCATCAGACCAAGGGCTGGAGGCTCCATGACTTCATCCATTAAGTCAACATGTCAATAGCCAGTTAAATCAGGGGAAACATGAAAAGCTTGTGGGTTCCTAACGGCATCACATTACAAAACAAAACAACAGATTATCCTGCATTTTCAAATACGTTTGAGGCCCGTCCTCGTCTCTTTCCATGGGGTAAGCCAATCAATCAGGGAGAAAAGTTAAGCTGAGCCAAGCATGGAAACGTTTTTTCTTGAAGACTATAATTCTGATAAAACCCAGGCAACGCAGCTGCTGGCAGTCATGTCTGGGAGATTTTAGAAGCTGTCATCCACAAAAAATAAAAATAAAATAAAGTTTTCTAAATTTCGAGACAAGCCGTCTGATATTCTTATTTACTACTTGAAGAAGAAAATAAGAAGCACGGTGATCATAGACCCGCCCGAAAGCCTAACCAAGTCTGTCCCTAGACAGATGACTCTCCCTGAAGTCACACCTGGCTGCTCATGTCCCCCAGCAACCTATTCAGTTGCCAAAGGACGGCTTGAAGAGACAGCTCTTCATTTCATTTCATCTCTATCTCAACTTCCTTCCAATAAATGTGGTTGACCATCTCTTCTTTTTTGCTCTATTTCAGCCAGTCTCTACGCTGGAAAATTTGAGTAGATATCACAACATACCACTTCTCCTCTGCTTGCCAATTCTTTAATCCCAGTTAATAAATCTGGCCCTAGTTCAACCCCCAACGTCCATGTTTTAAATCTTCGTTCATGTTTCTGGTCTTGAAAAAGAGTAAAGACTGCTTCACCCAAACATAGCCACTAGGTACTTTTAAGATCTTGTCTAGCTCTGTCTTGTCTTATCACTGTGTTGTACTAACCACGTTCCTTGCTGGTTAGTTACCTCTGGCAAATTTCAACCATTCCCAAGCTTACAATGCCCTCATCCTCGTCTCTCTTCTTTCTTCCACCTTTTGTTTAGCTTTCCTACCAGCTCCAAACCTTGCTTTCAAAGTCCATGATCATCCGGTGATGTAATTATTTCCTTCACAATATACACTCTTTGCAATGTCTTTTCAGTGGCAGTCAAAGGCACGGAGATCTTCCACTACATGTTCCTAAGTGTTCTACCAATAACACAGGTCTAAAGTGGTAAAGAAGTGTCCCAGTTCCATTTTCTTCCATGACGGTCATCTCTGGTGTTCATCAGTCTTTTCATGCTTGGCCGTCCTGTGCTATGAATTTACTCAGAATTTCAACTGTCGCACTGCTGGAGAAAAAGAAAGCTCATGCCATCTCCCGTACACTCCGAATAGGGTACTACTCTGTATATGTATGTGCACCCAGCATTGACTTGAATGCTCCCAGAGTTTGATAGCAATGCATTAAAAATAACAGTGATATCTCTAATCCATTACTTTTTCTGCAACAAATAAACAGCATCATATGATCCTCATTTATAGCGTTGCATTCGGGACTGTAACAAATAACATTTATTCATTACACCTAAAAAGTAGTTTTGTGATGGTCTCATTCTGAGCTGTTATTGTATTTGAAGTCCATGTCTTAAAAAAAAAAAAACAACCACCATAAAGTGATGCATTAATAATGTAAAAAAAAATCCATCTCTCACTGGGAAAATATTTACTGCCGTGATTGATTGATTGATTGATTGATTGATTGATTGATTGATTGATTGATTGCTAGAGGGTGGTCTAACAGGTAGAGCGCACTGCATGGAACACAGAGTGAATTAATTCAACTTAGAAAGCCTACTGTGAAATGCAGCAGATTTTTTTTTTTAAAAAAAACAAAACACAAAAAACAACAGTCATTCAGGAGGGTTCAACAGTTGTGGTAAATCAGAGAAGCTAGTGCTGAAAATTCAGCGGGAGAGTGAGCCTTATTTGTTGGATGGGGCTGGAGTGTAAAGAAAGTGGCCACCGGGGCAACATAAAGATATGGCAGAAAGACCCTATATTTTTCTTGATTAAAAAAAAAACCCACCATGTGTTCTGGTGAGGTCAGAACACATGGCTCTATGTACAGCAGATCAGAGGTGAGAGGAATTCAACTTGGGCTACTTGCATTGGTGGGAGGCATGTGATTAAAATATGTGCTTCGTACTCCACTGAAATAGGAAATGCACACTTCACTTATCTCCTGTTTTCAGGCTCCCATCAGGATGAAAATGAGTTCCGGGATGTGGAAATTAGCATTTCTCTCTCTCTTTTCTCTACCTTTTCACCCTTCCTGGGTCTCTCTTCTCCACTTTGTTATTTTAAGACCTTATTTTGTGGAGGTGTTTACTCCATATGCATACAGATTACTTAATTGATTGAGCAATTACGATCCATCAAAGATAACTAGCCTGAACTGTCCTCTCCTGTCTTCCAGATGAGCTTGGAAAATATGGACCCATGGTTTCTATCAGCATTTAAGTCCAAACTTGTACATTTGAGTCCTCATTCCTGAGAAACATCCATGGAAATTTTTTATCTTGACTGCAAGCCTAAGCAGATCAGCTAAGGTAGAAAGTCAAACCAAACTTAGTATTATTTATTCATTTATATTTATCAATGTATTTTTTTCCTCATTTGTAAGCCGCCTTTCTCTCGATGAGGGGACACAAGGTGGCTCACAATGTTAAAGCAAATTAATAGTAAAACCAAAATAAATTATAGATTAAAAAGCAATTAAACTACAATAATAAAAATCCATTACGTAATTTAAAACACTTAAAACTTTAAAAGTAGATTTTTATAAGTGGTCTCAGTCAATAGTTGGGCTGCTGCATTTTTGATAAAGAGGTAGGCAGAAATGGGCTGGCTGAGCATCATGTTGGCCTCAGGTAGAACAGCTCCACGTTTGTACTTGTGGAAAAGCCACTACGGGGCTCTGCATCAGGATATCCATGGCTGCTTCATCAGCGACAGTCATGTGGCAATCATCATAGCTGCACTTTGAAAGGCAGGTGACCCGACTGATCCCTATCAAGAAGCCAGTGCTAGCCGTTTTCATGTTCATGAGGAGCAGGCCTTTGGTAAAGCTAATGGGTCTTAACTCTCCATTCAAGACTAAGCTACCTGCAAAGTTCACTTCACCCCCTGTTTCTGTGAGGATTGCAGCTGCATTTAGAAGGACAGGGTTTATGGGTCGATTATGATTTTGTCCCTACTCATAGAAACGTTTCACTGCCGCAGGTCTGAAAGCTTTTCTTGTGCTACTGAAATGGTGAAATGTCTGCCTCGTTCATATATCACCTGTAGGGCAGACTTTGAATTTGGGCATCCAAAGGGGTGCATTCACGAAGGTAGGCAGTAATCTGCCTGCACGTCAAAACTGTTCTGAGAGAACTTTCTCTGATTTCTACTGTCTGGCAGTGTGGGATGATAGGTGACAGGGATTGGTCAATGGCGACTAATGGGCCAGTTAAAGGAGGATATCAGAGACATGTCTGTAAAGATTCTCAGTCATCCAGGTGTGGTTACCTGGAAGTTGAGTCATGGCAACTGGACTTCTTTCTTGTTAGTACAGTGGTGCCTCGCAAGACGAACGCCTCGCCGGACAAAAAACCTGCAAGATGAATGGTTTTGGTGATGAGGTTGAAGACTCGCAAGACAGCTTCTTCTATGGCCGTGCTTCTCCAGATGAATTTTTTTCACAAGACCGATGCATTGCAAGACGAAAATAATTCATTCGTCTTGCAAGGTTTCCCATAGGAATGCATTGCAATGCATTGCTATGGGAAATCGCTTTCTGCAAGACGAAAATTTCGCAAGACGGTGCTACTCACAGAACAATTTACTTTTGTATTGCAAGGCACCACTGTATTTGGTACTCATCCACTTCTGAGGAGAGTTGGTAGGAGATCCCTGATACTGTATATCCTCCAGTTGGATTCACTTCCCCCTGGTCTGAATTGGCTCATTAGAAGGACGAAAGGACTAGGGGTGAGAGATAATCCCACTTCTGCAGTCCTTTCCCACCCATCCTCATGGGACGTTGACAGTCGTTAACAGTGATTTTTCTTGTGCTGTCCTCTGAAGATGCCAGCCACAGAGACTGGCAAAACGTTAGGAAGAACAACCTTCAGAACACGGCCAAAGAGCTCGAAAAACCCACAACAATCCACATTTCTTGTTTGTGTCCCTAATCCTTCTGGGGACAAATGAAAGGGCCTCCACCCCTGTTGAGTGAGGGATTTTCTATATGCACATGCATGGCCTCCCTGAACCCTATTTAACTATTTATCACGCTGCCCTTTCATGGGTGGAGGAGGGCTCCTTATCTTTAAATCAGGCTTGGATTGAATAACTTTTCAAACCTAAAATACCTTCCCAGCCAAGATTGTCCTGTGGGAGCCCTTTCAATGGAAGACTGCCCTCTTTGAAAGAGGGCATGTGGTCTCATGCAACAACAGTGACGACAGCAACTGGCTAAGGGTGCGGTTACACTATGAAAATGGGTTGAGAGATGGATCACAGTTTTTGATGATGCGTTAAAGTCACATGGAAGGCTCTGAGGCTTTGTCCTGTACCTGCCTGCCCTCACACTGACTGCCTCTCACAGCCAGTAGTTCCTGCTGCTGTTCTGCTATTTTCAATATGTTCTTATTTCTTGCAATTTGGCATAGCGCTAGTTCAGCGTGACAGAAAAAAAAAGTAGGTCGGATTGCAAGTTTTCCCTGCAGCCTGACACAGATGGATGGAAACAGACAGACACACAGACACACACTCACACTCTCTCACACACACATAGAGGGTGAAAAAGGAGACGGAGTAACGGGACCAGGAGATGGATCTGGCCAGAGGGAAGGCATACCAGTGAATGGCAAAGAGAAACTTCTAGGACTGAGAAGGAAGGAACACTTCCTCCCCTCAACCTTTATCTCTTTGCTGGCTCTCTTTTCAGATCGGATTGCAAGGTTTTTCCCCAGCCCGAAACTCATGATCCTGGCATCCATTACGTGACAAACCCTATAGACACAATTTACACCAATGGATGCCAAAACAATCCAAAATAAATTGATTTCACAAGCAATTTAAAATAAATGACCCTCTCCCGGCCAAGTAAAATACCTCACTTTCCAAAAACCTGCTTCCTAGAAAAATCGATTTCAAGCATGCTAAACCAGATGCCAGAACAGCTTTTCCCCACATGTAACTGAGCCTTAAGACTGAGAATATGTGACGAGACTAGTGATCTTCATAGCTGAACGAGGATTTGATTTTTAAAGAATCCCATGCCAAACATTTCAACTTCCATTCTGTCCTGATAACAAAGATATAATAATTAAATTATGCAATTTTGCATTGACGTGTAAAACAATAATAAGACTGCAATCCTATATAGACTGATGAAAGATTAAGCCCAAGTAGATGTAATGAGGCTTACTTCTGAATCAACTTCCAGTGGATATTATAATTTCTAGTTGTCAGAACAGCAGAAAAATTTATTTGTTGTTTTGCAGAATTTTCATCAACCCCTCCTGCAAGCAACAGATTCTTAAGCAAAGAATTGCTCGGAGGAGTAACTGCCCTCAATTTTGTTTCTGCCCTGGAGATGGAAGATAACATTACAGGGGAGAGGAAATCAAGGGGGACCCCCCAAGGTTGACTAATGTCTCATATCCTGTCATCCCATGTTTGTTCAATTCATGCTGCAAAGCCTGCACGGGTTTGCCACAGTGCTCCCCCCAGGGGAGGGAAAAAAACAGAGAGAAGAAGGATAAATGTGCCATGGTTATCAAATGGAGACAGGCGGCAGAGGTAGTTGCTGGAACGGGTTCCAGAGATGACATGATGGGCGAATGACAGCCCCTTCTAGGCAGAAGGCTGCTCTGAACATGAGGGGCTTTGTCAGCAAAAGCATGGCAGTGTCGTAAGTCTGACAGCTGGGAGATGTACTGGCCAGCATCTGACCCTCCCAAAGCTAATTCTGTTCTGCAGTGAGGAAGCTATGGCGAGGGTGCGCTGTGTTTCAGACTGCAGACATATCTCTAATAGGGCTAAGCTAGATAGCACACTGACAACATTGCTCCCTTAAGTGGCAAAAGATGTTTTGGCAGCATACCATTTACTTCTACTTTGCATCTTGCTTTTAGTGTGGTTTTTATTATTGATCACGGGAAGGATAGACCCTGATTTAGTTTGCAAGTCGGATTGTCAAGGAAATCCTGGTGTAGGAGGGGGGAAAAGGGAAACTGGATGCATTTCCCTTTAATGTCTAGTTTGGCCCTTAGGTTCCAATAATAATGAGGGGGTTACTGATTACTGTTATCTCCACTGGCGTTTGCTCCTGTGACCCTGGCAAGCTGTTCACGTTTCTGGCCTGTTTCAAAACCCTGCAAAATCCCATTGGCCAAGGCCAGAAGTTGCATGAAACAAATGGAGGTGCCATTCATAGGAAGCCACGTTTTCCTCAGACAAATTCTTCTGATCTTTAAAAAGTAAAACAGAAAAAAACCCCACATTAATATATCTGTCTCCTCCAGTTCCAGACACAGGAGGGTCACTTTGCATAACAAAAGGGGGGCGTTTGCAATAATACGGCGCATGAGTCTCACGAGATATTTTTGTGTCGGTATGTCCGGAGAATATTCCCATAGATCCAGGATAGCAGATGTCAGTAACAGAGATAATGGGACTGATGAAGTCCTTTAGTGCTTATCTGTGTGTATCCGGTTTCCCTGGTAGAACCCTGACATTCACGCTTGACTTCCTTATAAGAAATGAAAGAAGTTTCACCTCATTCACAGTTGCTGTCTTTGGTCCCTCACAATCTCGGCATTGGGCTCTAGAGTAATTAAGTTACCCGGATCCATTTCCTGGCTGCCTACTTAATAAGTGAACACATTTGGAAAAGAAGAAAATCTTCATTCATTTGTGTCTTCAGGAGATGGGGCTGTAACATGAACAGGACCCATGTGGCTTTTCCCTACTTTTTGTGTTTCACCTTTTTTCAATTCCTTTTTGCTTGAGTGGCATCTTTAGGAACACAAGAAGTAGGATGAAATGTCAATCTATTCAAGCCAACAGTTGGGAAAGTTAATTCCTGGATGTAATAGCCATACCCCTGGGGATTCTGGATATTAGAGTTCCTGAAGAAAGGTTTACAGTTCTGAATCCCTGTGCGCCTATAGAATTTCAGTCTATCTGAAAGTTTGTGTTGGACAAGAAATCCCATCCCATCTCCAGGAGGCCCATGTTTGCGCTGTTGACTTAAGGTTGCCGCTACTTTTTTGTAAGAGATTCCTCACCATTAACAGCTACCTTAACAGATACATAGAACTGTAGAATTGTAGAATAACTAGTTGGAAGGGGTCTCTGAGGCCATCAAATCCAACCCCCTCTCAATGCAGGAATCTGAATCAACACAGATGTGATCAATGGTAGTCTGGTTTTCTCTTGAATCCCTCCAGTGTTGGCGCACTCACATTGCTTTCTCCATACTGGGAACCGCTGTAGCTATCGAAGACGGCCAGTGTCGGCAACTGAGCATTTTGTTCAGATCTTTTATAACAGTTTATATCTGGATTATATTTTTCTTTTAAAATCTGCAATGTTTTTAAAAAGGGGGTAAGTAAAACGGACAGATCGGCCCATCTCTAGTGAGGATCAAATGGGCAGTTTTGAGTGCTCTTTGCCGTTTTCCTTACCGCTTACTCTTTTGAAGAGTTTGCAACCTAATTGGAAGCAGATTCAAAAGGAAACAGGAATCCTCAGAAAGTGTTCTGTTTCACTGAGTATTATTTTACCTGATCTTTATCTGATCTTTTGCCTTCTGAGTTCTACCTTGGGCTGGCGTGTAGTTGAAGGCAACAGTTGGTGTAAGAATTATAACTTCATTTGGACAGAAACAGACATGTATAATCATCTTGAAAATTTTTTTTGTTAACTGTTTCTTGTGATCTGCAGAACTAGGTCCAGGTGGATAGATATAGCAAGGTTGACATATAAATGGTGCAATGTTTTCTGAGTGGAAAATGCAGCTAGCAGATCCATAAGATTGCTGATGGTAGAGTGTAAAAGGCCCGGTTTAACATTTCTGCTCTACATGAAGTTCAGCGCATGAAATAGTCACACACACATAGGCAAGGAAGTGCAACCACAGCACCAGAGTTATTCAAAAGAATGAGTACCAATTGAAGAGAAAAAGCAAAAGAAAGCACCAGGAAAAGGAAAAGATTGGGCATCGGGACTCATGGATTTTTCAGTGGGTTGAAATTATTTGTATTGGCTTGTTCCACTCTGAAAGAAAAAAAGAAAGAGAGTGAGGGAGCGAGTGATGAATCACTTCTTGCATATTTCTGCAGAGCAATGTCTCTGCAGTGCGAAAGGACTCAAGGATAGAAGCAACCCCTCCGTTTCTCAGCAAAGTTCTGGATTAAGCAATGTCGCTAGCATATCGTTGACAAGCGTTTGAGTTCTCCATAACTCTGCATCTGCCAAAGATGGTGTAAGACTTGGGATTCAAGCAGAATGTCCAAACATTGGCCCAGAGGTAAATGTTCATGGCGCATGCAACCAGACTGCCTGAAGGTAAAATCAAGTGTCAGACTCTGTAAGACAGAGAGAACAAAAGTTTAAATTTACAAATTTTCTGCCTCATGGAACACAAAACACTCACCTACATGTTTGCTCATTGTCTCGGGCAAGGTCACAGACCTTTGTAGTCGGCTTGGAGCCGAAAACTGTGGAGCTGATATAAGTCTTTGCTTCAGCAAAATAGGACAATAAACGTATGCATTGCACTGATGTTCTGGAGAGATGAACAGCTTCCTTCCTTTCCAAGTTTTCAGTGATCCAGAAAAGGCATAGACTACACAACCCATTTTCTTCTCTTGATGAATCTCACAGTTTTTTTTTTTTACTTTCATTGTAAACACATTTTAAAAAATCTGAATATTTTAGTTCCAGCAGGCGGCACTCTGTCCTCAGACTTGACAATAAAGAAGCTGGGAGCCGTCTTGCTAGACAGTCGGGTCCTTCTGAAGAAAACAGAGATTTCTTCCTCTGCCCCAGGCTTTTTCCTCTGATTTATGGGCAACATCCTTTGCTGCCTTGTGCGAACATGTTTGAAGCAGGGAAATCAAACTTAAGCTTGGTTCATACTTCAATCATAAGCAGAGCCTGGAAGTAATGTGTCACTTGTGATACATTATTTTGGTAACATGCTATTGCTTGCAGTAACCAGATGTATTTTCTCTCTCCATGTAATGAGAATGTGTCTCTGTTACTTGTTATGCCTCTGAGAAATGAGGGAAAGACAAGCATTCTAAAGACATTTTGTTATAGACTAGTGTTGGGCACATAAGAAAACACACCCATACTTCTTTCCACACAGCTCTTGAGGGGTTCATAAGAGTGGGAACAGGTTTACAGTGGTGCCTCGCTAGACAGTTAGCCCGCATGACAATTTTTTCGCTAGTCATTGGTTTTTTTTGCAATCGCTATAGCGATTCGCAAAACAGTGATTCCTATGGGGGAATTTCGCTGGACAATGTTTGGTCCCTGCTTCGCAAACCGATTTTCGCTAGACGACGATTTTGACAGCTCCTTCCGCGCTTGCAAACAGGTGTTTTCGGGACCTAAGCTTCACAAGACAGCGATTTAAACAGCTGATCGGCGGTTCGCAAAGCGGCTTTCCTATGGCCGATCTTCGCTAGACAACGACGATTCTTTCCCATTGGAATGCATTAAACAGCTTTCAATGCATTCCAATGAAGAAATGCTTTTTGCTAGACAATGATTTCGCTAAACAGTGATTTCAGTGTAATGGATTATCATTGTCTAGCGAGGCACCACTGTATTTATCTTACATCCTTGTATCATCCTAAGACGTAATTATTGTAAGCCGCCCAGAGACCTCTGGGTAGTGTGGGCGGCATATAAATTGAATAAATAAAATAAATAAATAAATAAATAAACCTAACAGCATATAACAACAACAGAACTGGCTATAAAACAACACCGAAAACCCAACCCAAAGCAAAAAATATTCTTCTCCCGCTAACACTAACAAATATATTTCTGTATACAGTATTATAAATAATAGCCCCCTTCGTCTGCTGCCTCACAATGAAAAAAATTTGTTTGTTCTTAAAACTGCCTCAGTATTTCATTTTTGTTTTGTATTTGTTGTTGCTGAAACAGGCTAAAACAGCTGCCTTTTTGACAACTGATTATAAAGGCAAAATGAAGTTTGATGTGAAATGTAACTGTAGACATGTTAAGTAGAAAAAAATTTGGGGGGAAAGAAAGAAGACCCCAGACTTCAAAAGAACTGAACACCAAATAGAGGTTGTTAAATTATTGTACTTGTGAAATGCAACCATATACCTCTGTATTTTAAAGTCGGGCATGAATGTTTCCTGTGTCAGCTCTGTATTTTATTTCCTATTTCTGATGAAGAAGATTCACTCGTCCACAAAAGCTCACATTAAAATATAACATTTAGCCTTCAAGGTACCACAAGGTTTTTGTCTTTTTTTAAATTATTGTTGTTACAGGATGGGGTTGCCTGATATGCAAAAAAAGTTACTTCCACGTGCCTCAAGAAATGTTTGGACATATTGTGCCCTCATATGATGCCTTTGAGAAGTTTGGGCTGGGAGGGAGTTGCAGTGAATGGCTGCAAATCCAGTAGCAGCCAATAATTCCCTCTGTACCTCAGATTCTTTTTCCCGCCTTTTTCCAGTCAGGATTGTCAGCGTTATGTCAATATTTGAGCGATGAAGTCAGAAGTCAATGGTGCGAGGGAAGCGTTCTGTCAGCAATGTAATCAGTCAGTCAGTTAATAATGAAGTAAATCAAGCAGCTAAGCTCAGTAATGTAACCAATGAACATTTCCACAAAATTGAGGTTTGTTTTTAAATAAGAAGAACTGTGAGTAAATGGAAGCATTTTTTCTTTCCTAATTTACGAGAATCTCTGAGTGAATGTATTGAAACAAATAAGTGCCAGTTGAGGTAAACTAGCAAATAAAGGGTGGTCTACTAAAGGGAGACTGTAGATCAGTCTGCTCTGTAGGTTCCTGACCAAACCATTTTATCCACTGCATAATCAAAATAAATGTATTATTATTTTAAAATTAATGTCATATTCAGTGTTCCTCACACCAAGCTCTGCCAAAAACCAAACCAAAGTCCATCAGAAACTGGGGCTGTATATTTAATCGTTAGAAAGTGGGGCAATCCCCCAAATTCTTCCTCAGGCCCAAAGCAAAGGCTTTTCAATCTATTCCAGAGCTGTGTATCCCCAATGCAAAGAGTTCTATACTTCCTCACCCTGGGATGCTGTGACTCATGAAAAATGCCCCTGTTTTCTAAGTTGAATATATGAAAATGATCTCAGAACTGGGAGCTGGAAGGGACCCTATAGATTATTTAGTCCAGCCCCTGTCAAGGAGGCACAGTAGGGAATCGAACTCTGCATCTCCAGAGGTATCAACAACATACAGAGTATTTCCCCTATGGCTAGGGGAAACATTAGATCTCCTCTCCATGTTTTGGTTCCAATGAAATTCTTCCTCCATGCCATTATAGTTTTTAAAAAAACTAGATACATTTTCTAACACGTTTTAACTGTGGGACCTAGTTTGTATGTAAGATACGGCCTTTTAAAAATTGATTTATTCTTGTTTATATTTACCAATTTTGGTTATACTTGAACTCAGTCAGGCAGAAGGATATTGGCCAGTTATTCTTAGCTTGCCTCCCACGCTTTCTCTGGAGCTAAAAGGAAAAGTAAAGATCAGAATCCTATTGGTATCGATGCAATGTTTGCATAGTTTACCATGTGGCTAATTGATGAGGTGCTGAGTTGCATCTCAGCCATGCAGTTGAGCATGTGATCAGGCACACCGCAGACATGCACTTCATCAATTAGCTACAATGAGCTGTGGTATGTTACACATAGCTTACATGAATACCCGTAGGATTCTAGTTGACAATTTTCTTAATTGGCTGAACATTCTACAAATCCTGCAGAAAACCTTCAATACCCACTAGAAAAATGTGCTTGCTCCACTTTTACATGAAAATTAGACTTAAAGGAACTGCCCACTTTATCCAGCCCCTATCTTCCAGAGCTTGGAGAAGTGACATTTCTGCACTCAAGTATCCCAAATCTCCTCAGATCCTGGGAGTTGCCACCTAAAAATATCATTTCAACCACTACATCCACCAGCACCAACCTTTTAACTAAGTTATTTCAACATGAGGAAATAGAATTTGACTTTATGATATTATGGTTCTTACAGTTTATTGTTCTTATACATTGTGATTGTGTTATTCCATATTTTTTGAGTAAAATTTGCAAGCAGAGTTTGGCTTGGGAGCCCTTTGGGAAAGCCAGTACAGAACATAACATGATTATGGATGCTGGCTGCAGTTTTAACTAATGTTTCTTGTGTATAACTTGGTTGCTTTCCTGGACGTTCGTTATGCATCAGTGACCTCTCATTGTGCAGCTTTCCCTGTTTGCTATTCAGAGAAAGAATAGCAGACACAGCTGTGTTCTCCAGTGTATTAGTTTTAATTTAATTAAGGTGGGCTTAGAAGCTTGATGGAGGCCTTGATGGAGAACTGTGATCTTTGATTTAACAGATAGGATCCTCATGGGGAAATTTAACATCTTGATTGTGCGTATTAGTTTTGCATGGGTTTTAACTTTTGTTGCTGCAAAATTGTAAGTGAAGGATGGGTTTAACAGCATGAAAATGAAAAGGAAGTATCAAAAACCAAATTGAGTGGAAGATCATGCCTAGTTTCTCCAAATGACTTTCTTGAGCTCAAATAAGGTACAGTATGTGGATCATGCTTTTTAGAGGCTTCTTCTGAAGGTGCATTTTTTTCCTCTTTTGGCCAAGCAAGCAAGCAAGCAAGCAAGCAAGCAAGCAAGCAAGCAAGCAAGCAAGCAAGCAAGTAAATGAATAAATATATATCTTTTAACACCCCGCAAACCCAATGAAGTAAGTAATGAGCAGAGAATAAAAATGAATTTTAAGAAAACTACATAACCTACATTCTTGGTAATCAGTAAAAAAGCAGGTAGGGAAAAAAAGGTTAAAATTCCAAAATGAAAGTGGTAACAAATACAAGTATCTTTGAATTTGGTTGAATAGACCACTGGTTCTTAACCTTTGTTACTCAGATGTTTTTGGACTGCAACTCCCAGAAGCCTTCACCATCAGCTGTGCTGGCTGGGGTTTCTGGGAGTTGCAGTTCAAAAACACCTGAGTAACAAAGGTTAAGAACCACTGGAATAGACAAAGCTATGCAACAGACATCAGACCAGAGGTAGCCAGGATAATATATTAGACCAGAGGTAGCTAGGATTATATTAGATAAATAATATAATGTGTACAGGAACAGTGACTTTGAGAAAGCATAGTATGCAGTGCTCTTGCATTCAACCCTGCATGATGGAATTGTGGACTTGAACACAATCTACTGTAAAAAAATGAAAGACTCATTAGAAATGTGGACTGATCACAAGATGCTAAGAGGTTCCTGGATCCGGAGGGAACCAACAAAGGAGTACTGCACGAATGAATAAAAACAGGAGACAATAAAACAAATAAAATGCAGAACCACTTTGGTCACATAATGAGAAACGCAAAGTACAGGTTGTTACAGCTGATCATTCTGTGGAGGAAAGAGTGCAGGAAGAGGAAGAAATTGGCTGAAGAAAATACGGAGGCTAGTTTGGGTGCCGCACAACTAAATTGTTGAGAGATGCAGCATCCAAAGCCAGAATAGCTATAATGATGCTTGAGGTCTGAGAGGGGAGGAATACAGAGATAGGCCTTTGCCTACTTGTGGAAAGACAGCAAAGATGTATTTCTTTCATTGCAAAGGATATTTGCAAGCTCAGTATCAAAAAGACTGTTCTCTCAATATATCAGGAATAGGTACCACTTTCCAGGATACCCTCATAAATTCCTGTAATGAACTAGTGCTTCATGGCATCCAGCTTTCCAATAAACCTATGTAGCAGGTAGAAACTTATTTCAATTATTAATCACATTTTATAGACCCAGTGCTGTGACTAATTGGCGGGAACTTTATCCAAGGTCATGTTGTGAACATAAGGTGAACTATGGGGTCAAAAGCTTCCTGGCGTAAAATTTACTCCCCCATCTCCTTTGCCGCCCGAGAGGGTCACAATCCAGAGATTATCAGCATGGGTGGGACCAGCCCTACCATTAGACAAGTGTGAGGCAGGTAACTCAGATGGCACATTCGGAATATCTTGAAAGGGCAATAAAGAGAAATGCATTGTTACTCATTTACTTTGCTGGTATTATTGTTGCTGCCAAAGTTGGAGAGAGGTGCTTACAGAACATTCTGCCTCTTGGGGGCAAAATAATCTAGCACAAGAATATACCTCTTTGACACATCACTTGGGTGGCAACAGAGAGCACCATTTGCTGCTTTGTCTCACTCAAGGATGATGGGATTTCCTTTTTATCAGCACATGGAAAACCATAGGTTTTCTGGCTTTGTTGTCCTTGTTGCTTGTATAGATGATGTCTACTATCAGCTCTTTCGGTGTCGGGGAAAGGACGCCAGGAGAAAGAGACTCCTAAGACCCAGGCAGATATGTGATCCTTCAGGGATGAAACCACATCCCAAGTAAGCCCTCTTTGAAAAGACAGGGGGGCACCAGGGTAGAGGCCAGGAGTGGGGACAGATTTAGACCTTGCTCTTCCCCCTGCTGTAAAGCAATCCTGAGCCCCATTAATAATGGAAAGGCAACTGAAAACCAGCCAGATAAGGTAGCTGGATGTCTCTCTCTCTCTCTCTTTTCATCTGGCTGTCTGTCTTAATGGTCACCTGACCAAAGGAACGACAGGTAATTCTTCCCCTCCCCTGAGCCTTTTGAAACTGCAGGTGGAGAAAAACAGCATAAGGGATTCCCACTGCCTAGGTCTAGCTCTGCACTGTGGCCAAGATATCATTTCATGATGTTCTTCCACTTGACCTACATTTGAAAGGATCTTTACGTTCATTGGCCATGTGTGATATCGTAGCCTCATTGCAAGATTTAACCTGAGCGGAGGAAAGGTCTTTAAAAAGGTAGAAGGAGAAGAAGAAGCGAATACTCAGCTCAAGTCAATGAATAAGTAATGGGTCCGAAAAAGAAGACAAGCCAACAGAAAGGAGAAACGGAAGATGTGAAAGGAAAAGATACTGTGACCAAACGGGGGAAAGATGGAAGGGATAATGTTAAACGAAGAAGGCAGGTGAAGAACTACCAGCCAGTGAGAGTTTTGGTCCAAGGAAGAAAGGGAATTTGCAATCTGGGTATCAAAGAGGAGGCAGGCACGGATGTGGGGAAGTTACAGATAACCAACAAGCATTGAAGAAGTGAAAGGAAATCAGAAAGGAGAGCATCACATCAAGAATCAAAGGCAAAGTCCCAAAATCCAGTAGAAAAACAACTGTTGTGGAGGAACAAATAACATGATAGAGAAGAGGAAGACAAGGTGATAAGTGGAGGAAGAGGATGAGTACGTCATCAGAAGAGGAAGAGGAAGATGAAGAGCTGGAGGAGGAGGAAGAGGAGGAGGAGGAGGAGGAGGAAGATATCTATGAAAAGAAGAGGAAACTGAGAAGTAGAGATTCATCGGATGATGATGAGGATGACAGCAGCGAAGAGAGGAAAAAGAAGAAGAAGAAAAAGAAGAGAGAGTCGAGTGAGAGTGATGACGACGATGACGATAACAGAAAGAAAAAGAAGAAGAAAAAGAAGAAGAAGAAAAAGAAGAAGAAGAAGAAGTCTAAAAGCAAGGATAAGAAGAAAAAGAAAAAGGATGACGAGAATTTTGCAGAGATGTACGAGCAGGAACTTAGAAATTATCACTCAGAGTCTCCCAATGAAACTGAAGATGAGTACAACAAGAAAAAAGGTGAGCTTGAACCGCTGAATAAAACACACTTTTATGTTAATGCTCAAGTCTTCTTAATGAAACTGGGGTGGGGTAGGTCAATTGGACAGTCTTATCTTACGATAGGTGGATTGGACCATGTTATCTTGTCAATTGATTGGTTGATTGACTGATTGCTGTTGGGCTAATGAGAAAGTGGAGTTTGGGAAGAGAGGTATGAAGGGAAGATGTGAGAAAGCTGTGAGCAGATGCTGACAACCAGAATATGCCACTTCTGCTTCTTCCATCACGGCTTGCCAAAAAACAGCATTGAGTATTTTTGTTTTTTGTTTTGTCTGGATATGTTAAACCCTGGCTGGGACAAAAACTACTCCAGGCTAGATTTGTTAGGATAGTTCTGATCTCCGTTGTGTGTTTTCCCCCCAGCCCAGGAAAAAACTAGACAAAACGCCTATATATGCACACTTTGCAAGTGGCTCTGACTTGGGGCCATTACATTGTTGTTGCTGCTGTTGTAGTTGTCGTGTGCCTGGCCCCCAAAAGGAGCAGCCTACAACCGAATCAAGAAGGTCCAGCTCGGGCAGAGATCAGGGTTGGGCTACAGCAGAATTCCTTGTATGTTGTTTTTTGATTGCCTGAAAATAGGGCATATCAGAGTCAAAATACAATCTCTTTCCCTCTTGTGATCACACCTTTGGTCTGATCATAATCATGTGCTTTTCAGGATTTTCCAAGTGGGGAATACATAGATGTGGTTTACCATTCCATACTTCTGGGACTGTGCAGCTGGCTCAGGGCCAAACAGGCTGGCTCTACTCCCAGGAGGCACAGTGGGGAATCGAACTCCTGACCTTTACTAACTCCCTGCGTTATCCAGCCAGCTCCCTTTCTATATTATAGCTCATACCATTCCCTGTCCAGCATGGCCAGCAGGTATTCTGGTAGAGAGGAAGAGGCTAAGATTTGTAGCCCACAAAAGTAACTTTACCATGCTCCAAATGTTAGGTTATTACTGTAGTCCAATTTTAGAAAGCTCTGCATATTAAGACTGTTCTAAACTTAAGAGGATTCTGGAGTGCCAATAGGAGAAGAGCTGAATCACACTTTTTGGAGTGGAGGAGGGAAGGAGTAAATACTTCCACGTCCATTTTATGAATCTGAATGTGCCCATTAACACTTCCATCCAGTTTGTGTTCTTACCTCATTTCCAGAGTCTGATTGTGTTAATATTTGCGATTCTGAATATGAGTACTAAAATAAAGTAGTGAAAAAAAAAAAGCAGTCCTGAACATGTACATTATGCTTTAAAAATGAAGTTTGAGCAGCAGTTTACTAAAAGTCATTGCAAAACAATCAGCTAGCTGTCCAGCTGAGTCTGGAAGCAAAGTCACTGTATGATAACATTGCCTTGCAAAGTAATTTCTCTCATAGCTGACTATCGAATATGTTTTACTGTAGGTGATCACGAAACAAAAGGAAGGCTAATGATGTGGGTGATCACAGACAATTAGGAAAGCAATTAACCTTAGAGAAAGTACAAAGAAGTCAACCATAGATGTCCGAGCCAGCGGAACCTAAAGGCAACGCCTTGAGAACTCTTTTATTAGCTTAGGAAGGGTTACATCGTATGTTGTGAGAATTCAAATAGGATACTGGTTACCTAATTGCCACTAGGATTGGCTGGAGAAAGTCTTTGAACTTATGATCTAACTCTAAGGGAAAAGGCAGAATGAGAGGTCACCCCGCCGTCAGGAGCCGCTCTCTCTACCAGGAGAGTTTGCTCTCACTGAAACAGGAATGCAGCTAACGGCCTTGAGCAGGGTTTCCCCATATTTTACAAATGATAACAAAATGTTAACAAAGGAGAAAATTGAAAGTGCATTGAAATATGTAGAACATTGCAATGTGTTAACATGAGAGAGAGAGAGAGGGTTGGTGTTTCAGATCCTGTGATTTGGTCTACTTTATTTCTGTAGGCTCTCAAACTGCGAGTCACAACAATAATGCTTATCATCATGGTGGCAGTTTGCCAGATTCTGATTTGCAGGAATTTTGAGATCAGAAGTAGTACACTCAATAGAGATTTCTATTACAATGTTTTCCTTGGTATTTCAAGATGCCATAGTTACAGGTCCAGCAAAAGTGAATGTTTAACGTTGGAAGGGAAAGGTAAACATTTGAGAGAAACATAAATTTAGGAAGGCAGGAGACACATGCGAGTTTATCATTAATTGCAATATCCCAAATTTCTCTGTATCATTTGCTTGATGACATATTATGAGCTAATTTCCAATTCCTAGCAATAATCATTCTTGCCATTGTTAAGAGATTATGAGAAACTAGTTATGTCCTTCCAAATATTATTAATTGGGATAAATGCCAACTGTGATGAACACAGATTTTTTGATTTTTTCCTTAGAGATGATATCTAAAAAGTTCTGTACAACTTTTAGGGAGATGTTCAGACATCAGACTCTCTTACCTGACAATCAGACAATGGAGACTCTGATACTGTGAATATACTCCAAGTTTTACTGAATCTATTCTGGGGCTAGGTTTCACCATGCTGGATGTTCGTTCTGAAGGGCAGGGACTGGGGACTTCTGAGCTACAAAATTGGGAGGTGGGGGCTATAGCTTCAACAGTGCCTTGCCATTGGCCATGATGACTCAAGCTTCTGGGAGAACAAAAATTTGCATCAACACCCCTGGTAGATTCATCATCTCCATGACATCCGAGCCCTCGACCTTCAGTGCTCCAAACTTCGCTCAATCTATTCACTGCACAAAAGCTGCTCTATTGTCTGGTCTACCGAGTCGCTTACCTAGTGTTTCCTTGTTTGAAACTAAGTCTGGACTTTTAATTACACCGACCCATGTTCAACTGGACAAGGTTGTACATGCCTGAAATGTAACCTAGTGGATGAATGCTCTTTGGAGCACAAACACAGCTTGTGTTCAGTGGTTTTCAGACCTAGTGATTTTAGGGAAGAGAGCTGGATTTAAGCTTGAAAGAGACTTGAATTCAAATCACTTTACTCTGTTTTCATTGGAACATTTTTAACCCTGCATGAAAACTGCCACCAGTTCTCCACTGAGGGCAGGAATGAGGGACTTCTGAACTACCAAATTCGGGAGCGGGGAAAGCCTATGATGCCCACAGCTCCTTGTCATCAGCCTTGATGTCTCGGGCTTCTGGGAGATGAAGTCCACAATGTTTCCCCACTCTCTTTAGAGAGAGATCACTGTTGTACTAGGTAGCAGTCCTCATGGAGAATTGTATGGCATGGAGGTGACATTGCTCTGGAAGACACAGGAGAAGAACAGATAAATCGAAAGCCACAAACTGACATCTTCTTTTATTGCTCCTTGTGGTGCATGATCAGATTAGGTCACAGAACCTGCCCATTTTTGAAATAATGGCTGCCACCGTTGTAAAGAAAGCAAGATGTTTGCATTTCCACAACATTTACAAGGGAATTTTGACTCTTGGCCCTAATGCCAAATGACTCTGAGCACTCTTCACAAGACGAACTGAGGATCATGTTTGACTTTATAGGCTGATCAAGCATAAAGAGAGCTAGAGAGTGACTAACCCTCTGTGCCTCTTGTAGGCTGCACTATTTTGGTCTGCAAATGTAGAGTATAGTCTATAAAAGGACATGGAAGGGATGCTGGCTTTTCTGCTGAAGTTAAATATCACACAGACAATAACCAGGGTTGTCAGGATCTATAAATTTCGGGGGTTTGTTGCTTTTTCAGAAGTCCTTCCAGCAAGTAGGGAAGCTCTTGCTGGTCCAGAAATATTTAATTGGTTGTTTGGTTAGGTTAACAGATTTCAAAAAGACTTCTGTTGATGAAAATGACCTAAAGAATAAAATGTTTCATTAGGCAGAATGTTTTCAGAGTGGGTTTTTTTTTTTTTTACACATAGGGGTTTAAATAAATTCTAAAAAAAACAC
Source organism: Pogona vitticeps (assembly GCF_051106095.1). Taxonomy (NCBI): domain Eukaryota; kingdom Metazoa; phylum Chordata; class Lepidosauria; order Squamata; family Agamidae; genus Pogona; species Pogona vitticeps. The sequence continues at coordinate 303,674,232 of NC_135784.1, forward strand.
CCTGCTGACAGCATGCAGTATTTTTAAAGGGGATATTCTATGGTGAAAGTTTATGTACCCACTAGTAATAGTTTCTAATTCTAATCTGTCAGTCATTTGCAAAATACAGTGGACCCTTGACTTACAGATGGCTCCACTTATAGACTTTTCGAGTTACAGACTTCTCTGGCCACAAAATTTAGGTTCAACTTGCAGCCGGAGAATCGACCTACAGACTGGAAAAACAAAATAAAATGGAACAAAACCGCCAGATTATGGATTAATCAGTTTTCAATGCATTGTAGGTCAATGGAGACTCGACCTACAGAGTTTTCAACCTCCAGCCACCATTCCAATACGGATTAATTCTGTAAGTAGGGGGTCCACTGTAGGGCTTCTCAGGGTAGAAACCAAACATATTTAAGCTTTCCTGCACTCAGCGTTACAGATGGGCCTGAACCAAGCTATGAATGGAAATAATGAACCACTGGTTCATGGTTTGGTCTGTGGTTTGTTTTGTGCAACCTCTTTTGCCAAAATGGCATGAAGCGCTAATGTTTTTTCCACTCTGTATTTGGTTTCGCTTCAGCAAAACAGGGTTCCTGCCCCTCCAATGCAATGTTGGGCTTAATTTTAATGGTGATGGACATGATCATCCTGCAAAGGAGCTGCCTTATACTAAGTCAAAGTATTGGTTCATCTCAGAGCTTGGAAAAACTACCCTTGGGGTGAGAACTCTCTCTAGTTCTGGGACAATTCCGCAGGGAATTCTAGGAGCTACATTCTGGGAGCAATAGTCCAAAAAAGTAGTTTTTAATGATGAAATGATTGGATAAACTCTGAAAAGATAAACTCTAAATTTCCTCTGAAGAGAAACTAGAAACCAACATGGATTTGTCAAGAACAAATCCTGCCAAACTAATTTGATCTCGTTTTTTTGATCAGGTAACCTCTGTGATAGACAGAGGGAATGCTGTAGACATAGCATATCTTGACTCCAGCAAAGCTTTCGACAAAGTGCCCCATGATATCCTGATTGACAGGGTAACTAGATGTGGACTGGATAGATCAAGTGTTAGGTAGATGCAAAATTGGTTACAGAATCGTACTCAGAGGATGATGATTAATGGGTTCTTCTCTAACTGGGAGGATATAACGTGGGGTACCCCAGGCTCAGTCCAATATTGTTATCAATGACTTGGATGAGGGAGTGCAGGGAATGCTTGTCAAATTTGCCGATGATACAAAATTGGGTGGAATAGCTAATACCCTAGAAGACAGAAACAAAATTCAAAATGACCTTGACAGAATGGAGCACTGGGCCGAAAACAACAGAATGAAATTCAACAGAGACAAGTGCAAAGTCCTGCACCTCGGAAAAAGAAGCCAATTGCACAGTTACAAGATGGGGGGGGGGTACCTGGCTCAGCAAAACTATGAGCGAGAAGGATCTTGGAATTGTCATAGACCACAAGCTAAATATGAGCCAACAGTGTGATGTGGCTTAAAAAAAGGCTAATGCTATTTTAGGATGCATTAACAGAAGTATAGTTTCCAAACTGTGCAAGGTGCTGGTCCCCCTCCATTCAGCATTAGTTAGGCCTCACCTTGAGTATTGTGTCCATTTCTGATCACCACACTTCAAGAAGGATGCTAACGAATTGGAACAAGTTCAGAAGAGGATGACAAGGATGATCCAGGGGCTGGAAACCAAGCCCTATGGGGAAAGGCTGAAAGAACTGGGCATGTTTAGCCTTGAGAAAAGAAGACTGAGGGGAGATCTGACAGCACTTTTCAAATATTTGAAAGGCTGTCATACAGAGGAGGGGCAAGATCTGTTCTCAATCATCCCAGAGTGCAGGACATGCAACAATGGGCTCAAGATAAAGGAAGCCAGATTTCGGCTGAATATCAGGAAAAACTTCCTAACTGTTAGATCAGTACGACAGTGGAACCAGTTACCTCGGGAGTTGGTGAGTGCTCCAACACTGGAGACATTCGTGAAAAACTTAGATAATCACCTGGCAGATATGCTTTGATTGTATTCCTGCATTGAGCAGGGGGTTGGACTTGATGGCCTTGTAGGCCTCTTCCAACTTCACTTTTCTATGATTCTATGATCTTGAATTTAACATCCATGTTTGGATCTATTTTGATATTGTCACACTAGATATCCTTAGGCGACGACTGCTATTGCTGCTGCTACTACTACTAAGTTTTACGTCCTGTCAAATCAGTTCTGAATTATAGCAACCATTCCCAGGTTTTTTTTTCTAGGTATACCATTCCTTTCTTCCAGGGGTAGCTCCGGGACTGTGCAGTTTGCCCAAGGCTACACAGGCTGGCCATTCTCCTTGGAGAACATAGTGGGGGAATCAAACTCCCAAAGCCTGGCTCTGCAGCCACACAGGTAACTCACTGAGTTATTAAGAGCCACAATTCTGTCTTCCTTTATGACTGTCCCTCTTTTTGTGCCCACAGTCTATGAAGTTGTGACAGTGACGGGAGATGTCCGAGGCGCGGGGACGGATGCAAATGTCTTTGTTACTCTCTTTGGTGAATTTGGCATCACACCCAAGGTCCATCTGACCAGCAAGTGAGTATGGTTGGAATCCCAGAAGCTTGTTGACACTGTGCAGTGAACGGTTACCATTTGACTGTAAAATAATTTAGTTCACCAACAGATGCAAATGCATGCAAAGCCTGTGAGATACTTGCATGCATTCAGGCTGAGAACAGACACCTTAATCCTCCCATTATCACTCTGCTTTGCAATGTCAACGAATTTGTGTCCAAATTTTTATATAGTTGGAAAAAAGAGCCTTCTTTTTGGGCACAACCCTTGTAAAATGAATTATGTTACAATTTAGTGCTCTTCAGCCCTCTTCAAAAGTACAGTGGTGCCTCGCTTAACGAGCACTTAGTTTAACGACGAATTCGCTTAGCAATGACTTTTTCGGAGCGATCTTCCGCTCCGTTTAACAATGTTCCCTATGGGTAATTTTCGCATGTTTGGGACCATGCTTCGCATAGCGATGACAGTTTGAGTCCACCTGTTTCGCTTAACGATGGTTTTGACAGCCTCATGTTGGCTGTTTTTTATATGTTTAAAAATGTTTTAAAAATGTTTAGAATGCTTGAAATCATAAGTGCACTTAATAAACCCTTTGTTAAACTAATTTGACTTTGTTCCGACTCTTTTTAAATTTGTTGGAATTTTTTTTCCCTCCATTGAGATGCATTGAATAGGTTTCAATGCATTTCAACTGGGGAGCCGTGTTTCGCTTAGCGATGTTTCCTATGGCGATTTTCGCTTAAGGACAGCAATCTGTTCCCATTGGAACGGATTACCTGGTTTTCAATGCATTTCTATGGGAAACTGTGTTTTGCTTAGCAATGTTTTCCCATAGCGATGATTTTTTTGGAACCAATTAAAATCATTAAGCGAGGCACCACTGTATATTATAGTAGTGGTTCCCAGCCTTGGGTCCCCAGATGTTCTTGGATTAAAACTCCCAGAAGCCTTCACCACTAGCTGTGCTGGCCAGGATTTCTAGGAGCTGTAGTCCAAGAACATCTTGGTACCCACTGAGTGGAATCATTGTGAAGTAGTGTGAAGCACAGGAATGGTTTTTCTCTTAAGTGCCAGTAGACGGAGCTCTTAGATTACATGCTGTGTTATGAGGGATGCTACAGTTACAGGAAAAGTTGTCAAATAAGGAAAGTGAGTTCAGAATTCTATGAGGAGCAAGTTGTGCTCTTAAATGTACAAATCTTGTTGGATGATGACTGTGAGCTTTAAGAAAGATGAAATTATTAGATGACTTCACCATGATGCTAATTTAAGAATGGGTTTACCCAATGGGGTCAATCTCTGGCCACATTTTGAGCATTGTTGATTGGGATGGATGAACTAGCATGGTTCTGAATGAGAAGAGATTCATCGGCTCTTTTTCTCTTTAGGTGTGCATTTGAAAAAGTAAAAGATAGTTGAGTTCCCACAGATGGTAGAAAAGGCTTGACAAAGAAAGAGCTAAAGCCAATGATAGTCACATATAGAGTAGATCCATTGAAACCAGTCATATGAATGCAACATATGACTAACAAACACAGTTATTTTCAGTACATCTACTTTAGGTGGGACTATTATTGCATTTGACCCAATGATTAACAGCACAAGGTTATTATGTCTATTTAGAAGAAAGTCCCATTGAATTTAGATGCATTTACCCCAAACATGAATAAGTACAGGGTTGCAGCCAACAGTTTGTGAAGCTGTACTTCTTGCTTGTTTTCCTTTAGATGTAAATGTGTCTTAGAAAATGCTGATTTCTCTTGTAACTTCACGTTTTCTCCATTTCTACAGGAGGTATCTACAGCTATCCTAATTTTTCCCCCTCAAAAGGGCTTCTTTCCCCAGTGAAGGAATTCAGACATGAAAATTCAGACATAAAGACAAATAATCTGGGAATGGTAAAGGAAATCCATGACATTTCAGACCTGTTTGCCATATCGGACACAATAAATTTTGAGCTGTGGACCGGGATTGCATTAGAAATGTTCAAATGAATTTGTTGTCCGATGTTATTTTGGAAGAGAAAGACAGGATCTGAATCGCCCCCTGCCCCCAAATTAGGGTCTCTGATTTAGGCTGCAATCCTATCTCCACTCACCTGGGAGTAAACCCCAATTAATTCCATGGATCTAACTTCAGAGTTGATGCTTGTAGGATTGTGCATTGGAGGTCACTCCTAATTGCTAATGTTGTCCAGACTTGAAGCCATCTAAATTCCCCTTTTCTGAGGAATGAAGTGAAATGACAATGGAGGAAAGAAGATGCCACTTAGTCCTTATGAAATAAAGTGGGGGGAAAATTCATTTTCCATGTGGCCACCAGAGATACTATTAAAAATGGCCTGCTCTTTGCGCTGTGCCATCCAGTGTGGGGAGTGACAATGTGGAAACCAAAAATAAACAACTTACCTTTATCACTATCCTCACCTTTGGATTTTCCAACCCAAAATGAGGCCCCCACGGATAATTTATTTATTTATTTATTTGATTTATATGCCGCCCATCTGGTATATTCTACCACTCTGGGCGGCTTACAACATAACATAAATAAATTAAAATAGCACAGGAGCATTACAATAGAGACAGTAAGATACATGATAGAATATGGTAAATAATAAATAGCAAGAAAAGAAAGAATCAAATGTTGACAGGAGGGAAAGCATGGATGTACATCCATGTGTGCCCAGCGTAGGGGCCCTGTGAATCTCCGGTGGGAGGTTATTCCAGAGGCGAGGAGCCACCGCCAAGAAGGCCCTGTTTCGTGTCCTTTCTTCCAGGCCTCCCTCGGCCTCAGGCTCCTCAACCTCACCTCCTGGCTCGCGCGGGTGATCTGGATAGATCTTGGTGGGAGCAGGTGTTCTGCCAAGTATCGGGGTCCTAAACCGTTTAGGGCCTTATAAGTAAGCATTAAAACTTTGAAGTCAATGCAGAAACAGATGGGCAGCCAATGCAGCATGGCCAGAACAGGAGAAATATGTTGGTGTTTTCTCACTCCAGTAAGGAGTCTGGCTGCTGCATTCTGCACCACTTGAAGTTTCCGCATCAGCTTCAAAGGCAGCCCCACGTAGAGCGCGTTACAGTGGTCTAATCTTGAGATTACGAGCGCGTGGACCAAGGTAGTGAGCGCCCCCGTGTCAAGGTAGGGCCGCAGCCGGGCTATCCGCCAAAGGTGGAAAAAGGCAGAATGGACTACCGATGCCACCTGCGTTTCCATGGTGAGCGTCGGGTCCAAATATACACCCAAGCTGCAGACCCCATTCTTTGCAGCCAGGGTCACCCCCCCAAATGAGAGAGAGTCACCCAAGCCGCCAGCCACGGGGGCTCCCACCCTCAGAACTTCCGTCTTGTCCAAGTTCAGCCTCAGCCCATTTTCCTGCATCCATTGCAGTACGGTCCCCAGGCAGCACTGAAGGGAAAGGACAGCATCACCTGCAGTCGGATAACTCATTATATTTCATAGTCCCCTTTTCTTTCAGTGAGCCATCTTTATGGCACCCTTTTCTCCTCACTTTATTCTCAGATGGACCCTATGAGGTAGACTAGGCCAGGGGGTGGGGTCAAACGCCATGATACCTTAAATACAAGCTGTGCAGTTTAAGATAATTTCCCCCTCCTCTAGAGTAAGCATGATCCAGACGGGATCCATAGAACATGGGTAAGGGCCTTCCAATGGAGTCCCCTCCCTTTTTTAAAAGGCCCCCGGGCAAAGGTAATGGCGGGTGGGATTTTAAATAAAACAACAAATGGGAGGAAAAATTAATCCCCCCTCTCCCATTTGCACATACTGGTCCAAATCCAGATCAGGGTCATACAAACCTATACTAGAGTGCAACGATGCCTATTCAAAGTATGATGATGTTTAATCCTTAGAGTGAGTTGCTGGAAGATGTTTT